>NW_012149941.1:1926504-1936039 GCF_000956105.1 Propithecus coquereli
CGTGCTGTGCTAAGGCAAGTGTCACCCAGAAAGGGTGGGCGGGTGGCTGCGTGGTAGGATCAAAATCTGAAAGTTCAAGTGGAACCAATCATAAATCTGGATTTCAGGAGCCCTCCCCGAGGGCTTTCTAGCATCTGGCTGTGTCTTGTTCTGTGAGCTGACCGAGAGCCACATTCTGACACCCTGGGGTGAACTTGCAGGCCAGTCCCAGCCTGGGGGAGGCGGCGGGTGGGTGAGGGAGGACTCCCAGTTGCTGGGGAAGCAGACACATTAAGAAAGCACCCCCTTTGACAACTTCTCCACTCAGCTCGTGGTCTTTGTTTCACGCTGCTTCCCTTAAGTCTTTTTGTCATAGTCTCAATGATACATCACCTTAAAATATTATGGGACATACACTATAAACTCTATGGTATATACATTACATCACAATAAAACTGTTAAAAAAAAATGTCATGGGAATGGGGTCACTTCTGGAAATATGACCAAGGAAGCACAATTCCCCCTACTCGCCATTACTTTTTCATCTTTTAAGGGGACGAAGTTGCCTCCTCCTTTCTTTCCTATGAATATTCACCCCACTACTGTTGGGTCCATGCCATCAGTTTCATGCATGCACGATCCTAGTCCTCCGCCATCACACTGGGCGATAATTCAAACAGATCAATGCTCCGGCCTCCCAGATCTGAGCCCAGCTCTCCCTTGCCTTTCACCTGCCTCCTCCCTGCCTCGCCTTCCTGTTGTGCCTCCCTCTTCCCAGGCAACACTTTGAACTTTCCCTTTCATCTCAACACAAGGCTGGTAAGAGCACAAGATGTTGGCTGAGGCTGGGTGAAACAAGCCTTAGTTTTACAGTGGTTATTAAAAGCAAACAAAATTTTAAAAAGCCACCTCTCACCCTTTGATTGATTTCTATCAGCCTGCAGATAAAAAGGCTTGAGAGCATGGTTGGCTCCCAGCACCAGCACCTCCGTCCTCATCTCCAGCTTGCGACTCCACTGGCTGAATGTGCATTTGGTTGCAGCATTTATCTATCTTGAAGCCGCTGGAGTCCCTGTTTCTGACACCAAGGCCCTCAAGCTATGAGGAAGTCCCTTACAGACAGGATTGCAGAGGTAGGCTGCCACGGACCTAAAACACAATGCAATTTATTTCTGTGAATGACCTTTCACACTGAAGACATCGCAGACAATGCCTTTGTGGCAGCACAGAGAGGGACCCAGGCACGGAGACACAGAGAGCAGGAGACACACAATAGCTTGACTGAGAAGCTGCGGAGGTGGGGTGGGAGAGGAGGCACCAGGGGCACGTGGAGAAGAAGAATGCTCTCGCCAGCCAGGCTCCCCAGGGCCATGCACTAGGCAGGTCTGCGGGAGAGAAATCATTAGTTTTCCACAGAGCCTTGATGTGTGGGGCCTGGTCTCCAGGCTGTTGCAGAATTCCAGAGCTGGGGTTTGCTTTGCAAAGCTTATTTATGCTCCTCTTATATGTCAGGAGCCAGGGATCTGGAGGGGAACAGACACCATCTCTTTCCTCATACAGTTTATAATCTACTGGTATACACTGTGTGGGGTTGAAAGGGGACAGCAGGTCTCTTTGGAATGTTTGGAGATTACTTGGTTCCCAAGATGCCCAATGGCTTTATTATACTGGGGTTCCCTGTCTATCAATTAGGCCTCTGTCCAAAAAGGGGTAGCATTAATATTTTCATTGTATGGTTGAGGAAACCAAGGCCCAGAAAGAATAACTCACTCAAGGTCTATTAGCATAACGAGTTTTAAAACCCAGACGGTCTGATCTCAGGACCCTTGAACTCTACCTACAAAGGGGACTTGTCTCAGTGAAGCCACTGGCAATACTGGTAGAGAAAAGAGAATTGACCGGAAATATTAAAGAGGTAGAAAAATAAGCCTGCTGCCCTTTCTCTGCAACCTCAAATTAGTCAGAAGGTTAGCAGAGGTGATGGGATGAAGCAAAATGTTTTTAAAATGAATATGTGTACAAAATTTAAGGTTTTTCTCCAATATCGTGTTAGTGGAAATTTTCACTCTTAGCCCAAAGGATTCTAACAGCTCTTTCCAAAGAAATGGAGTGCAAATTAATGGATTCTATTCAACAAACTTTGCCAGAGTGTCTATTACATGTAAGGAACTGCACTTAGATGCCTGGGCTGAGGGAGGGGCGAAAAGGGAGGAGGCAAGAGGAAGAAGATGGACAGAGGAGCACAATGAGGCCCTTTCCCCCAAGGAGCTTTTAGTCTAACAGGGAGACAGCCAGGCATACCAATCTTGCTAATGTAGGGCAACATGACAGGGGATATATGGAGGGAGGCTAATTCTTGCCAGGGCAGAGACGGGAAATTCAGGAAAGATTATTGGTGAGAACTGGATGTAAAAGTGGCCCTGCAGGATAGGTAAAGGTCTAGAGTGGAGAGAGCAGGAAAGTAGTAAAGAAGAAGGGAATACAAAGGCATTGCTGGCAAACTGAGCAGTTTGATCTGAGGGCAGAAGCAGGAGAGAAAGGCAGGGAGAGCTGGCTGCTGTTTAGCACATGGATGTGAATTTGTGGCAGGGTTCAGGGGTGTGGGAGGACAAGCGAGATGGGACAAGGCCAGAGTCTGCCGAGCCTTGGATGTCATACTACACAACCTGAACTTCGCCATGTGTCTAACAAGGAGCACCATAGTAGAAGATTTGTTCTAAGAGGATGATTTTGACAGCAGGAATGGGGATGGGTTTGGTGGAGGGGAGGACCTAGGGGCAGAGGCCAGTGAAGAGCCATTGTTACTGGTTCCTGCTCTTGAAAAGGTGACAGATTAGAAGGAGATAGTGGAAATAAAAGTTCCAGAACTTGGTCACAGATCAAAGACACGTATAAGGGAGAAGAGTCAGAAGTCTCTTGATTTCCTTCTGGGTGAGTAGGTGGACTGTGGCACTGCCGCTGAGACAGGAAATGCAAGATGAGGGGCAGAAGAAGGTGGAGGTGAAAATTATATCGACTTTGGATTTGGACGTGTACGTCTACTGACCAGCTGGCACTTATAGACACTCATTTTATGGATGCCTGATAGGCAGGGCTAACTTGAGACCAAGAAGTAAAAGCTGCGCACTATTCACATTACTCACCTTCTAAATACGTGTCCTGAAACAAATCGAATCATTTATACTCTTGTCTACGGTCTGTGTGTTCAGTGGCTGGAGAATGACATGCACGGATCCAAAGTGATAGGTTGCGATCCAAGACGTGGGCCAGCTAGCTTGCTCTAGGTGACACACACGGGCTGTGCCTCCAACCCCCTCCGATCCTGTCTCCCGTGGGCTGACAGGCCGTTCTCCTTCTCAGAAGTGAACTGGACGAACAATGGTGGGGGATGGTGGGTCGGCAGCATTACTCCGTATGCATGTTCAACGCTCTACATTCACATCTACTCACTCACCTTATCCTAACAACCCGTTAAAAATGGCCTGTGCCCCTGTAGAATGCTGCAACGTTGAACACACTTTTTCAAATAGGCCCTTTCCCGCAGAGACATTGATGTGCATCCCATGGGGTCAGACAGTTATCCGACCCCTTGTTGAATAATGGCCCATGCATTAGGGTTGGGGAACTGTAATCCTGCTTCACAGACGCCCAAGAAAACGCATGACTTGCCCAGGGTCACACAGCTGGCGGTGAGGATCCCAAGGATCACGCCAAGTCCTTTTGGTCTCAGTCAAGCGCTCACTCCACAACTTGACACTGACTTTCTATGAGCGACTGACAATACATTACCATCTGTATATTTACCAGCTACATTTCCAGGCGAGAAATCTTTATTCATCCTGTTACTGAAGGGGTTTATGAAACGAAACTGAACATGCAAGATTTTTTCAAATTGCTATTATCAAGGTTTACTGAAGCGTTTACTACCTTAGTTGGCCATTTTGCTTTCCCTAGAGATATATTTGAGCTTGAATTTCTGAGGACTTTGTGGCCCGAGTATCTGCCAATATATCCACGCTGTTTCGTAGCTCCTTCTCCCCAGAGGGGCATTTATCAGCCAGCCTTTCAGCTAAACCTTCACTTGGCATCACATACTGAAGAAAAGTAACCTGACTGTTCACTAAGACAGGCTGGCCTGCTAATTACACTCTTGGAACTTAAGCTTCAGGGGAAAGTAAGAGGTGGAGGCACACAGAGAGAAAAAAGGAGTGACTCTCTTCTCTCAAATTGCTTTGGAACAGAATAAACAATATTTCTAGGTTAGGTGACCTTTCCAAGGCAGCATAAGCAAGTATCAGCATAGTCCCCAAACCTTTAGAGGAATCCTTGCCACAAATCAAGGTTAGAAACACCTTGGCCTGGCAGTGGAGGGTCTCCTTGGTCGGTCCCCACACTCTGGAGTTTGACAGACCTCGATTCCATTCCTAGCTCTGCACTTTTTCACATGCATAACCTTGGGTAAGTTAGTCTGTGCAAAGCCTCTGATGAGGCTTTGAAATGGCATAGGCCTCAGAGGACCGTTGTGAGCATTAAATGAGATTATGCATGAAGATGTGCTTAGCAGAATGCCCAGCACTCATATGATACCTAACGTGATTGTCGCAACCTTCTAGCCAAGTATCTTTTGTCTTCCTGCTTCTTTGCTTTTGCATATGTAGTTTTTCCCAGAATAGCCATTCCCATTGCTATTGCCAAGAGTAGAAATCTAACCATCCTTCAACGAGCAGTTCAAATGCTGCCTCTCCCACACATTCTGTGATACCCCTCCCCTAAACTGATGAGCTTCTTGCTCCTTTGAGTGTTATTGGTACTGAACTTTTTCATACCATGTAGTTCTTTGTTTTTTCAGCCCTCATTGCAGCTTCTCAAGGCACCTGAGGGTAGTTGCTACTGCCTTATACTATTTATGCATTCCTGTAGACCTCTGAATTTCTCTGACAGTCACACTCGTCACACCTTATTGTGATTTAATATCTGTCTTCCCAACAGGACCCTGGACTGTGTTCACGGTACCTAGCAAATGGCAGGCACCCAATGGACATTTGTTGAATGAATGAATGAAAGATTCTGTCGATCACCTTTATATGATGGCTGCTCCCATTTAGTTGGGACACATGCTCTTCCGTTCCCGCAATCTCCACGACAATCTCCTGCTCTCCCCAACATTGAGGCTATCATGCATGTGTGCCATGTATCATTATTCTTGTTTTTTTGACACCCTCCAGGTTCACTGTGTCACATTATCAGCCCAGCTCCTGTGGCCATTTGGATTTAGGACCCTTGACCTACAGCACTTGGTAAAGCCTCCTGGTGTTTCCTGTTCTGGAAACGGGCTGTAGAGTCAATGCTTGGAATCAAACATCAACTTCACTTCCTCACTAACAATGTGACCTTGAGCAGGCTCCCTAACCCCATCTAGCTAATGAGGAGAAAACAGTCACCACTGCATAGGTATGTGGTAAGGACTAAGTCAGAAAATTTTTAAAAACACTTAGCCCAGGACCTAGAAGATTCTAGTAAGGGCTTACTAAATGTTAACTAAGATTTTCAGTAAGACCATCAAATTTTTGAAACATTATGATGCTGACTTTTTGTGAATCTAGGCTTTTCAGCTCCAAAGTGTTGTCCAATGACATAAGCCCTCAGATTTAACATTCCTCTTTGAAACATTTCACAGAATGTTGTCTGAGATGATCTTATGGATATCTTGCAGCTCCAAAGTTCTGTGATTTTCGCCAGATATCTGAAGACAAATGCACACAGGGATCAGGCAGTGTCAAGCATGGGTGAGGTAGGCTGGCCGGGGCACCTGTGCATCCTTCTAAAGACATTTCCACCTAGTCTTATTAAATCACTCAGCTGCCCACAAGAAACATTGCTGCTGTAGGTCAGCCTCAGCTCTTGGGCTGGCCATTTCAAGCCAAATGGATCTTCTAGGGTGGAGGTGGATTCAGAGGGATTGGGGTGGGGGTGGGTCTTGGAAAGAGGGTTATGAGAAGAGATAGGATTTGGGCAAGGCCAGGAAAATCTGGGAGACATTGAATGAACTGAACTCTGGATACATTCATTTTCATGCCAAAAGCTCATTTTCTGCTTTTAAATCCTTTCACCTCTTCTCAAGAAACTTGTGTTGCAGCTTCAGAGAGCCATGGCCTCATTTAAAATGTTGTGAAAGAAGGTGATGGAAGCCTCAGGTTCCTAGGCTGGTGAATTTTTATTTTTATTTCTCCATTGACATAGTTTAACCTTTGCTTCTGGCAGCTAGCATATTGCTCAAATAAAGTGAAGAGAAGGGGGTGGGGTGGGGAACCACAACAAGATCTTTGAGGAATGATTTTGCTGGAGGAAAAACATACTTTCAGCTCTCTTTCCCACCATACTCTATTAAATTCAATTCTATATCATTACCTAATCCATGCGAGAGGGCTGCAAAGTCTGTAAGAGAATGCCCCCCAACACATGCACACCACACAATAAAAACTATGATAGAAAATAAAAAGCCAAGATATATAATGGCAAAACATTCACTCTAATCATCCAGTATTTCTAGAGAGGGTTTCCAAGTACGGATTTCTAATCTGGACACTGACACTTACTCACGACCTGACCCCAAGTACGCAGTCCCTAAAATACCAGGGCTTCAGTCTCCATGACTAGAAGTGGGGATAATAATGGTTCCTCCTTTTAGGATTGTTAGGAAGATTAAATGAGATAATAGAGTTCAAGTATCTGGCATACACTGACTGTCCAATGCATGAGAATATCACTATTATTACAATTGTAACTACTACTACTGTCTTGATTGCAGAATACCATGACTACTACGTCTATCCAATACACTATTGCCAACTGACCTGATCTTCCATCTTCTGCTTTATGTCCCTTCTGCTTTACGTCCCTTTACGTCCCGAGCTTACTACCTACGGAAGCAGTCCATCCTTTTGTTGGATATAAGTTCTTCCTTGGCTATAAGTGAAATATGTCTCTGTGGGCTGCACCATCTTCCTTAAGCTACACCTTTAAGTCATTCCGCTGCCCTGAGAATCTGCTGTATGCCCAGAACTGTGCGGGGTTTGGATGGGAGATACAGAAAGAAAAGACATGGTCTTAGCCTTGGAGAGGTTTGGAATTGGACCTTAGAGATATGATGAGTGCACAGAAAGCAGTCCCTGCCTTGGTTGGCTGGGCCCCCAGAGGACTCCTCAGAGAGAAGACACCCAGGAAGGCCCATGGTCTATTAGGTCCAGCATGATTTGTCCCTTGCTGACCCTCTAACTATCTCTCCTAGCACGATATCTTGGGGGCCAACCACCCCGCAAACATGTGGACCTCCTTTCTATTCTTGAACCATCTTAATTTGGACCTACCCAAGAACTTTTGCACTTGAAGTTCCCTCTGCCTAGAATATTCTTCCCCAATATTGTCCCAGGACCGACTCTTACTTACCATTTCCATCTTAGCTCAAATATCTCTTCCTCTACCAGTCCCTCTCTGAGCATCCTCCTAAAGGATCTGTTCCTGCCCAGGCAAGCACCTGTCTATCACATCACACAGTCTCATTTTCTTCTTGCCCTTCATTATCATCTGAAGTTACCTCTATCATTTTTTCTGTAGACTTATGGCGTGCCTCTTCCCAACCCGAATAAGTACCAGGATCCTGTCTATCTTACTGTCATTGCATCCCCAGCCTCTGGGTGCACAGCATCATGGGTGCTCAATACATATTTGTGGACTATTTCCTGAAAGGTACGAGGGGTTAAACTGAATTCCTTCCAAGCCCGGGTACATCTTCCAGTCTCTACCAACTGTGCACAGAGCCTTTCTTGCTCAGAGGATGGCTTCTCATCAGAGTGGGCAGCCCTCAGGGACACAGGGAGGCAGAGTATCCCTGTCTGAATGCAAACACCCAGGCCAGATCACTGAACAAATTGTTTTTGATTCCATGTGGCACCTGGAAGCCAAATAGATTGTAACAGCGCAGCGGAAACTGTCCGCCACCTGGTAATGTATTAGTTGTTAGAGAGGTAGCAACACTCACAATCCCATTTGCAATCTGCAGGGCTCACAGCTGCTTCTCATTTTCATAATGCAAGTGAAGGGAAACAAAGAAAACACGAACCCGTGCAGGGCAAGAAACCAGGACGGAGGCAGCCAAGACCACGAGAAGTTAGGCTTTGCTGTGATCTGCTTAAAGCTTGGGGAGCAAGCCTGTGGCATGGTAAAGAAATCATCTTCCACCCATTTTTATTTAAAGTTCACAAAAACCAACTTTAACATCTATCACAGAGCAGTCTCCCATAGTGGTTAAATGCAGGTGAGTCAGACAGGCCTGGGTTCTAATACTGACTATACCAGTATTAGCTGTGTGACCTTAGGCAAGCTGTTTGACCTCTCTGTGGCTGAGTCTCTTCACCTGTAAGATGGATGTAATGATAGTAACTGCTTCCCAGAGCTGCTGTAAGAATGGGCTGATGCAACACATAAGACAGTCCACAGAGCTGAGCACACAAGTGCTCACAGTAAGGGCTGTTGCTGTAGTAATAATAATTATTATAATTCTTAGCAGCAGCACTTGGGCTTCATAATATCCCTGTGAGTTAGGAAGATCAGAGATTATGATCCTGTTTTGAAAATGAGGGAAGAGGGTAGGGAGGGTCAGAGAGGGGAAGCATATTGCCCAAGGTTACCCAGCAGAGGGCCTAAAAATGAGAGGGCTCATTCCATTGCATGAATTCCAGAAAGCTGCTTTTCACATAAATATCACCTCCACGCAAAACAGAAGGTTGGGGAGTTGCAAACTGCTCTGCCCAGAGCCTCAGGATGTCAACTTACCTCTCAAGGCTCAAGTTACAAATAATGCCCCAGAGTGTGTGACCGTCGCTAAGTGCCTCTTTGGGATTCCAAGCCTCTGCCATCCTGCACGTTTTTCCTCAGTTAGACTGTGTTGCCCCTGACTTTTAAGGTCTTGGTATTCTTGTGTGTTCTTCCTCATCTGTTCTCAGAAGAGTTTCTGTTGCTTATCATGAACACCTCCACGTGATGTGGACAAGCCATACTCTCCTGCGGCTGGTACTGTTTTAAGTTGCAACCCTCCTTTGTAGAAAGTATCTGAGATGGACTGAACTACTGGGGTGAAGACCCTGGTGAGTTCACAGATGTCCCTTCCCAGAGCCTGGCCTCAGAGGTTACAGTGAGTTCTGGGCCCAAGCTCTGAACGTGAGTCCCTTAGGGAAGAACCCAGTAGTCCGAGGCGCTCTGGTAGCTCTGCTGCGAAAGATAATTGTTTATTAGCTTAAGTCCTGCCCTCCTGCACCTCTGTGAGAACTGGTGTTCTGGAAAGATGTTTCCCAAGGGACAGTCATGTCAGATAACACAAGACAGTACTTCATCCCCTGGACTGCAGGCACAAATGCCTCTTAGTGTGAAGCAGAAGTGACTGGAATAAAGACGACTCAGTCGAAACAAACAACGGTTCTCGTTAATCCACAATAAGCAAACACGACGCTAATGAGGAAGGAAATCTGCTCTAATTGTTTCTGTTTGCAGACAGTAGAAC
>NW_012149941.1:1939019-1980216 GCF_000956105.1 Propithecus coquereli
ACCACCCCGCAAACATGTGGACCTCCTTTCTATTCTTGAACCATCTTAATTTGGACCTACCCAAGAACTTTTGCACTTGAAGTTCCCTCTGCCTAGAATATTCTTCCCCAATATTGTCCCAGGACCGACTCTTACTTACCATTTCCATCTTAGCTCAAATATCTCTTCCTCTACCAGTCCCTCTCTGAGCATCCTCCTAAAGGATCTGTTCCTGCCCAGGCAAGCACCTGTCTATCACATCACACAGTCTCATTTTCTTCTTGCCCTTCATTATCATCTGAAGTTACCTCTATCATTTTTTCTGTAGACTTATGGCGTGCCTCTCCCCAACCCGAATAAGTACCAGGATCCTGTCTATCTTACTGTCATTGCATCCCCAGCCTCTGGGTGCACAGCATCATGGGTGCTCAATACATATTTGTGGACTATTTCCTGAAAGGTACGAGGGGTTAAACTGAATTCCTTCCAAGCCCGGGTACATCTTCCAGTCTCTACCAACTGTGCACAGAGCCTTTCTTGCTCAGAGGATGGCTTCTCATCAGAGTGGGCAGCCCTCAGGGACACAGGGAGGCAGAGTATCCCTGTCTGAATGCAAACACCCAGGCCAGATCACTGAACAAATTGTTTTTGATTCCATGTGGCACCTGGAAGCCAAATAGATTGTAACAGCGCAGCGGAAACTGTCCGCCACCTGGTAATGTATTAGTTGTTAGAGAGGTAGCAACACTCACAATCCCATTTGCAATCTGCAGGGCTCACAGCTGCTTCTCATTTTCATAATGCAAGTGAAGGGAAACAAAGAAAACACGAACCCGTGCAGGGCAAGAAACCAGGACGGAGGCAGCCAAGATCACGAGAAGTTAGGCTTTGCTGTGATCTGCTTAAAGCTTGGGGAGCAAGCCTGTGGCATGGTAAAGAAATCATCTTCCACCCATTTTTATTTAAAGTTCACAAAAACCAACTTTAACATCTATCACAGAGCAGTCTCCCATAGTGGTTAAATGCAGGTGAGTCAGACAGGCCTGGGTTCTAATACCGACTCTACCAGTATTAGCTGTGTGACCTTAGGCAAGCTGTTTGACCTCTCTGTGGCTGAGTCTCTTGTAAGATGGATGTAATGATAGTAACTGCTTCCCAGAGCTGCTACAGAATGGGCTGATGCAACACATAAGACAGTCCACAGAGCTGAGCACGCAAGTGCTCACAGTAAGGGCTGTTGCTGTAGTAATAATAATTATTATAATTCTTAGCAGCAGCACTTGGGCTTCATAATATCCCTGTGAGTTAGGAAGATCAGAGATTATGATCCTGTTTTGAAAATGAGGGAAGAGGGTAGGGAGGCTCAGAGAGGGGAAGCATATTGCCCAAGGTTACCCAGCAGAGGGCCTAAAAATGAGAGGGCTCATTCCATTGCATGAATTCCAGAAAGCTGCTTTTCACATAAATATCACCTCCACGCAAAACAGAAGGTTGGGGAGTTGCAAACTGCTCCGCCCAGAGCCTCAGGATGTCAACTTACCTCTCAAGGCTCAAGTTACAAATAATGCCCCAGAGTGTGTGACCGTCGCTAAGTGCCTCTTTGGGATTTCAAGCCTCTGCCATCCTGCACGTTTTTCCTCAGTTAGACTGTGTTGCCCCTGACTTTTAAGGTCTTGGTATTCTTGTGTGTTCTTCCTCATCTGTTCTCAGAAGAGTTTCTGTTGCTTATCATGAACACCTCCACGTGATGCGGACAAGCCATACTCTCCTGCGGCTGGTACTGTTTTAAGTTGCAACCCTCCTTTGTAGAAAGTATCTGAGATGGACTGAACTACTGGGGTGAAGACCCTGGTGAGTTCACAGATGTCCCTTCCCAGAGCCTGGCCTCAGAGGTTACAGTAAGTTCTGGGCCCAAGCTCTGAACGTGAGTCCCTTAGGGAGGAACCCAGTAGTCCGAGGCGCTCTGGTAGCTCTGCTGCGAAAGATAATTGTTTATTAGCTTAAGTCCTGCCCTCCTGCACCTCGGTGAGAACTGGTGTTCTGGAAAGATGTTTCCCAAGGGACAGTCATGTCAGATAACACAAGACAGTACTTCATCCCCTGAACTACAGGCACAGATGGCTCTTAGTGTGAAGCAGAAGTGACTGGAATAAAGACGACTCAGTCGAGACAAACAACGGTTCTCGTTAATCCACAATAAGCAAACACGACGCTAATGAGGAAGGAAATCTGCTCTAATTGTTTCTGTTTGCAGACAGTAGAACATACTCCGTTGTTTTGGTCAGGACACTGCTCATCAAGCTCTTGAGGTGAGGGACACTCATTCACTCCTGTACATCTACTCTGGGGGCAACCTATACAAAGTGACATAGCCACTAAGGGAGGAGGAATGATTCAAAGTACGTGGGGCAGTGGGACAGATGTCAGCTGATTGTGAGACTAGGCCAGGGGCAAGTGAGACAAGACCTAGAGACATGTGGGATGTGGGGTGAGAGGGACGGAGGAATATGGGGGATGTCTTATTTTCTGGATCGATGTGGTGTCTTTACTGTGATGGGAGATATTAGATGAGGGTAAGGTTTGGAAAATTGCAAAAAAAAAAAAAAAATGCCCCCACCAGGCAGGAGCCACAGGAGTGAACTGCTGCTGAAAAGAGAAGGAAACATATGGCCAGTGGTTCCCAAAAGGTGGCCCCTGGGCCAGCAGCATCAGCATCCCGTGGAACTTGGTAGAAATGCAAATTCTTGTCCTCACACGAGCCCTACCAAATCAGAAATCCTGGAACTGGGTCCAGAAAGCTGTGTTTTAACAAACTCTCCAGGAGAGTGTGATGCACATGAAAGTTTGATGACCTCAGTTTAGTCCTCTGAGCCTGTACCTTCAAAAGAGAGGATTAGGATAGTGGGGTTACAGATATTCAGAAGGAGAGAAGGAATGGGTTTGGCCATAATCCCAAAAGACACCTCCTGAATGCCATAATCCTGAATGTTGAAATCCCAAAAGATCAAAATCTCAAAAATATAATTCTGGAAAAAATAATAAGGACTATTCTTTAAAAGACATTTATTTATATTTTTAAAAGGGATTTATTTAAGAAACATATAAAAACCTGACAGAACACATCATAGTCCACTTTATACAATAAAACAGACAATAAGAGCATAAATATTTTTGCAAGCGTAAACACTCATATAAATTGATGACAGTCACGTGGGTATAATATTTATGAGTAGATGAACTGTATTCATACAGAAATAAGTCAAAATGTGAAATGTATAAATGTAGATCACTATGGTTGGTAACTGTGTACACCCGGCTTTATAACTGCATAACAGCAATCATCTGAATTACAATGACGGACAACCTAAGTCTTTTGACAAAAGCAATCTAAAACCACAATGGATCACCATCAAATATGCAGTTGTTCAAAGAGCCAAGATCTCAAGAAATTTTGTTTTTCACAAATGCATATATTCAAAAAGGACATCTCTTCATTTCTTGAGAAAGCTTCAACGTTTTCACGTACATGCAACAATGCTTACGTACGTACACAAAGTCAACACTGTGATAATTCACTTTTGTGGAGTCAAATTTCTAATGTTCACGGCAGTAGAAGAAAAGTCTTTCCCTGCTCTCAGAGAGAAACCAATTTACCTTCTGTATTTGTTGTCTTTGGTTGGTGCCCACAACAAATCTTCCCCACCTAACCCCTCAGACTCACACACCCATCTCCTCTGGAAACACCCTCACAGACACACTCGAAATAATGCTCTACCAGGTTTATAGGTGTTCCTCAATCCAGACAAGCTGACACCTAAAATTAAGTCCACGAATCCAGCCCTGGTTATTTGGCACCCTTATGCATCTCCTTAAACCATACTTAATTTCCAAAGGAAGACAGTAACAAAGTAATAGTTATGCCTGACATGCTGCAACTAACAAGATGCCACCTAGCCTGCATACAACAGAAAATGCATTGATCCCTTCTCCAGAATTTGGTTTGCAGGATTTCAGCATTCAGGTTTTTAGACTTTAGGAATTTTGATATTTTGGGATTATGGCATTTGGGATTGTGTCATTCAGAATTATGATCACCACTGAGAAGGAATATGGCCATGGTTCAAACTTGGAAGAGCTTCCATGTCACAGATTCATCATTTACACACTGGGAGGTACAGAAAATGATTTAAGAGAATTAAACAAACAACACTGAGCACACACCATGTGCTAATCCTCCTATCGAGCCCCTCCTCTGTATCGGTTCACTTAATCACTGCAACAACCCTGTGAGGTAGTATCACTATTTTCCTTTTTTGCAGATGAGGAAACTGAGGCTCTTAAAATGTAGCGTGGAGTCACGAAGCTGAGAAGGGGCTGAGCCCAGAGGGGATGCGCCCAGAAGGGATGCCAACTCTGTCTGAGTCCAAAGCCACTGATCTTTTCACTTCGCTGAATTGTGCACACATTTGCCCTCTGCCTTTCAGTGTGAACCCAGGGAAATCAGATCTGCTTCCTGCAGATGATTGCACGCAAATTAATAAAGCATGTGAAAAGTACTTCTAACATGTCAAACACATCCAGGTTACATGTGCACAAAGTTATGCACGACATATCATCCATGATAATAACATTCCTGCCAAAGTGATTTTGCTGAGTTCCCTTGCATTGGGTTTCAAAGGGCAGAAAAATATTGAAAAACATTTCTGGGACTGATATAGAATGCTAATGTTTGATATTTTCATGTAAGGTATTTTAAAACAAAACATTCTGTAATCTATCAACTCCATATTTCATAACAGAAAAGGCATTTGAACAAAAAAAGAAAAAGGACATAAAGTTAGAATAAGAATCCCATAAAATATACATTTTTCTTTACTATATTGGTCTCATTTTTCTGATTTGCTGCAGTTACAAAAACAGTTCTTCAAATAATAATGCAGTGATTCCTAAACATGGGTCCATAGATTGGGGCCGTGTAGAAGTTTGACCAATACCAAATTTCACTTTTGGGGAGCAACTGAAGTACACTTTATTTAGAAGCCCTTTTATTAATGCTCTCCATCACTGAGGTAACCAAGGCAGGAATTATTATCCCCATCATACAGATAAAGAAACAGAGGCCCACTAGCAAGGTTAGTAGCCAACACTCAAACCCAGACCTTTTGAGTCAAACCCAGTGACCCTTTCACCACATGAGAATGACTCTCTTTAATTTCCATAGGACTAGCTTTGTTTTATAGCGTTGAGTGACTATTGCTAAGTCACTAATAGCCAAATTGACTTCCATCCCGATTGTTCTACACCACAATCACAGCTCACAAAGTTTCATCAATCAAAGTGCCAGTTGTGCACCTAAAGAAACTACTCAATTTACTGAACTGCGTGTTTTCTAACCCAGCCAGGGAAGTGGGAAGACAGTATCTGGAGAAGTCCATGCCTGGCCCCTACAGTTAGCCAGGAGACAGAGCTGTGGTTTGGATTCCAGCTATAGGGCTAACCACTAATGCTTGCTTTAGAAAATGTCATTGTCAGTTTCCCACATTCTCACTTTCCACTCTGCCACATAACACCTGTTTCAGGCTTGAAAGGCAAACTCCAAGCTTTGCCTTCCACTGAAGGGAAGCCAGCTGGAGTTGATTCTGAATGAGGAACACTCTGTAGAGCTCATCCAGTTCCACACAGTGAAATATC
Organism: Propithecus coquereli; assembly: GCF_000956105.1. Lineage (NCBI taxonomy): Eukaryota > Metazoa > Chordata > Mammalia > Primates > Indriidae > Propithecus > Propithecus coquereli. The sequence continues at coordinate 1,944,690 of NW_012149941.1, forward strand.
AGAGGGGACCAGTGCCCAGGACTTGTCCCCAAAAGAACTAGACAGGGGTTCCTTAACCTCAGCACTACTGACAATTTAGACTATGTAATTCTTTGTTACAGAGGTTTGTCCTTTGTATTATAAGACGTTTAGCAGCATCCATTGCTTCTACCTAGATGCCAGTAGTACTTCCCACCCTCTGAGTTGTGACAATCAAAAATGTCTCCAGACATTGCTTCCTGGCCATTAGGAGAGAAAATGTACAAAATCACCCCTAGTTGAGAACGACTGCAATAGACTAAAGAAGGAAGAAAAAGGTAAATCGTTTTGGCAATTGGATAAGTTGGTACTTTTGTGTGGAAGCACTGTGTACACTTCTAATAAACCGCTAAGCTCTGGAATTCAATAGGTGATGCATGTCCCATGGGCTGTACCTCAGTTAAGTAAATAGTTGAATCCTTAAGAGAGCCAAAGCTGACATTGCTAAGACGGAATGTGTCTGTCCACTATTTATCCAAGGACAGCTCTGCCAAATATAGCAAATATTTCCCTTGGACTTCTATCAACTATCAGGTGGGCTTAATGGGTGATCTTTGACTTTCAGGGCAATATTTCCCTCCAGAGACTTTTAGGATCCTACTATATCACAGGTCCACTGGAGTTGCAATTAATAAATTGTATTTTTCAATGCACCAACAAAAGTTGTTGGCCAATAACGTACAAATTCCTGAGCTAATGCTAAACAGAAGGCAGTGATACAAAGACAAAATCAAGTGTTATTACAGAAGCCTACACTAAGGAATTGTCACCAGCTTCATTTTCAAACCCAGTACCATTTAGAAAAGCACACACTATGCCAATTAAAGTGGACACAGACTAATTCAATTCTAATGAATTGATTTTTAGAAGTGCTCTAGTCCAAAATTAAGTGAATTAGCAATGTAGGGAAGTTGATCCAGAAGGATAGAAAATTTATTCATCCTCATAGATGGGTTGCCTTGCAGAGACCTACCTGGAAGGATTTGTGTCTAGTGAAGAGGGACTCTTGCAAGACAAGGTTTCTCAATGCATAATCTGTACACTCTAGCATTGCTATCATTTAGGAAATTTGTTATAATGAAGATTCTTAGACCCTATGCCAGGAATTCTGATTCAGTAAATCTAGATTCCAACAATTAGCATTTTAATAAGCTTTTCTGCTTCTTCTACATAATTAAGCTTGAGAACCATTGCCCAAGACTCCAAAGAGCATCTGCTTAACAAAGCTGTCTTCAAAGAACTTATAGTTTTTGGAGAAAACTAGGATGCAGTGAGAGGTGCTGGTGATTACTAATAATTCATTCACTCAACAAATAGTCATTAAACTACCTATTATGTGTCAGGTACTGTTTTAGGTACTAGAGAGACAGCCATGATGAGGACAGTCATCTACTGTATGCTGGTTACTACTTTGTTTTCACTTCTCTTCTTGTAACATCCTTATGAGGTACATATAATTACTTTCATGTCACAGGAAAGGAGCAAGAAACTCAAGGAGGTGGCTGACCTGCGCAGGGTCTCAAGACCAGTTAATGACAGACCTGAAATTTAGATCAATATCTGTCTGATGCTGTAGTTTGTGTTCTTTTTACAACAGTAACAACACAAGCACAAAAAGATAAAAGAAAAAAAATGTTCAAAGCAGTCTGAGTTCAAGGCCAAATGCCTAGTACGGTAGAATTCTTGAATGCTGATTTGGGGCTGAGGAAGTTCAGCCCTGAATCAAATCATTTCAGGCTGTGGTTGGGGAGAACGCTTCTCGAAGAAAGTAGTAAACTGTATTGTGGAGTGTTGAGAAGAAAGAAGATGGCTGACTAGACACATGAGCTGCCAGAGCATCTCAGTAAGAAAGAGAAGTTTTAGATGAAAGAGTAGAAGTGAACAAACAGACAGAGATCGGGAGTGGATCTGAGGGAAGGGTGCTAGATCCTTCAGGAGACTCCATGGGAAGAAATTGTGGAGCAGAACAGGAAGGAGCAAGGTATCAGCAAAGATCAACCCCCGAGAGGCTTGGAGGTGGAGCAGTTTGTTCCTCCCTCCCTTGCATCTCTGACAGTTGGCGGGTTCCCAAGCTGCTGGAGAGACTTTCTGCCCATGCAAGCCCAAAGGACCTGCCTCCAGTGAGCTGGGAGCTTCTTGTGGACAGGGCACCAGGCTCCCAGCCCCCCTGGGGCGCCTTCCATCTCCACAGACACCAGCAGGATAGCAGGCACCATATTGCTTCTGTACCCACTCTGTGCCTCTCTCCTCCCCAGGGGGATTCAAATCCTCAGGTTTTGTCTTGCTTGTTCCCACACAGACATTTCCCAACTCTGGCCCTGACTTCAGGAGCCACAGGGGTCCAGTGAGTCCCAGGTGATTTGCGTGACTCCAGTGCCTGGCCATTCTGGGCAGGTGGCCTCCCAGAGTGAGGGATGACAGGACCAGAGTGCTGGCTTCCCTCCATTCAGACTGTTTTCTCCCCTCCCTCACCCACAGCTGCTGAGAGAGACAATTGAGCCATCACACCGAGGCTTCCACAGAGAGTGAGGCTCAGACTTTTCTTCCCGGGGTCCTGCAGTGGACTAAGGGGTGCTTGGACTATGAGCTCCCTGCCCACCGGCTCTCTCGTGGTGCTACTTGCCTGGCGACTCCAACAAAGTGGAGCATGCCCCAAGGCAGAGGGACATTGAACCTGCTTGGGCACCCTTTGGGCAACTTGGGGCCAGCACACTTCTACCTGGCATGGTCAGGGATTGATCTTCAGGGACCTGGGGACAGGCCCACAGGACAGATCTCATATCCCCAGATCTTGATCGCATTGCTCAGAGGCAAGGAGGGGAGATTTGTGAATAGTGAATTAGGTGACGGAGCCTGCATGGGCAGATTGTGGGGAGAGTGCAGTGTGGGTCCTAGCTGTGGGGTGCTCGTGGGACACCTGCTCCCCCCACCCCCCCATAGGAGGGCTACACTCTCATCTCAGGCGAGGATCCTGGGCAGGGAACTTCCCACTCGCATCACAGTTGTGGGGGTGCTTGCTGGCTTGAGCTCCTGTGTGCCAGCAGATGCTGAAGGAAACTGCAAAACAGAAGAGGGCAGAGAGGACCAAGGCCGCTCCAAACTGTCAGATTGTGAATCGCAGAGGGACCCACCTCCACAAGCAGACTTGCTGCTTCGGTGGGGCCACTTCAGCCCCTTCCTGGGGGCTTTGCCCAGAAGCTGAGAGCAGACCTTCAACCCCTGCTGAAACAGATACCTTGCCAACTTTTGTGGAGCCCGAGGGCAATCTGACCCATGTCAGCCCTGCCCAGACTCACTCCTCCACCTACTCCTGCTGAGTCAGAGAATAAAGACTCACCTGGAAGTTCCAGGGCCCCTCTTACCACCTGGGGCATTAGAATGCCTCTCCTGAGGGACTAGAGTCAGTCACAGAACCCAAAATCAACATTGCATCTTGTTCCTTCTTGCAAACACCACCTACTGAGAGGGAGGTCAATTTGCATGGCCTTTATAACATTTATGACTCAATCATACAGGGTGTGGTTGATTCTCAACCACAAGCACCACCTACTGTCTCAGAGATTAAACTGGGCATGCCATTACAACTCACACTGTCAAGAAGACCACAGGGCTGGGGAAAGAGAAAGGATTTCAAACACCTCCATCCTCCCTCATCAAAGAGAGGAGAGAACTTTTCCACTCACATAGCTCACCACTGTTACAGCCTACAAACAAATAGCAACTGAAAAAAACACCACACCAAGGATATTATAGCCAAAGCATCCATCCAAAACCTAGATTGCCATCAAAGCACCCACAAGCAAAGCCAAAGGTTCCTACCCAACATATGCTACAAACACACTCATAAGAGTGAGGTGAGGGGAAAAAGCCCTGTCTAAACAAAAGAAAATCTCAAAATAAGAAGCAACGATTGCTCCAGATGAGAGGAATCAGCAAAAGAAATCCAGAATTATGAAGAATCAGAGTGAAAGGTCACCCCCAAAAGGGAACACCAGTTCTCTAGCAATGGAAACCAACCAAAATCAGAATATTGAAATGACAGATAAAGAATTCCAAATATGGGTTATAAGTAAGCTCAACAAAATATAAGAGAAAATTGAAAACCAACACAAAAAAAAACACAAATAAAATTCAGGAAATGAATAAAAAATTCACCAAAGAAATCAAATTATTAAAAAAATATATCAAACAGAACTTCTGAAAATGAAAAATTCATTTAAGAAAATACAAAACACAGTGGAAAGTCTTAAGAATAAACCAGAGCAGGCAAAAGAAAGAATCTCAGAGCTTGAAGACAACACCCTTGAATTAAACAAGTCAGTCAAAGGTAAGGAACAGAAAATTAAGAGGAAAGAACAAAGTCTACAAGAAATATGGGATTATGTAAAGAGACCAAACATAAGAATTATAAGCATCCCTGCGGGTGAGGAATACACACAAGTGTTGAAAAACCTATTTGAGGGAATAATTGAGGAAAACTTCCCTGGTCTTGCTAGAAATTTAGATATCCAGGTATAAGAAGCTCAATGAACACACAGGAGATTCATCACAAAGAGGCAATCACCACGACAAATAGACATCATACTGGCCAGTTAACACAAAGGAGCCTGCAATCCGTAAGGTGGGAACATCAGGTAACTTACAAAGGAAAACCCATCAGGCTAACTGCAAAATTCTCAGTGGAGACCTTATAAACCAGAAGGGATTGGGGTCCCATCTTTAATCTTCATACACAGAATAATGGCCAGCCTAGAATTTTGTGTCCCACAAAACTAAATTTCTTATATGAGAGAGAAATAAAGACTTTTTCAGATAGGCAAACACTGAGAAAACTTGTCAAGACCAGACCTGCCCTGCAGGAAGTACTCAGAGATGCATTATACAATGATCAGCATGATAGTCACTCACCAGTGTAAAATCACACAAAAGCAAAAGTTCAGAGCCCATATAAAATAATGTCTCAAGAGGTAAAAGAAAACAATATGGTTCTACCCAGAAGGATCAACAGAAATGCATCCCACTTATCAATTCTTTCAATAAACATGAATGGCTTGAATTCCCCACTCAAGGGACATAGGCTGGCTAACTGAATCAAAAAAATACAAGCCAAGTATCTGCTGTCCCCAGGAAACACATCTAATCCACAAGGACTCATTCAGATTCAAGGTGAAAGGATGGAAAAATATATTCCATGCAAATAGAAATAAAAAGAAAGCAGGTATAGCTATTCTCATATCAGATGACGTAGACTTTAAATTGATAATAGTAAAGAAAACAAAGACAGTCATTATATAATGGTAAAGGGAGCAATTCTTCAAGAAGACATAACAATTCTAAATATTAATTCACCCAACACAGGTGTGGCCAGATTAATAAAGGAAACCCTACTACATCTAAATGAAGTGATCAACAGCAACATCATAATTGCTGAGAATGTCAACACTGCACTGACAGAACTGGAGATATCCTACAAGCAGAAAATAAATAAAGAAACACTACACTTAAATGAGGTTCTAGAGCAAATGGTCCTAACAGACATTTACAGAACATTCTACTCAAAAACTAATGAATATACATTCTTCTTATCAGCACATGCAACATTCTTTAAGATTGATCAGATTTTAGGCCACAGAATGTCTCAACAAATTCAAAAAAACAGAAATTACACCATGTATCTTCTTAGACCATAGTGGAATAAAATTAGAGATCAACTCCAGCAGAAACACCCAATTTTACACAAAGTCATGGAAATTAACCAACCTACTGCTGAACAATTATTACGTTAAGGAGGAAATTAAGGTGGAAATCAAGGTGGAAATCAAAAAAATTACTTGAACTAAATGACAAAGGGGACACAAATTATCAAAACCAGTAGGATTCAGCAAAAGCAGTCCTCTATGGACATAAACTTGAAAACGTTGAGGAAATGGACAAATTCCTAGAAACATCCAATTTTCCAAGGCTCAATCAGGAATAAATAGAACTACTGAAAAGATCAATTATAAGCAATGAAATTAAAGCAACAATAAAAAATCTTCCAACAAAAGAAAGTCCTGGACCAGATGGTTTCACAGCCAAATTTTATCAGACCTACAAAAAAGAATTGGTATCCATACTGCAGAAATTATTTCATAACATTGAGAAGGAAGGAATCCTCCCCAACTGATTATATGAAGCCAGTATCACCTTGATACAAAAGCCAGAAAAAGATACAACAAAAATAAAAAACTGTAGACCAATATCCTTTATGAATATAAATGCAAAAATCCTCAATAAAATTCTAGAAAACCAAATTCAGCAATACATCAAAAAAAAAAAAAAATCCAAGATGACCAAGTGGGCTTCATCCCAGGCATGCAAGGATGGTTCAACATATGTAAATCCATAAATGTCATTTACCATATAAACAGAAGCAAAAACAGAGATCATATGATCATTTCAATAGATGCAGAAAAAGCATTCAACAAAATTCAGCACCCTTTTATGATAAAAACTCTTAACAAAATAGGCACAGATGGAACATACCTCAAAATTATAAAGGCCATATACTACAAAGCCACAGCCAATATCTTACTTAATGGGGAAAAATTGAAAGTATTCCCACTCAGAACTGGAACCAGAAAAGGATGTCCACTGTCACTACTTCTATTCAACACAGTTCTGGAAGTCCTAGCCACAGCAATCAGGCAAGGGAAAGAAATTAAGGGTATCCAAATGGGGAAAGAAAAGGTCAAACTATCACTCTGATCTTATATCTAGAAAACCCCAGAGATTCCACCAAGTTACTCCTGTAATTGTCACATAAATTAAGCAAAGTCTCAGACTACAAAATCAATGTACACAAATCAGTAGCATTCCTATACATCAACAATAGTCAAGCTGGGAATCAAATCAAATACTCAATACCTTTCACAATAGCTATAAAGAAAATAAAATACCTAGGAATAATTTAACCAAGGAAGTAAAAGATCTTTACAAAGAGAGCTATGAATCACTGAGAAAGGAAATTGCAGCTGATATAAACAAATGGAAAAATACATCATGTCCATGGATTGGCAGAATCAACATTGTTAAAATGTCCATACTACCCAAAATGATTTACAGATTCAATGAAATCTCCATCAAAACACCAATGTCACTTTTCACAGATCTAGAAAAAATAATTCTATGCTTTGTGAACCAGAAAAGAGCCCAAATAGCCACAGCAACCTTAAGCAAAAGGAACAAATCTGGAGGTATCACTTTACCTAACTTTAAGCTAAATTACAAGGCCATAGTAACCAAAACAGCATGGTACTGCCACAAAAATAGAGATGTAGACCAATGGAACAGAACAGAAAACCCAGATATAAAACCATTCACATATTGCCAAGTAGACAGCAATATACACTAGGAAAAGAATCCCTGTTCAACAAACAGTGCTGGGAAAATTGGATAGCCACATGCAGAAGATAGAAATAGGATCCATATCTCTCACCACTCACAAAAATTTATTCAAGATGGTTAACATACTTAAATCTAAGACATGAAACCATAAGAATCCTAGAAGAAAATGTTGATAAAACTCTTCTAGTAATGGCCTAGGCAAAGAATTTATGAAGAAGACCCCAAGGGCAATCACAGTAACAACAAAAATAAATAAATGGAACTTGATTAAATTGTTTTAACTGATAAACACTGAAATGCACATATAGTGATAACATTCATCAGGTGTCGGGCAGATGGGAGAGGGGAGGAGGAGATAGGTATATACATACCTAACGGGTGCGGTGCGCACCGTCTGGGGGATAGACACCCTTGAAGCTCTGACTCGGGTAGGGTAAAGGCAATATACACAACCTAAACATTTGTACCCCCATAATATGCTGAAAAAATAAATAAATAAAAAATAAAAAGCTTCAACACATCCAAGGAAACAATCAACAGAGTAAATAGACAACCTACAGAATGGGAGAAAATACTTGCATGCTATGCATCCAATAAAGGGCTAATAACCAGAATCTACACAGAACTCAAACAATCATCAAGAAAAAAGTCAAACAACCCCATTAATAAGTTGGCAAAAGATACGAATAGAAGCTTTTTGAGAGCAGATAGACTATAGGCCAATAAACATGAAGAAATACTCAATATCACTAATCATTAGAGAAATGCAAATCAAAACCACAATGAGATATCACCTAACCCCAGTGAGAATGGCTTTTATCAAAAAGTCCCAAAACTATACATGCTGGTGTGGTTGTGAAGAGAAAGGAACAGTTACACACTGTTGGTGTGACTACAGACTAGTGCAACCTCTATGGAAAATAAGATGGAGATTCCTCAGAGAACTAAACATAGACCTGCTATTTGACCCAGCAATCCCACCACTGGGTATTTATCCAAAGGAAAAATGGTCATTTTTTTCAAAAAGAAACTTGCACTTGAATGCTTATAGCATCACAATTCACAATCGCAAAGATGTGGAATCAACCCATGTGCCCATCAGTTCATGAGTGGATTAATAAAATATATATGTACACCATGGAGTAATATTTAGCCATAAAAAAATTAATACCTTTTGCAACAATCTGGATGGAACTGGAGACAATCCTCCTAAGTATCGCAAGAATGGAAAAACAAACACCACATATACTCATTATTAAATTAGAACTAACCAATCAGCATTCATGTGCTCAGACGGAAACAGAACTCAATGGAAATCATGCAGGTGGGATCAGGGAGGGGGGAATGGGTGAAATCATACTTAATCTGTACAGTGTACACTATCTGGGTGATGGGCACACTTATAACTTTGACTAAAGCAATCCATGTAACCAAGACATTTGTACCCCCATAATATTCTGAAATAAAAAAATTAAAATAAAACATTTAAAAAAAAACAGCATTGTGAAGGATATAAAAACTTAGAAAGAGAAGCACTGAGGAGGAGAGATCATACAACGAGAATGATGTCCATCAAAGCCTGAGGTAGGGATGCACCAAGTAATGTTGAGAATAGTGAATAGGTCCTTCCAGCTAGAGCATAGCCAAGGTGTTAGAGAGGAATGGGAGAAAAAACTCCAGAGTAGGTTGGAACTGAATTATGGAGTTCCCTCTTGGGAGTCTGAACTTCACCCAGTGAGACAATGGGGAATCACAGAGCGATGAAATGATGAGAGCGAGATTTGGGGAACAAAATGGATCAGGTAGTGGTCTGCAGATGGATCACTGGAAGAGAGAGACCAAGAACAAGGGAATCAGGTGGAAAATATTTATATGGGCGAGCTACTACAAGAGGCAATTTATTAGTTAATCAGAATTAATACTTAACATTAAAGATTTTACTATGTTCTAGGCTCTATTTATTAATAATTTCATAGATTAATTTTAGGGCTGCCCACAATTTCCTAGTCACATGGTATGATTGCATTTTCCTACCTTCTTTAATATTTGGCCTGGCCATGCGACTTGCTTGGTCCCATCAGCTGTGAGTGCAAGTGACGCCTGTCACTTTGGGGATGAAGCTTTAGAGCCAGGGTATAGTTTGTCACATGTGTCTTTCTGCCACAGTGCTCATAGAAGCATTTGTTAGGATGGCGCCTCTCTCAGCCTGGGTCCCTGAGTGAACATGGGGAGTAATGGCCCCCCACCATTCTATGTCAGCCCTGAAGCATGAGCAAGAAACAAACTCAGGTTATATTAGCCTGAAGTTTGGGGCTCACTCGTTACTATAGTATAACCTGGTCTATCCTCACTGATACAAACACTTACTAATGAAACATATGAGCTCTGTATGTAGTCAGACTACCTGAGTTCAATGTCCCCACTCTACTATTTACCACATTTGGTGAATCATAACTTCTCTAAACCTTATTTATTTCATCTTCAAAGTGAGAATAATCACTGTGGCTACTTCACAGGGACATTGTAACTATTAATAGTAATAACAACAAAACTTTACATGTCATGTTACAGGCAGTATTCTAAACTTTGTATGTATGTTACCTGATTTAGTCCCCCTAATAACCATTTTGCAAATGAGGAAACTGAGGTACAAACAGGATCATGGCACTTGCCAAAGATCACACGACTAGTAAGTACTGGGACAAGGATTCTGACCTAAGGCAGTTTAATTCCAAGGTCCTGACACTCATCCCCTGGCAATGAGTGGGAGCAATTAGCTCCTAGCACACAACAATTGCAGGATCATTTACTGCACTAGGCATGAATAGCACAGTGTCTGGCTCCTGTGATCTTTTGAAGAGTGGACCTAAAAAGTACTTCTGTCCAGAAAAAGAAATATATGGACTCTAAAATATTAAAAGCAAACTGTAAAATCAAATGAATAAATATTTAAGTGTCTATGAAACATGTCATTATGCCAACTAGTCCACAGCAACTCAACACATAAATTAGATTCAATGTGAGATGTGGGTGTGCTGTAATAGCGTTTGTGTAATGGGGGAGATAGAACCTGTAGGAGCGCCTAGAGCCTAAAATATGTCTTAAAATGATCCCCTGAATAGAGTTCAATAAATGTTAGCTATCAGATTATTTTCATATTGTTCTTAGCTTTGGCCACCACAGCCACATCTGGAGCTATTCAAAATTCTTCAGGGAAGCAACAACTGGTGGTCCTGACCAGACTCGGGGCAGAGCAGCAAGACTGTGCTGCTTCTCTTTGCCCAGGGAGATCTAGTTTCCCTCCCAGACTGAGCCACAGGTAGAAATTGTAGGTTTGTCAAAGCCCCACCGCCCCAACCCCGCCGCCCACTGTCAGCTGGCTGGGCATGGAGTTAAATGAAATAGCCCTTTGGACTACAGCAGAAAGTCAGAAGCATTTGGAATCTGCAGCCGCCTGATACCACCTCTGCCTCCCAGTCTGTTTCTCTGGTCCCTGATCCTTTCTTCAGTTATGACATGTATTAAGTCAGCTTACACAAACCCTTATTCCTGCAGGTTGACTCTGGCTCTTAGACCTTGTCCACCGTCCAGGGTCTGCTGCTTAGCCCGAGCACTGCGTTCACTCAGTAGATGGTATCCGGAAACACTTTCCATCCAGGAAGCCAGGCTAGCAGCTTCTGATCCCAGGCCCTCATTTTTGTTCCTTCTTTGAATTCTACCCATTTCATCATCATGACTTGCAGAGTTTTCCCAGTTCATTTCGAATTCTGGTGTAGTGATTTAATAGCAGTAGGTTCTGGGATCAGACAGATCCAAATTCAAATCCTTGCCCCTCCACTTCTTGAGGGGTGGATGACCTTATTAAATTACTAAACGTCTGTTTTTATCATCTACAAATTGAGGTCTAAAACATTACCTGCCTCATAAGAATGCTTTGAAAATTAAATGAAATAAGCCAGTGAAAGTAAGACATATAATTGCTTAATAGATGTTACCTATTAATATTGTTATTATTAGTATTACTAATTTTTACATTTGATTTCCAAAGATCCCCTGTGAAGCTGGTAGGTCAGGAATCCAGGTTCTTATTTCATGGAGGAGGAAGCAGAGGTTTGAACAGGGTGAGAGTCTTGCACAGTCACTGAGTTTGGAAGGGGTGGAACTACGGAGCCTCTGACACTAGATCTAGAAAGTACCCCATCTTTTATTCCTTCCTTTACTTGTGCACAACTTCCCTACCCCTCTTCCATATCCATGGGCCCCCAGAAAGACAGTTTTAGTGGTGTCCTCATTTATCCCAGAAAATTTGAAGCTGGCCTCATGTCTCCTGTCTTTGATTGGAACTAAATCACCCCTTCTTCTTATGCACCAAGCTGAAACCTCAGAGGACTGCAGAGAATCTCGAATCTGGCCACTTTGGAATTGGTAAATCATTTGCCTTTGTCCTGGAAGGCTCCGCCATGAGTGTCACTGCATTGCTCAGGCCTCCCCTGAGAGAGCCAGCATTCACCTCTGTGACCTTCCCCTTCTCGGCAGGATGTAAAAGCTAAATAAAAGTTGAATGAATGAAATAAACGAATGACTGGAGAATCTGAAGAAATTCAGAGTGAGGTGAGAGAAAAGAAATCTTGCTTGCTAAAGCAGACCAGCTGGGAGTCTGGAAGCCTGGGATCTAGAGGTTTTATTAAATTAATCAATACTGATACAGCTAGCATAGAGCTTGGCCCACTTAAGCTCCCCAACACACAGTGGCAGTTATTATGATGAACCTAACATGTCATAAAAGATCTCAGACATGTCTCTTCACTCTTCCTCTTCCCTGGACAGATAACCAATACTTTCAGTCCTATCCTATTTTGCAGAGATTACTAAGAAAGAAAATAATGCTATTAAGATTATATAAAATAATATTATTAAGAGAGAAAATAGATTATTAAGACATGAAAATGCCCTGAAAATGTCAAAAGTGTGTTCACAATTTATGATTGTATTATTTTTACTAATTATTATCACTATATAAATACTTCTAGCCCATGGCAAAAGATCTGACTTGAAGTATTACTACACAACCAATTCATTGCATTTGGAAGAAAGCAACTTGGCGATGGTTCCTTGTCTAGGGTTCTCTTCTCCTTCCCACTGAAACACATTACTCAAGGTTGATGGGGTCACAGACTTCATCCCCCTCAGATCAACTAATTTCACCAGGGCTGCACATCTGGGTGATGTTTTATGTACTGCAGGTCCTGAGGCCAGGGTCAGGCAGAGTAACCGGCTCAATACAGGTCACAGTGTGGCTTCTTTAACTCTGGATCTGAGAGCAATCCATACTCACAGAGTTCGAGCTGAGATCTGAGATAGAGGAAAACTTTTGACTCTACTCCAGTGCATTATCCTACGAAATTAAGACATTCAACAGGCAGTGGTCTTCAAGCTTTCGATCATCATCACAATCATCGGGAAGGCTTGTTAAAACAGACTGCTGGACCCCAGCCCCAAAATTTCTGATTCAGGATGTCTGGGGTGGGGCCCTCACATGGTCATTCCTAGCAAATTTCCAGGTGATGCTGACATTACTAGTTAGGAGGATCACACCTGCAGAATCGCTAGCCTAGTGCTTAGAGCATAGGCTCTGACATGGAATTAGGATGCCTGGGTTGAAACCTCACTCAGCCACTTACCAGCTGGCCCCGTGGCCCACTTACTTGAACCTCTTTGTGTTTCCGTTTCTGTATCTGTCAAATGAGTTGTTATGGAGTTTAAATGTGACAATACTAACTCATAGAGTTGTGACAATTACATAAAAAAATACATGCATACTATTTGTACGGTGCTGAGCACATAGTGAGTGATCAAGGTTCATTGCTATTATCATGCACATATGTATTATTATACTTTTTACCCTGAAACTATTGGCATCTCAGTCTCCCTCGTTAGACCGTGAGCAGCTTCAGAGTAGCATCCCTGCCTTGTTCATTTCTTTATCCCGAGGGTTGTGCTCAATGCCAGGCACAAAGAAAGAACTCACTGCAGACATTCACTCATTCACTTGATTATTTATTTATCCAATTGATAAATGTTTACTGAGCACTTAATCTATGCCAGCCCAGACTAGACACTGGGGATGCAAGGAACAAGAAGAAGCCAACCCTATTCTTATAGAGCTTACATTAAGTCAGAGAAAGAGACATTAAACAATACAACCAGTACAAGAGCAAAGTAGTTGCTAATTATGAAAAATGCTTCGAAGGAAATAAAAAGTGCTGGAATAGAGAGCAAATAGGGATTTACTTTAGGTAGAGTGTTCAGGGAAGGTCTCTCTGAGGAAGTAATATGTGAGCTGAGAGCTAAATAATGAGATAGAGCCAACCATGGTGAGATCTAAGAGCATTCCAGGCAGAGGTAACAGCTAATGCAAAGGCCCTGAGGCAGAAAGCAGCTTGGCCTGTTTAAGGAACTGAAGGAAGGCCAGGAAGGCTGGAATCCAGTTCCATGAGAGAGGGGCAGAGGTAAGGTTGGGGAAGAACAGGTATATGAAGCACCTTGTAGGACAAGGTAGGGCGTCTATATTTATTTAAGCAGACGAATGACGTGCTCAGCTCAATACATGTAAAAAGTCACATTAGCCTCTGGGAGGTGCATGACCTGGAAGCAGGCAAGACGAAAAGGCAGGAGGTTCATGAAGTGCTATGGGAAAGAGATAGTGGTGGTATGGAATATGAGGTTGCAATGGAGATCAAAAAAAAAAAATGTTTGGATTCAAAATATATCTCGCAGCTAACACTGACAGACTTGCTGATGAACTAGATGTGGGGGTTCAAGAAAAAGAAACAGAGGACTATTCTGTGTACTTAGTGAACGCATCTCCAGCTGTGATCTCTTTATAAGGAGCTGCCATAGCTACTTAGCTTCCCATCTGCTCACATCTCTGTTTCCCTTACCTAATTCTATCCCTCCCTTTCTTAGGGCACAGGGGGCTTTCCAAGGCTCTTTGAGGGTCCCTGCGCCGATTTCCAAAGCTCTGCTGCCCAGCATTGCTGGTTAGTATCCCAGAAGCTCAGATGTCCCGTCCCCCACAAAACAGAGGGAAGCAAGCTCTGGCGGGGGAGTGGGGCAGACATTAGCAGAGTGACCAGTCAGCAGGGAGCGGATGAACAAATAAAGCCACGCAGCACTCTGAGGATCTGGGATGCTGGCAGGAAACTGAAACAAATTCAGCTGAATATTAAGAGAGGACAATGTTGTCTTGCTGGTTTGGGCCTCCTGGAACTGGTGGGAATGGCAGGGCCATCAGAAAAGCAGAGGGCATCTTCCAGGCCTATGTGGTTCCCCGGGCTGCTGAGGACAATGTATTCTTTGATGGATGTTAGAAATAAGGGAATCTGATCCCAGGGCCTGCTTCCCTCCCACCCCTGCGTCTCTCCCATACCCAATCTCTCTTCATTTAGCACTAATCCTAAAATCTAGCCATTAAAGCCAAGCTGAGGTTTTTATTAATTTTTTTTTCTCCATAATATGGTCAAGAATGTTGCCACCAGTAGAATATTTTTCTTCAGCCATAGATCAAGCTTGATTTTTCTGTTTGATTTTTGTTTTTCCATTTTTTTCTTTTCTTTCCCTCAGTTGGCATGGGAACGCTGAAGCACCAGTTCAGGGAAGATCCATCAACCTCATCATAATACGCCCCCATGCTGCCCAAGTGCTTTGATATGTTCAAAGAGCAGACACATTTCTCCCTCGTGAGGGGAAATCTGGAAGCATCGGCCTTGCTGTTTTCCCGGTTGGTAGGCTCTCCAGCTCACATGATTCCAGAGGTAAAAGGGACCTCAGAGACTAGTCCATACCCCAGAAGAGGAAGTGTCTGAGCCAAGGTCACACACAAAGTCAGCAGTGTGCAGAGGACTTAAATCCAGGTCTTTTTACACTGTTGGAATGCTGTGTGACCTTTTCCAATCACCCTGGACTTTTCGGGGCCTTTACTCATTGGTAAAATCAGACAGTCAGCTGATCCCTTTCCCCCAGAGGGTGCTGTGAAGATCAGCTGAGATTGATATGCATGGCACATGGAGCGAATGGTGAACATTCCTTTTAACCCTAAGACTCCAAACATGGGTCTGGTAGATAGAGGCTCATAAATAATTATTCTACTGATCGAAAATTAAAGGAAATGGTTACCACATCCATGCCTCAGAAGTGGCTATGGTAGATTTCTATTCATCTGTTCAGTCTTTTACCTGTTCATTCATCCATGGACCTCCCTTCAAATACTCAATGCCTCTGGAAGACCAGGATAATCTGGGTACAACCTGATTAAAATGGCGTCTACCCTAGCCCTTGAGAAATGTGGGATCCAACAAGAAAGATAGTCTGTTTTTTAAATTTTATTTGTAATTGACAAATAATCATTGTATATATTTATAAGGCACAATGTGATGTTTCAATACACATATACTTTGTGAAATGAGCAAATCAGGCTAATTAACATATTCATCACCTCACAAACTACTTATTTCTTTGTGGTGAGAACATTTAAAAATACACTCTTAGCAATTTTTAAAGGTATAATGTATTATTATTAACTGTGGTCATCTTGCTGTGCAATAGATCACCAGAACTTATTCCTCCTGTCTAAATGAAACTTTGTACCCTTTGACCAACATCCTCCCCTACCCCCATCCTCTGGCAACCACTATTCTATTCTCTACTTCTATGAGTTTGACAGTTTCAGATTCCACATATGAGTGAGACCATGCAACATTTATCTTTCTGTGCTTGGCTCATTTCACTTAGCATAATGTCCTCTAGATTTATCTATGTTGTTCCCTAATGGCAGAACTTTTTTAAGGCTGAATAGTATTCCAATGTGTATATATACCACATATTTTTTATCCATTCATCTTGCTGGGCACTTAGGTTGTTTCCATACCTTGGCTACTGTGAATGTTGCAATGAACATGGGAGTGCAGATCTCTCTGACATACTTATTTCAATTCTTTTACACATATACTCAGAAATGGGATTGCTGGACCACGATGATTCTATTTTTAGTTTTTTGAGGAACCTTCATACTGATTTTCAAAATGGGAGCACTAATTTACATTCCTTCCGACAGTGTACAAGTGTTCCCTTTTCTTCACATCTTTGCCAATACTTGTTATCTTTCATCTTTTTGATAATAACCATTTTAAGATGTGTAAGGTGATAGATCACTGTGGTTTTAATTTGCATTTTCCTGATAATTAGTGATGTGGAAGATTTTTTCTTATGTCTATCGACCACTTGTATGCCTTCTTTTGAGAAATGTCTATTCAGGTCCTTTGCCCATTTTTAAATAGGGTTATTTCTTTTCTTGCTAAATGCAATCTCTATCAAAATTCCACTGTCATTCTGCACAGAAATAGGAAAAAATATACTAAAATTTGTATGGAACTACAAAAGATCCTGAATAGCCAAAGCAATTTTGAGCAAAAATAAAGCTGGAGGTATATTACAAAGCTATAGTAATCAAAACAGCATGGTATTTGCATAAAAACAGACACATAGACCAATGGAATAGAATAGAGAGCTCAGGAATAAATTCACACATCTACATCTTCAGTGAATTGGTTTTCAACAAAGGTACCAAGAACACACAATGGAGAAAGGACAGTCTCTTCAATAAATGGTGCTGGAAAAACTGGATATCTAAATGCAAAAGAATGAAATCGGACCTTTATTCACCCTTAAACAAGGATCAACTCAAAATGAATTAAAGACTTAAATGTAAGACCTTAAACTGTAAAACTACTAGAAATACATAGGAGTAAAGCTATATGACATTGGTCTGGGCACTGATATCTTGCATATGATCCCAAAAGCACAGGCAACTAAAGACAGTCTTGTAAAAACCTCATCACAACATGATGGGCTATGAGCAATAATGGTTGTGGAAAGGTACAGTGTTGCTCCCTTGAGTGTGTGGTACTCACCACCTACACAGCCAGGAAAGCCTTCCCTGAGTTCAGTAGATTTTCATTTGGGTCATAAAAGGCAACTAGAAGTTTCTTATACCAGCATAACCAGAGCCTAGATGTGTGTTACAGCAGGGTCTTGGAGAAACTACAAAACTGTGTTAATATTTACTGGGCATAACAGGCCCCATGCTCAGCATTTCACAACCAATTTTTCATTCCATGCACATAAAGGCCATTTGTGATAGGGACTGTTATGAACCCCCTTTGACAACGCTGAAAACTGAAACTCGGAGACATTATATAATTTTGTCCAAGGTTTCACAGGTGTGAAGTGGCACATATAGAATCATGTGATATTTGACACCAAAGACTGGGTTCATAATCACTACTCTTTGTGATCTCTGTTCAACAGAGATACACAGGGGATGGAGGCTGTTAAAGCAGACAGGGTCACAGAGGGGAACTGAAACAAAGAGAGCATCGGTGAGCCGCCCAAGATCACAGGCTAATCGGTGACAGAACTGAGGCTTAAGCCTGACTGTCCTATTTCCATCTTCCCTGTGGACCACACTGGGGCTCACTGACTTAGGACAAATTAAACGACCAAGATAAAGGGTGTCAAAAAATCAGCCCTCCTCCTGAGCTACACCAAATACCCTGTGCATCTTCTCCACTGTTCTGTGTGCGTTAGGTTTTCCCGGGCATCTGCGTTGGCGGGGGAATTCAGAGTATTTGTGGATAACAGATGTGCATATTTTCTTGGTCTAGTGAGATGAAGAGAAGTGGGAGGAGGCTGGGCACAAGGCCAGCCCTCAGCAGAACTGTCAAAATCTCAGGTCTAGTCTGTAGGACTCCCTCTGTTTCCCAGATGCGCCCCCCACACCCTTTTACTTAAGCTTCCCTTTGCGTCCTATCCACTATCTCCATAGTCTAATTTATCATGGAGGAAACGCCTCAATAATAAGTCAGCTCAGGCTCCCATAAGAAAATACTGTAGCATGGATGGCTTAAACAACAACAATTTATTTTTTCACAGTTCTGGAGGCTAGAAGTGCAAGATCAGGGTGTCAGCATGGCTGGGTTCTGGTAAGGGCTCTCTTCCTGGCTTGCAAATGGCTGCAGTCTCACTGTCTGTTCACATGGCCTTTCCTTGGTGCATGTGCACAGAGGATGACAGACAGCAAGCTCTCTGATGTCTCTTACAAGAGCATTAATTTTGTCATGAGGATCTCACCCTCGTGACCTCATCTAAACCTAATTATCTCCCAAGGGCCCCGTCTCCAAATACCATTGAATTGAGGGTTAGGGCTTTAACATATGAATTTGATGGGGGGGAAAATAATTCAATCCATAGCACCATGGATTCAGCCGTGATTTAGTGCCATGATCAGAAAGATTTATCTTTATTGGTCAAGGGATGCTAGAGAGGGCAAGTTTGAACCCAGTGGAAGACTTTCTACCAGCAGTGCCACAGGTGCTGGGCCATCCAGGTGAAGATGGTGAGGTAATTCTGTAAAAGAGTCAGGTTTCTAACAGCCTTACTGATTGAAAGATGCCCAGAAACAGAGAAACCAAACCCTCACCACTGCTAGCCAGTCCACAATTTTAGGATGGGCTCTGCCATGCTGAGTTATGATTTATCAAGGCAAACCTTCTACTCACTGGTCTTTGTTTCGGCCTCCTGAGCCATGGAGAATAAATGCAATCCTTTTCCAAAGATGACAGTTTAGATGCTTGGGGATGAAGACTAACCCACATTTGGTCTAAGTCTTTTCTTTTCAGAGCCTCTAACCATTCCTCACTGGAAACGCTTTCATATCCTTGATGATCTCAGCATGCTCTGTAAGCCTGGCACAATTATTCCCACAACTTCCATGTGAAGTCCAATCACCCAAGGTACAGTGGGGCCAGTCACTGGATTTCCTAATAATATCTGCCTCCCCTCCCCTCATCAGATAAAGGTCTGGGGCAAGATGAATTCTGCTGCCTCAGGGCCATGGCAAACTCCCCCTCCCCCCAATCTCGTCATCCTGCCTACTGATCTCATCGTCTCCTCCTCAGCTCCTCTGTGCAATCTGCTCCTTTTATTTTTGATATTAATGTTATATGTTGCATGAAAAATAATTTACTTCAACCTGCCTATTTTTGAAACGGATTTATTTTTATTTTTGTTTTTTTAATAGCAGTGCAGAGGCCGGGTGTTATTTCCTGGGTGATCATCTGAAGGTGGGCTACCTAGAACTGGCTTTGCAGGTATGAGAAGAGGAAGCATGGCAGCAAGGCTGGCTCATGCCAATTTGGCAAGTGTTTTCCCTGAGTCCACCAGCTATTCCTGAAATCCCCAGCAATCCCTTGTTCTGAGAAAAAAACTGTTTGCAGGACTGGCTCTAAAAATTGATAGGGAGTCTGGAAGAGTGGAAGGAGGCCTCTCTTGGTAGTCAGAAGTCCTGTATTAGAATCATAACCAGCCACTGAATGACTGCAGACAAATCCCTTTGTACTCTGTGGGCCGTAGTTTCACCTTATGTAAAACAGAGGATTAACCTAAGCATTGAGTCTTACAAGATAGTCACAGCCAATTTGGCAAAAAGAAGGACTATTAAGTTTGGAAAGTTGCCCTACCCTCTTTTTAGAAATTAACAGAACACATTAGCATATTAAAGGTTCCTCTCAACCCTAAAGAATCCCCCTCCTGCTTTAATCCAGCATGACTGAATTTATGATCATGCAACCCTCCCTCAACACCTCCAATGCCCCCCAAACCTGTTAACATTCTCAGAATGTCAGAGTTCTAATGGGAAGCATTAACTAGATGAGTTCCTAAAGTCCTCTAAAAATGAACCCTTTAGTGTCCTTTAGGTAGAAATGTGAATCTTCTGCATCATTTGACATCAGATAACTTTATTCTTGCTGAGGATTATTAGTAATTATGAAATAAAATCATCCTTATTTACATAAAAAGAGATTCTTTGAAATATTGGCTAAGAGACTTCCCATTATTATTCTATCTCTGAAATACTCTTCGCGGGCCTTCAACGCCTTCTCTAGTCTAATACCAGCCTACTTCTCCAAATGTATCTTCCAGGGATCCCCAGAAACCCTCATGCAAAACTCCAAACTCACCATGTTAACTTCCCATCTCTTTCATGAACTCTTTTTCAGTCATCTCACCCCCAATCTTCCCATTCCCATCTATAATCCCAGACAATCCCTGTTCACAAGCCCCCCAGACCTACAGGATACTTGTGATCAAGGCAACATTAAACTAGGATCAATACAGTCATCTCACTAAGTCGGGAAAGCTGAAAAGTACATTTCAGAAATGATCTCAATTACAAAGGTTAGGAAAAAAAGGTCAGGTTCTGATTAATCCTCAGTTATATTCTAAAATTCACTTTCTCAGAGCAGTTAATTCCTCAAACACTTTAGTCAACATTGCCCTATATTTCACTCCAGCAGCAACTAGCTATATATTTAGTTAAAGCATTTTGCCTTCTTGCTCCCAAATAAGTATACGAGCAGATTTAAATTTTATTTCATTTTATTTTATTATTTTAAGGCAGCTGGCTCCAAGAAATACCTGGAGAACTAAAAAGAATCATCAGATGGTAATAGGAAACAAGTAGCAAAGTGGCTTTATCTTGGGGTTTTGTTGTTGCTGTCATTTTCAGATCAAAGAGGCTTTAGATCTAGTGATAGCCTCGCTAAACTACAAAATCCCATCCAGAGCGTTTTTATTCTCTATGCCCCTCATTTCAACAAGAATATTGGATTTTCTGATGAAGACTCCGGAGGGCATTTCCAAAGAAGCTTGTCATCACAAACAATTAAGTTGAACAAACAATAATAGCTTCCATTTATTGGCCACTTAGTCTACACCAGGCCTTATGCTAAGCACTTTCCAAGTTTATCTCCTTCAATCTATATAACCCTAAAAGAAATGTATTATTACTCTCAGTTTATAAAATAAGAAACCAAGGCTTTGAGGGGTTAAGTCAATTATAAAGATCACGCAGGATCCAAAATTAGGAAAGTATCTCCAAAGTCCTTGCTCTTAACCATTGTATTACCCTGAAAATATTTATTGAGCATCTTCCCTGAACAGCTGAGTTGCAAATACAAATAATCATATGCTCCTACCCAAAGATCTAAGGGTCTTGACAGTAGACACAACCTTTTCTCAAGTACAGAAGATAGAAAGTAAAAAGGGCCAATAAATGTAGTACAAAAAAAGGGAGCTAGTAAAATAAAAGAAAAATAAATCAGCCATAACTAAAGGAATGAGAAACGGCTTGATAGGACAATGGTAGTATCTGAGAAGCGTCTTGGAAAGTAGTCTGGTTTCTTTATCTCATACTTTCCATTCATTCCATCACTAAATCCTGGTGACACCTTCCTCAAAATACTTTACACATCTTACACCTTCTATCTCTCCTCTGCTACCACCTTGTTCAAGCCACCATCATCTGTCATCTAGACTATTGCAGGAGCCTCTGATATGGTTTCCCTGAGTCCCCTCTGGTACATTGGATTATTTTTTATAGAAACGCACATCTATGCCCATTGTCATGTGACTTTGTAATTCCTCTTAGAAGGCAGAGTGTCTTTTCTGCCCCATGAGTATTAGGTTTAGGTACATGTCTTGCTTGAGCCAATGAAATATTAGAGGACCTGATGCAAGGTGAGGCTATAAGTATACTTGCATGATAAGGCGTAGGCTCTTGTGCTCTGTGCCCCTCCATGAGAAGAGCAGGTCTTTTTGTAGCTGCTGCCCCTTGACCCTCAATCCCTAAGTAAAGATACATGAGGCACAACTAAACCCTCCCAGAGTCACCCAGTCTAGCCTAGAATATTGTCAGAACCATGGCCAATCTGCAGACTACAGGCTGAAACCCACAAGCTGTGATTGTTGAAAATTTTTTTAAAAAATGATTTTATAATAAATCACTGAGATGTTGATGTTACTTGTTAAGCAGCAAAAACTGACTTATACATACTGTTTTCACATCAATTTATCACTTCCCCTTTCTCCACAGAGGAGCCACGGTGATTTTTTAAAAGTTAAAACAGATCACTACACTCTTCAGCTTAAAACCCCTTTGTAATTTTATTGTATTTAGAGTCAATCTCAATTCCTTATCATAGCTGACAAAACACCCTGCCTAACTCTTTGCTCAGCATGCTTTACCTTCTTTCTGTTCTTTGAATACACAAGCTCACTCTCACTTTAAAGCCTTTATACTTACTGTTCTCTTTGTCTGGAAAATTCTAGAGTCTAGATCTGTGCTGTTTAATATGGTAGTCATTAGCCACATGTGATTATTTAAATTAAAATTGATGGAAGTTAAATTACATTAAAGATTTAGTTCCTCAGTCATACTAGCCACACTTCAAATGTGTAATAGGCCTACATGGCCAGTGGCTACCATGTTAGACAGCCCAGATACAGAATGTCTCTCATCACTGCAAAAAGTTCTATGGGTCATAACAAGGCTCAGTTAAAATATCACCTCTTTAGAGAAGCCTGCCATGATCATCCCTCTAAAGTAGCTCTCCGGCTTACTTTCTGTCCCTTAAATCTATTTGGCTATATTTGTGTCATTTATCAAGTGTTTGAAATCATTCATGTCTTTGTTCCCCAGAATGTAGACCCCAAGAGTGCAGGGACCTGGTTGGTTTTGTTTTCTGTTGTATCCTCAGGGTCTAGTAGATACTAGTGGGCTGAATGAATGAATGAAGTATTACCACTTGGTGGTAAGGAGTATTCCAGGTGGAAGCATTACCTTCAACAAAGCAATAAGAAATTGAGAGGCATGTTTGTGACAACAATGGGAGTTTGGCTAGAATGTAGAGTGTAGTCTTCGATAAGTCTCAAAAGGTGGCCAACTGAGACCACATTTTTAAGAGACTCACATTCTTGGCTGAGTTTGAACTTAAAATAAGACGGGAAGCCACTGATGATTTTTTTTTTTTTTTGAGACAGGAAAGTTTCGTAATTAGAAATAGTCTTCAATAAATTGATCTTCCAGCTGTGAGACAAGTGGATTATATCATGGAGACTAGTCAGAGCCCGAAGCCATAATCCAGTGAAAAAAGTAGAAAATGGGGATAGATTCAAGAATCACAGTGGTGGTGAAATCAACATATCACATTTGTTATATGAAGAAGTTGACAGAATCTGAGGAGTCAAACAAGACACTCGTATTTTGAGCCTGAATGATTCAACAGAAGTAAAGTGAGGGAAGAGCAATGAATTTGGCAAGAAAAATGCCAAGTTCTGTTTCTGATATGTTAAACTCAGAATAGATAGGCCAAAGTCTTGGGGAATGGGGAGACACTGAGGAGCAAAAAAGGAGCAGAAGGAGTCAGAGAGGGTCCTAAAGGTGGAGTTTGAGGAGAACATAGCTCCACAGAGCTTAGGGTTCTTGGGGAGGGGTGTGAAGATCCTCATAGGCCTTAGGCTACAAGAAACAAAGACAATACAGCTGCATTTGCAGATGAGAAATCCATCCTTAACCCTAGCAGAACTGGCTCATTATGTCAGAGTAGAAACCATATTTTAAAATATTCAGAGTGATCATGGAGTAAGGAAGAAGAGTTGGTAAGTGCAGAGTAAGTTATTTTCCCAACGTTAATAAACTACCTGGATTCTAGATTCCATGTAGACACTTATGGACTTCCCATCCCCCCGCACTCCTGCTTTTCGGTGTCTGGAGTGAAGATTAAGTGGAGGGCTTGAATTAGGTGTTCTCTGCCCTCCCTTGTAGCTGTGACACCTACCTAGTCTAAGGTGCTGTTGGAGCACCTTAGCCAGATGGGTTAGGGATGCTGGAGCTTATCCTGCTTGTTCAAGAGAGACTCTTTTCTAATTAACCACTGCAATTAACAAATGGGGTTTGGCACAGAGCGGAGATGAAGTTCTTCGATTTAACATTTCCTTCACACATAATTTAAATCTCAGAATCCTTTTTATAATCACACACTTGGAAAGGGATCTAGAAGCCATCTAGTTCATTTTCCTCCTCTGTGAAAGAATGAATATATGTATGAACACACACACACACACACACACACACACACACACACACACACACACACACACACACTTTCTGCCATCCTAATAAGCAACAACTCTTGGCTATTCTGGAGCCAAGACAAGAAGTATAGCCAATTCCATGACCTCTCTGTTAGGACTTCCCCAGCATACCGCATCCTCTCTGCCTTGCTATGCTTAGTGAATTTCAATGCCTGGCACCATCGGGCCTCAGCTGCAAGTACATTTTCGCCAGCCCTTGACTTGCACATATGACATGGTGGATAGCAGCTAGCATCTGCCCCGAAACAACTGAGCTGCCTAGTTTGCAGGGATTTTTTTCCAGGGCACCTCATTCTCCTCTGCCTAGACCAAGATTCTCAATCCAGTTCGCCCTGGGTGCTAGTTTTTCACATTCCACAGGGGATCTTACTCCCATCTGGTTCTTTTCAAACTTTTACATCTGAGTTCAAAAGTCCCCTCCATAGAGAGACCTTCCTTGAACACTTAATCTAAAGTATCCTGAGTACCTAATCTAGGCTTTCTTCTCTACCATAGTGATTGTATCACCACATCCTATTTTCTTTATGACCCTGGTAATGATCTCAATTTTTTTCATTTGTAAATGTATTTACTGCCTATCTTCCTAACTAGAATATATGCTCCATGGAGACCAGGACCATATCTGTCATTCTCCAGTGTTCCCTCAGTGCCTAGCAAAGTGTGGAACACAGAAGTGGTTGCTTCTATGGGTTAGCTATTGCTGCAAAATAAACCACCCCCAATTTCAGTGGTATGTAACAATGAGCATTTACTATAATGCTCACAGGTCTGCAGGTCGGCTGGGACAGCTCTGCTTCAGACTTTAGTCTGTGGGTTTTGGGTTGGCTGGGGCATCTCTGCTTATTGTATTTCTCTTTTTTATGGGCCAGCAGCAGAGAGCTGGGGCGTGTTCTTCTCATGGCCTCTGCTTGAAACAAGTCTACTAATATCTAAGTTACCTTTGGTCACATGACCAAAGGTAACATTAATGGAACAGGGAGGTATACTCTTCATATTGAGAGAGATATGAATAATTGGGAGAAATATGAATAATTGTCAAATAATAATCAAATCTGCCATCATGCTCCATAAATATCAATGATTGAGTAAATGAATGTCTCGCTATAGATCAGTTGACATTTTTAGCTAGACCACGTCTCAGTCATTACAGACCTGTGTCTCATAAGTGTTCGTTTTAGGATTTCAGTCCACTGTAAGTCCATGATCTAATATGAAAGAACCATACCACCCTGTTATCCTTCAAAGGGAGCTAACTTAAGATCTCCACCTGTTTAACAGAGGTTAAACCCTGCTTCATTTGATCCTGGCTCTCCCTGTCCCCCCTCTTGAGGTACAGGGAATGTTTCATTCCTGCCAAAAACTATAGGGGATAGAACCAATTAGAAGAACCCACCATCTGGTGGTGTGGGCTTATCAGATTTGCAGCCAAGTTTCCAACTGGGACTGTTAAAGAGTTTGTGCACAATAGCTTGAGTATTTGAGTAGAGCAGGAAATGTCTTGGTCACTGGGTGACAGTATAGGTGCCTCAAGATCACCAGATATCTTAGGGCTGCCAGCCCCAATGTATTGTCAGAGTGGACTGAAGGGACCACCCCTTGTCACACCTATGTGGGTGGACAGCACTTTCCGAAATTGTTCCATGAACACAGGTTTGCTCCTAGCTAGGCAGAGATTGCCAAAGACCCTTCACAGCACTGACTAACTCATAAGCTTGAATTTCAAACCTATCGTCTGCCCTAACCTCTGATCTTGCCTTACCCTCGAGAATCCCTTTTATGTTCTTTTCTTATTGGTGGATTCTATGGCTTTAGCATGTTGACCCTTGGTCTACATTGGTCCAGCTCCTGCCTCTTTGAATTTTCTCTTCTGAAGAGATGTGCAATGGGAGGTAATACACACACACACACACACACACACACACACACACACACACACACACACATATATATTGTGCCTATTGAGCATCCGATCTCCATTCTTTTGGTAATACATCCTGATTTCCTTTGGGGGAATTACTGCTCTCCCATGTCCATATAGTTTGGGTAGGCTAATTTAAATCAACAATCATTTGGTCCTTCTCACCACCCCAAGCTCTAAGAATGATCATTTGACGAGGCCCAGGCCAGCCAACAGACTACAATATCCTGGCCACTGTTTCACATTCAGAAATGAATATGTGTGCCGAGTTTCATAAAATGACTTCAGGCCCAGGACTTTTGTGGCCCGGATGAACAAAGAGATATCCCCTTTCCACTGGACTTTGAGCTGGGCAGATGAAGGATGGCAGTGTTGGAATCTGGTATGCGGCACACATATGCCTAAGAGTAAAGGCAATTTAAACAAAA
This sequence comes from Propithecus coquereli, assembly GCF_000956105.1. Taxonomy (NCBI): domain Eukaryota; kingdom Metazoa; phylum Chordata; class Mammalia; order Primates; family Indriidae; genus Propithecus; species Propithecus coquereli. The sequence goes on from NW_012149941.1 coordinate 1,971,489, forward strand.
GCTAAGCCTAATGATCTGGAGGCTGTGTCTCAGTCCTGATGACATCATCAAGTTCTGGGATCCAGCCATACCTGAGGTCAAAGCAATCCGTTTAGTTGGGTTTCTATCACTTGCTACCAAAAGACTCCTGACTGCTCACCACCTAAATGGGGTTGCTCTCTTATTCCTATAAACAATGATTTTTTAATCCAAAGGAACTCTGTGATCCACATATTTAGCCCACTCTTGTGGACTGAATCATGAGCGAAAAGAAATGCTTCCAAACTTAGTGTTTCTACGTAATTGAACTTAGGATAAACTTAGCCTTAAGATTTCAATTTTCCCCGTACACAAAAGAAATTAATTCATAGATAATGACCACCTTCATAGGACAACATTAAAGATTAATTAGTCACATTGTGTAATACTTATGTACATTTATGTTAATATATGAGAAGCTTGGTTAATTATATTAGCCTGCATTGCCTAGCACTGCTGATATGTCAAAGCTCTTTCATATAAGTAATGGCATCTGCCTGTTCTAATAACCCTGAAAATCTGGCATTATCACCCCATATTATACCTCTGGAAACTAAACTGGATACAAAGACTTCTCAAGGTCATACAGAAAGTTGATGTCAGAACTGGCACTGAACAAGTTATTTCAAATTCTGCATACACTAATCATTCTGTTAAATATCATTGGAAATTGTCCTACTGATCTATAATGCTCTTAAAATCAGAAAAAATATATACAGATGATTAAAATTTTATTAGGATAATCATCACAGCATTATTTTTAAGAAAAAATCATTGGAAATAAATGAGATATTCAATAAAGGGAGATGGCTTAAATAAATTAGGGTACATATGTGCAATGGACTTTCAGGAAGGCATGAAAAACGAACATATGATAGTAAAAATAACATAAATGTTATACTATGTAAAAAAATCATGTTATAAGATGGCAATATAAATCTATTAACTTTTTAAATTGATAAGTTCAGCAAAAAAGATGGAAAGTTTATTCTTGGTACTACAATTAACACAAATTTTCTTGTGTTTGCTGTCTGTGTTCCCAAGGCTTTCTATAATACACATATTACTTTTGTAGACAAAATAAAGGCTATTCTCAAAAAGTGCATTTCCATCTGAGAGTTTCTACATAATGAGCATACTGAAACTGACCTAACCATTGGGTGTCAATTTCATTAGCCTCCAGCTGCCATATTACCTCAATTTTGCCTGTGTTCTCTGAGACCTGGATCTCCCATGGCCTCAGGCTTCCCTGCACTCTCTGGCCAGCAGGCTGGGACACACCAAAGTCACAAGAGCAGTCAGGAGTGAAAAGAGATTTCCAGTAGCCTCGTGTCCTGCACTCTCTGACCGCAGCTGGCACAGAGCACCACAGGCTTTGTGAAAGTGCAGAGGGCAGTGTGAAGAAAGCAGCAGGTGTTGATGCAAGGGGAGGAGGGCTGCTGCCCCAGCAGGGGTCCTGGGTCCCACAAGGGGGCGGCAAACATGGCAGCCAATGGAAGGAAGAAAGCCCGCCCCCCAAGGCAACAATGTCTAGGGATTAAACCAGAAACACACAAACCTCTGCCTCCCTCTGCCTCCCTCTGCCTCCCTCTGAAAGCTGTTTCCTCGTCTGTGAAAAGGGGAGACTAAAAGTGCCTACCTCGTGGCATTTTATTGAGTGGAAAGTTGATTCGAAATCTACTATCTTTTGGTCCTTCCCACAATAACCATGTATGGTCGATATTATTACTGCTACCTTCTTTTGAAAGAAACTGAGGCCCCCAAAAAAGTTGACTTGCACAAGCCATGGCAAAGCCAGGCCTTGAACCAGAAATCTGTTATTTAGAAAATGGAAACTTAGACCTTATTTAGGACCTTTCATGACAACAGTCCGGCAGGAGCTGGAATGAGCTTTCAATTTGACTTACACCTGGTTTTCACCCCTATAACTTGCCAGCTACACAATAAAAACCATCCATAGAAATTTACAGTGCAGCCTGCTGGAACTCTCCAAACTCATACTATCAAAGCTTTGTTGTAAACAGCTATGATTCAGGCCTATTTTCATCACTGCCGCTGCTATTATACAGTATATGCCATTCATTCATTCATTCATTCATTCAGCACCACTGAACACTATCCTGTTGTGAAGACTGTGTTGGGAAGCTGAAGAGAACAAGGCCGCTGATCTTACGTCCCTTAGTCCAGTTGGGCAGATAAGACAAGGGTTCAGGGGACCAAAGCCCAGGCAGGGCTAAGTGTGACAGTTGCCATGGGGTAGGTACAAAGAGCCAAGGGGGAGAGGAGGGTGTGAACATGAGAAAGCAAGGAAGCCTCAACAGAGAAGATGTAGTAAGGGCTAGGACTGACCAGAAGGACAGAATTTCAACAGGGGGGTATAGGAGGAGCAGTTCGGAGGTATAAATGGAGGAAAGGGCAGTGTGAATTTTAGGACCACTGAGTTGTCTGAGTTGATCAGCGACTGACCGAGCCTCAGGGTAGTGTGTGGCTTTCCTGTTGATGAGATTAAGTGGGGAGTTGGGATGATTCCCTGTCTCTACACAGGCTCACCAGATCTCCAGGCCTTGCTCTGGATCAGCCTCCAATCTCCATGAACACCCACAGGCACACCCAGAGCAACGCATGGCTGCAACTCACCCCTCCACCCAGTCATGAGCTTCCCCTCCCCGCCAGCATCTGTCCCCATCCCTCTGCCCATCTGCCAGACTCCATCCCAAATGGGTGATGGGAGTAAAGGAACCAAGGCCATTGCTACACAAGCCAAAAGTCTCCAGGGAGTATGAATTTGGCAAAGTACTCTCAAGCATCTGATTCCAAGTGAGAAAACAGAAATCTAAACCTGGCACTTCTCTGCTTGAGAGCTTTCAGTGGGTTTCCCACAGCTCTTGGGCTAAAGATCAAAATCCATAACAGAGCCTACAAGGCCTGGCCAGGCCTCTGCCAGGAAGCTCCTTAAATACTCCTCCTATTCCTAACACCACATCACCAAAGCCTTTAGTTCTCAGTCCAAACACCTGTTCGTCCTCCTGCCTAGAACTCATTCCTTTGTAATATGCTTTCATAGAATCATAGCCCTTTCTTTCAGATCATCCATCACGACTTATAATGATACGCTCGTTTGTGAGATTGTTTGAGTAATAGCTGCCTCCCTTCCTAGCTGGTAAGCTCCATGAGCACAGGGGGCTGCTTTCTGTGTTGTACACAAGAGCAAGCACTCCATAAATATTTGCTGAATATTGAATGAGTGCACCTGAGCCCCACAGTAGGCATAATGCTCCTGTATTTGCATACAAAATGTGGCCTGCATGAGCAACGTGGTGGGCGGGAAACCTAGAGCTTTCCTTAGATTTTCAGTTGGTGTATGGACCCTCTCCCCAGCCAAAGACTAGAGAACTTCTTTTAATTGTCTGTCCATGGAGTTTTCCATATGCCCTCAGCATAGAAATAAAGCCCTAGGACTCTCAGAGATCATGAGCTTCATTTTATAAATAAGCATGAGGGGGAGGTGCTTCTCCATAGTCGCACCTGAATGAATCAAGAGGATAGTCCAACATTTGAATGCATGTCTTTAAATCCCAATTTAGTGTACTTCTTACTACATCAAAAATGGTGTATGTATGTATACAAATATATATATATATATATGTATATATATGGTATTATCTTCCCATCTATGTTCTACTTGCCTTTACAAATTCAACTCAAATGTCCTTGTTTTATGAAACCTAGATTCCTCCAACTAAAAGTTTTCCTTTCCTCCTCTGAATGCATGTGTGTGTAAGAGAGAGAATGAGAGAGAAAGAGAGTGTGCATCTCATATCACAGCTTTTTTGTTCACGCTTATTTCCTCTATAAGAACCTAAGCCCCTTAAGGGGAGAATCAATGTCTAATGCATTTTATTGTCCTCAATTTCTAGTGCAATGCCTTGTAATGGCAAATAGATTTCATCTCTTGCATCAACTCTGACCAATTTTTGGTAGCTGCTTAGAGTGCTATGGTGAGAGGGAATGTGAGGCCATGTGTAGATTCGGTGGGAAAGAATTCTGTAATCAATGAGTGCTGTCTGCAAGGGTAGGGAAGGGGACAGTGATGGCAAATATGTCCCCATAGAAAACAATAATAAAAGTGCTTTGAATGAATGAATGAATCAATCAACAAATAAATGAATTGTATCAGTTTTTCCAATGTCCTATATGACTACTTTATCCTGAGCATCTCAGAGGAGAGCAGGAATCTCACTCATCCGAGCCGAGGTCTTCAAACTAGTCAGAGGAAGAAATGTTTACAAATATTTTCCTGTACAGAAAAACCGATGATTATCAATATTATAATACAAACCAAGGGTCAACCACAGACAAATGTTGACACCTGCATGTCTTAAAGTGAAGGCACAGGTGGAGCTGGGGGAGCCCAAATCAGATTAGATTGTAACACTAACCAGAAAATGGTAGACATCTACCACTGAACCCAGAGCATCGTGTGAGTGCAGGTGGCAAATCTGAACTCTGCACTATGTGAAAACAAGCATATGTGGTAGTGGTTGGGGGAAGGAGGAGGAATACTGTGACTTTACCCACTCAAATGCCCTCCTCTCACTCTGCCATTAAAATCTGTTCCATACTTCAATGTCTGCTAAAGTTCCGTTTCCCCCAAGAAGTCTTCATTATCCACAGCCGTGGCTTCCACCTTGGAAGTCTTGACTCTTATTCTTGAATCACTGTGGCACTCCTACTGTTGGTCTCTTTCATTGCTGTTTCACTTCTTTTTGTCCATATAGTCATAAATCTTCAAAGAGAGAAAGCTCACTGAGTTTTGGAGGCCCCAAAATTGGCTTTAGATACTGGCTTAGGTTTTTTAATTTGTTGCATGATATAAAGACGACACAATAGCTCTCTCATGCTTATACTTAAAGAGGGCAGTACTTGTCAGCTCTAGACAATAGCAGCTGAGCAGGAATGTGGGTCCAGGGTTGCTTAATGCCCTAAGTTTCTTTGAAGAAGTCAGAATTTTTATTTGTATATCAAATTTGGAAAAGCATTCCATAGGCCTAGTAAAACAAATCTGTGGACTATTAGTTTGCAACTCTGAAAATGATGAGCCATGCTCGGGTTAGAGCTAAAAGGTCATCTGTCTGTTTCCAGTGTCTAAAGTCTTGTAAGACTACCTGGGCTTCCCAAGTAGGTCCACAACAGAGGGAGAATTAAGGATGGTTAAGGGTGCTACCCTCCACTGGATCATTACTGAGGCTCTCAGCATCTTTATGTTGTGTGATTTCCTAACTCCTAGAGACATTTGTTTATTTGTGTTAGAGGTGTAACCAGGTCTTCTCAACAACACTAAACTATAGATCTACATGGTCTTGCTGGACAGCAGTTATATTCTGGTAGTAGAGCTAACCTATAAAGACACAACACAGGCAACATTGCAGAACAAGTCAATCATGGCTTGCACATTCAATGCTTGCAAGAGCCAGCAGGTAAAGAAAATAAGAGAAATAGGCTGGTTGGGAAAGAGGCTGTCTAGATGGGGCAATTCCTGTTTCATCTCAGGAAATCGAAGCTACATAGACCTGGGGCCCAGTGTTCCCAGATCTTTTAAAATTTGAAGAGACACAAGATATACAAGTTTCAATGTAAAATTCCATGATTCTTAAATAGTCTGTGGGCTATTTGGTGACCCCTTCTGCACCACTTGATAAGTAAGTGCCAAGTGAGAAGTCTGCCATGGAATGCCACTAGAGGTCAAAGCAGGGGGACAAGGTAAACATCCTCTTTGCCTTTGCATATGCCATTCCCTCTGCCTGGAAACTGCTTGCCCCTTCCCCTTTCCTACCCCCATCTTGTCCCCCTGGAAAACCTCTCCTTATTTTGAAGACTCAATTCAAGCACCACCCTCTGAGAAGCCAACCCCACTCCTCAAGGCATTTGTAACACTCAGTACAAATTGCTGCTATAGCACTTAGAACATTACATTTTAATTTTCTCTTTATAGGACAGTCTTGTCTCACTAGAGATAAAGTACTCCAGGGCAGGGAATGCATCTTATAATACTCTTGTCTGCATTTCTAGTACTTAACATCATGCCTGGGTTCAGTTAAGGGCTTAAAAATGCTTACTAAAGGAATGGAAGACTTTTTAGATTAAAGAGTTTTTCAAAGTGTAAGCCCCATATTAACTACTGTAGAATACCCCCAGGGCTTGCTCTTCAATATTCGGATTCAGGAAGTAGAGAGTTTGCCCCTGAGTCTTGCTTTAAACAAGCCCCTTGAGTGAATTTTATGTGCACTGAAGTTTGAGACAATCTGGGTTGAACCCAGAAGGAAAGAGGCTGTGTCTTCTTCGTTGTCCCTTATATAACTAGCATCTGGCACATTGCTTGGCATGAAGTAGGCATTCGGAATGTAGTTGCTGAATGAATGGATGAATGAATGAAAAGGTAAGAATTAAGTTGTAACAATGCTACTCAGACCTCTGCTAGGAACCCCAATCAGAATTTCATTCATTCCTTTATTTACACTTACCACAAAGGCACCAAGATAAGCTGGTCAGTAAATACCTTCTTTATGGACAGCCCTGCTCCCACCCCCCACCCATGCCCCTGTAGGCTTGAAACAGTGTTCAGAGGAGATCTCAAGGCATTGGGATGCTGATTCAATGACTTTACCCTTTAATGATGGCCAAGAAAAACAGCAAGAAAGATTGAAAGCAAAGAAGACATCAAACTCTCACCTTGGCCAGTGGTATTAGTAATACTCCTCTTCCATCTTCCTGTGTTCCTACCCTAGAACCATGACCCTTTCTTTTTAATCCCCTGTTGCAAACATGACTAGTAGGAAGTGTTCTTGTTAAACTTCCTCTCTCTTCCCTTCTCCACCCTCTGGTGGAGGGATAATGAATAGCAAAATGCACAGGGAAAAAAATCAAACGATGGCAAAAATTATAGTCATTTCCTGGAGATATGACTGACTGGGGCAGTTAATTTAAGGTAACTCTAGTCCAGATTTCAAAAAAAGCACATGGAATTAAATCAGAATAAGATGCTTTTCTTGGTTTTCTGTGTATGATTAATTAATCCATTCTGCCCCAAATTGTTCTGCTCTCTTTGACATTTTTTATTCAATTCGAACTGGGACAGATGTAAAGTTCCCAGACCAATGGACTACAGTGAACATAGCCCCAAAGGGTTCTGTAGCCTCACATGAAAGTTAGCAAAGACTCTTTCAGGCAGGCCACCCTTTCCACCCAAATTGCCCAGTACCCACTCTGATCTTGGAGCTAAAGAGAAGAAATGAAAGATTTAAGCACAAAATAAATATATTGCTTCTCAGACAATCACCAAAACAGTGTCCCCCACTGGACTGTGACCTCCAGTGGGGGATGCTGTTTGGTCATCTCTGCATTTCCAATGTCCATTTCAATTTATAGGCTTGGAAGAAACATTTAGAAAATAACCAAATGAACAAAGTAGGAATTCATGGAAACCTGCTCTCTAGTATATGGCAGGCATCAAATTCAAGAACCCAGATCCATCCACTCTAGGCCCATTGATCAAAATGGACAACATTGCCTGTACCATATCTCTCCCTCCCTAATAAATAGCTAACAACTCCACTAGAGATCAAGTCTTAGGTTGTTAAGATAGTAATACAGAAGTACCACCTTTCGCTTTAGAACATTTCCTCCTATTTTTGTCTTTTATTATCTTGTCCTGCCAGTCAACATCTTGACAGTAGCAGAGCAGTTAACATCTCTTTCCACCAAACTCTGCTGTAGGCAGTTCTCAGCAGTAGGAGTGGAGTGAATACACATGCCAGCCATTTATTCTTCTTGATTCTCTAAGCAAGTAATTCTTCTTGAATAATGTGCCCCTTTGAGAGTATGACAAAAGCTATGGAGTATGACAAAAGCCGTGGAGCCTCCCCTCAGGAAATAATTTAGCACGTGCATATGCATGCAAAATATTATGCATTATCTCAGGTGGTTTATGGATGCACTGATGCCCACACCCAAATCCCCCTGCAAAGACCCTACTCGAAGCCATATCAAAAGAAATTGGAGGTTCTCTGATAGGTAAATATCTACTCAATATTATTCTAGCTTCCCAAGGAGATGGTTTCATGGAACTATAATTCAACAATTAAACTTCAGCTCTTTTTTAAGGGTAGTGAGTAACACAGCAGACAAGATTTTCAACCTCAGCATTACCAAAACGCAGAATTGCCATTTTATTTATTCAATGGGCCACTCATGTGCAAAATCACAGCTACAGTTTGAAACATTGTAAGTTTTTCTTCTTAGGTGCTTTATCAGGTCACTGACTGACAAGACCTTGAACATTCCCTTTCATTCCCTGGGTAATCTCACTATAGTTGATGAAGTTACCATAAGGATAAGGATGTCTACCACAGTGTCCAGCAACATGAACCTTGGGGGTCACGAGACCACCATTTGCTTACTGGGTGACATTGGGCAAGTTACATAGCCTATCACAGCCTCAGTTTCCTCATCTCTAAAAGGAAGATAATGTATAATACGCTCCAAGGCTCCTGTAAAGATTAAATGAGCTAACACATGAAAAGCAATTAGTGCATTGCATGAGCCATAGTCAATCCTTAATAAATGGTAATGAATGTTACTATAAATGTCTATAAAGTACTTATCATAATTCTCGATGCGCAGTAAGTTCCCAATAAATGAAATCTGGCATAAT
>NW_012149941.1:1980266-1981827 GCF_000956105.1 Propithecus coquereli
TGCTTGCCCCTTCCCCTTTCCTACCCCCATCTTGTCCCCCTGGAAAACCTCTCCTTATTTTGAAGACTCAATTCAAGCACCACCCTCTGAGAAGCCAACCCCACTCCTCAAGGCATTTGTAACACTCAGTACAAATTGCTGCTATAGCACTTAGAACATTACATTTTAATTTTCTCTTTATAGGACAGTCTTGTCTCACTAGAGATAAAGTACTCCAGGGCAGGGAATGCATCTTATAATACTCTTGTCTGCATTTCTAGTACTTAACATCATGCCTGGGTTCAGTTAAGGGCTTAAAAATGCTTACTAAAGGAATGGAAGACTTTTTAGATTAAAGAGTTTTTCAAAGTGTAAGCCCCATATTAACTACTGTAGAATACCCCCAGGGCTTGCTCTTCAATATTCGGATTCAGGAAGTAGAGAGTTTGCCCCTGAGTCTTGCTTTAAACAAGCCCCTTGAGTGAATTTTATGTGTGCTGAAGTTTGAGACAATCTGGGTTGAACCCAGAAGGAAAGAGGCTGTGTCTTCTTCGTTGTCCCTTATATAACTAGCATCTGGCACATTGCTTGGCATGAAGTAGGCATTCGGAATGTAGTTGCTGAATGAATGGATGAATGAATGAAAAGGTAAGAATTAAGTTGTAACAATGCTACTCAGACCTCTGCTAGGAACCCCAATCAGAATTTCATTCATTCCTTTATTTACACTTACCACAAAGGCACCAAGATAAGCTGGTCAGTAAATACCTTCTCTATGGACAGCCCTGCTCCCACCCCCCACCCATGCCCCTGTAGGCTTGAAACAGTGTTCAGAGGAGATCTCAAGGCATTGGGATGCTGATTCAATGACTTTACCCTTTAATGATGGCCAAGAAAAGCAGCAAGAAAGATTGAAAGCAAAGAAGACATCAAACTCTCACCTTGGCCAGTGGTATTAGTAATACTCCTCTTCCATCTTCCTGTGCTCCTACCCTAGAACCATGACCCTTTCTTTTTAATCCCCTGTTGCAAACATGTCTAGTAGGAAGTGTTCTTGTTAAACTTCCTCTCTCTTCCCTTCTCCACCCTCTGGTGGAGGGATAATGAATAGCAAAATGCATAGGGAAAAAAATCAAACGATGGCAAAAATTATAGTCACTTCCTGGAGATATGACTGACTGGGGCAGTTAATTTAAGGTAACTCTAGTCCAGATTTCAAAAAAAGCACATGGAATTAAATCAGAATAAGACGCTTTTCTTAGTTTTCTGTGTATGATTAATTAATCCGTTCTGCCCCAAATTGTTCTGCTCTCTTTGACATTTTTTATTCAATTCGAACTGGGAAAGATGTAAAGTTCCCAGACCAATGGACTACAGTGAACATAGCCCCAAAGGGTTCTGTAGCCTCACATGAAAGTTAGCAAAGACTCTTTTAGGCAGGCCACCCTTTCCACCCAAATTGCCCAGTACCCACTCTGATCTTGGAGCTAAAGAGAAGAAATGAAAGATTTAAGCACAAAATAAATATATTGCTTCTCAGACAATCACCAAAACAGTGTCCCCCACTGGACTGTGACCTCCA
>NW_012149941.1:1983027-2024433 GCF_000956105.1 Propithecus coquereli
CAAGGCTCCTGTAAAGATTAAATGAGCTAACACATGAAAAGCAATTAGTGCATTGCATGAGCCATAGTCAATCCTTAATAAATGGTAATGAATGTTACTATAAATGTCTATAAAGTACTTATCATAATTCTCGATGCGCAGTAAGTTCCCAATAAATGAAATCTGGCATAATTATAATTCTTGGAATTTATATCAACATTATAAGTGGTCGTAGGGATGGGAAGAATTCTGACTTCTCATTTTGAGACTTCAAAGCATGCTCATTTCACATTGGTGAGAGCCCACCATGTGGGAATGTGGGAAAGAGATGAAGGAAATACGGTCTGTGCCTTCAACCATCCACAGCTCAGCAGAAGTCACCACGTCAATAGTTATACACAAGCCTATGGTGCCAATTTAATTCAGTTTCGGGTCTCAAATTGTTCTTGCACATTCAGCTCACACTTCCATGCCATAAATTTTTACTTGAGTTTAATCCCTGAAGGGAAAATGTCTCCGCTGATTAATTTTTATTCTTTCATCTGTCATAAAATGACAATCATGCAACCATATGGGCTTTCTTTTCAGTCCTTGTTGCCAGAAAAACTCAGAATGATGTTTTCTGCCCACATTTTATAATGCATTCAATTCAGATACCTGAGATTTATCTAGCCCTTCTTCTTCCTGAGGTCATCTTTGTTCTGTTTTCTGCTCAAGGGCCACCCTACAAACTGTCTTAAGCAATCAATCACTTCAAGTCATTTTAAAAATAATCAAAGCATCAAGTTTTAAATAACTATTGGTCACTTCCAAAAATGGGAAACCAGATGTACACAACTTCTCAGCTATTCCTTTTTACCGAGTTACAAAGATATTTTCTCCTTTTAACTTGTGGACAAGAAACGGCTTCAGCATCTTAAACCACATTCTCATAATGTCAGAACCTTTAATTTTACGTCTCTCAGAAGTTTTCTATGTGTGAAACTCTCTCAGCTGAACCAGAAAAACCTATGTGAGGTAGAGGAGATGCAGTCAACCCAAGTACCCATCTGCTGGCATTTAAAGTTAGCTAACAGTGAAAAAGCAAACCCATTCCATGAAGCATTGCAGGGGCTAAAATGCCAACTGCTGGAATCACTCAGAAGGCTCTGGAAATTTTTCTTGGAGGGCTTTCTCTTATGAAGACGAATGGCAACTAAAGTCATTTTTGCAACACCACCACCTACCCACAGGCCCTCCTTTCATTGGTCTAGCACAGAAAGAAATCTCAGAAATAGAAGCAACTACTTACATCTATAGGTCATCTCAAAGCTGTCACTGATGTTCACAATATCAATCTGGGGGAGCAGCTTCGGGGGCTCTGTGAGTTGCGACAAAGCAAATCTAAAAGCGGCATGTTCCTGTGACTGCTGGTTTGGAAATAATCCCCCTGTGAGGAAAGAGAATGTAACATGGTATGGGCTAGAGACAGGCTTGAGTTCCTCATCAGCCCACCCCAGATAAGCCCTTTTCTTCTCCCCATGCCAAACTCACTAGTTGTAGCCTTTAGTAGTGGAGATGAGAGTTCAAATAGACCCAACTGGATGCTGAGGCTTAAACTTCCGCAGATGAGCTTTTATGTGACAAGGGCCTCTAACATCTATCACGCTGCTCAAACATTTGATTGTGCGCCCCTCAACTCAGCTAAGGTCAGAGAAAACAGGAGACTTGTGGCATTTCTCTTCTTCCCCTCTTGGGCAAATCACCTAGGAGGGCTTTGCTCTTGCACATACATAAACCCTCCCTGTGTTTCATTTGTATCAGCCCCATTTCTCACTACAGAGCCTTACAGGAAGTAGGTGCTAATCAGCGTTGCAGAGTGATTGAAATCTAGCTCCAGTGCCCTGTGGGCTTCTCTAGCATTATAATCATTTGCCTGGACACTTGTGGTCTTTGCCCTGGCAAGACCTGCATGCAATTTAACTATTCTATCACCTCTAAGGTTTATGATTCATTTCTTCTGAAAACTCTTGATTTTCAGCAAACAATGTTTTGCTGCTTCTTTCATCGCACATGATCCTAGCTACCTAGGAATGACTTGTTACATAAGGGATTACCATTGTGTGTTTGCGTGGTAGAACCTTGTGCTTCAAAGATGTGGGCTCTTAAAAATGTCAAGAGAATACAAACATTCTATTCTAGTATTATAAAAGGCACAGTAAAGGTGCCTGTTGGAGCTCCTGTTCCAAGAAACAAGAGCACATGGCTTACCTTTGTATTTACTGTGGACATGTGAATGAATTAAAGTACATTTCTGTGAGTTAAAATCAGCTATTTCTAGAGACTGAACTATAATGAATGTTTACACAGAAGTTTATCTCAGATTCAACAGGAACTGCAGTCCCAACATAATGCACTTTTTATATAGTGGGTACGTGTTTGTTTTTAACAACTAATAAAGTGATTGCAAGGCTTTTGTTAAAGATCATACAAGTAGAATCAAGTACTACCGATGGCGGTGATATTTTCAGCATTTGTTCTATAATTTAATGTTTCGATCTCTTATTTGAAAACAGTAGCCATGGTTTTATCAGTTGAACAAGCAAGTTAGGGCTAAATGTGATTTTTAAAAATCTACAGAGATACACAAGCAAATATACTATACACACACACAGCAAAACATCCCCATGCATCTATCCCGATGACAATATACACAAGTACACTGGATGAGCATTTCCAATCAGCATAGGATAGGCAATAAATAAGTACAAACATAAACAATGCCACACATAAGAGGGAGTGACTTCCACGTGTACATGTGCCCCCACTTTAAAGAGTAAAAACAAAAAAATCAGTCTTGATTCTCACGCGTGTCTCTCCCCCCCAGATGACCACACCCCAAATGCTTCCCTGCCCCCTCCTCCCCCTCTGCAATGAATGAAAAAGAAGAAGTAGGAGGTGGGGAGGTAGAAGGCTACAGGCTGAGCTGCAAGGGAAGTGTCTTCCCTGAAGACAGGAAGTTTTGCTTGTGAGGTACTAGCACACATATACATGCACAATTCAGAATGTAGCTTAACAGGTGTCAGGAAACAAAGCAAGTTACTCCAAGGCTGCTCCAACCACCCTCCCAGCCAGCTAGCTGGAGAGGCCGAAAGAGATGGGTATTGCAGCATATGTGTGGCCGATAAAATACCAACTCTAGCACATCCTCGCCCCCCCCAAACACACACACAAAGAACACAAAATACCAGCAATGGGAACTTTCCCTACTAGAGCTATCTCCCTGGGGGGCAGGGGGTGGGGCACAGAAACCAAACCAACCAAGATACCTCCAAGCAAAGCAAAGCAGCACACTTGATTCTGGGACACAAACAGCACTGAAATGCTGGTTACACCAAAGCCCCAAGCCTTCATGGGCACGCTTTGTTATTGGTGCTTTTGCTCCCGTTAGTTTTGTTCTCCCCCATTATTATTAAGAGTAGCAATATCTGTCAGCTTCCCCATAAATACAGGAAGGGTGGGGGGCCTTTTAGAAACACAAGGACCCAGAAGGGGAAATGGGGAGCAAAAAGGCATGCAGCATGTTGAAACCTGCCTCCAAGTTGAGAGGATGGAGCCCAGTGATGAGGACAGCGGACAGCCAACAGGAGGAGAAAGGAGCATGTGTACGTGTGTGTTTGTGTGTGTGTAAAAGGTGGATGACCTCTGTGGACAGGAAATCTGAGAGGAGTGGGCAACTGAAGGAATAGAGAAAAGGCAGGTTAGGAAGTTCCAGGAGAGGGGGAGTGAGGACCACCAGCCCAGCATGGCAGACAGCAAAGAGAAGGCAGCCGGGGAGTCCAGAGCAGGGAGAGAGCCCGCCCGCCGGTCCTGGAGTGGGGGCCCTTCTGGCATTATCTCAGGGGCTGCAATACACCCAGCCCCCTTCACTCCTTCTTTTAGAGGGTCTCTTTCCCCTCCCCCAGCTAAGAAAGCACTGCCACCCTCCATTAAATATATATGTGCATATTTAATATATAGCCACACACATAAATACAAACACCGTACATACTTATATAAATAAATGAAACCAAGCACCATCTACCAAGCAATACAGTTAACTCCTTAAACACCCACCACCCTTCTCAGTGCTACAGCCTGGTTTTTTTTCCTCCAAAGCTGTGGTTCCTCCATTTCATATGCTCATGCCTGAGTGGGAGTGAGGTGTGTGTGTGTGTGTGTGTGTGTGTGCGTGTGAGAACACTTCCCCTCTGCCCCTCATCGGAACAGGAGAAGCCCCCTCCCCTGGCTGGCAGCCGAAGCCTCCCTCCCATCACCACAGCATAGCTTTAGAGAGCCAAGCACAACAGTCAGTACTGGGGAGGGGGAACACAAGCCCACTCCCTCCCTAAAAAAACCCTGCCCAGACCCAGAAAGTCCCTCCCCAGGCTGCCCCCTCACTCACCGATCTGGATATTGTTGGGGAAATTGGCACCTACTACCGCGCCTAGGAAACCGGTGCAGAAGAAGGCAAAAATGTGCTGCATATTCCTTTTTGCATTGGCGAAAAAGAAGCCCAGGTCCAATCATAGATTTGGTGTTTCCCCCCCTTCCCTTTCTTCCTCTCGCTGTTCTGCCTGTTCTTTTCCTCCTGCAGTTCCTTCCTTCCTCGTTTGTTTCCTTCCTTCCTTCTGTGAGGTTTGCCTGTTTCCCTTGGAATCCGAACACTTAAACTGCAGCGTTAACACCAACTGACAGCCAGATTAACTGAGCACGGGAAGAGAAGCCCGTCCTCATGCTAGCTGGAGCGCTGGCTCCCCCTCTCCCTCTCCTCTCCTCGCGCAGCCTGCCTCTCTCTCCCTCCCTTGCACTCTCGCTCTCCCCCTCACACTCACACAGGCAGCAAGCTCGATGCTAATACCCACGGAGCCAGCTCCGAGTTCCA
This sequence comes from Propithecus coquereli, assembly GCF_000956105.1. Lineage (NCBI taxonomy): Eukaryota > Metazoa > Chordata > Mammalia > Primates > Indriidae > Propithecus > Propithecus coquereli. The sequence continues at coordinate 1,987,910 of NW_012149941.1, forward strand.
CAGCCGGCCGCCCCTACCTGCCCCCGCCCGCCTCCAGTCCTCACCTTATCCTCCTTTCTGAGTGTGCGGAGGGGTGGGTTCGTGGGTAGGGGTGATGCGTGGCGCTGGGGTCTCAAAAGGGGCAACCCCACAGTCCCCTCCACCCTCCCCCGCCTTCCCGAGCTCTCCCGGCCCCCTCCCCCACCCAGGGGCCTAGGGAAACGCTGGGAGCTGGGATCAGCTGGAAGTCAGTAGGTGGCAGGGGGTCCCCACAATAGCCCTCAATCCATGCGCTGCTTGATCTAGGTCACTTTTTCTAGGAGCGCAAGGCTGCTCTGGATATATCTCCTGCACTCCACTGGCCCAATTATTCCTACAACTAATTCCTGAGGGGAAGACCCTAGAAATCCCTCCTAGGAAATTTAAAGGAAAAAAGCTTTCTCCCCTGCTAAGGGGAGGAATAATAGATAAAGACAGACAATGGAGGATCTGGAGTGATTGGCAGGTGTCCTGACCACCGGATATTTGCCAGTCCCAGTCCATCTTTACCAGTGGAATTGGTGGTCTCATTCACAACCTGGGCATTTAAAATGCCCTTCCCCTTCCCTGCCTTCCACAGGAGTCTATAGCATCAGAATTGTGTGGGTGTACAATAAAGACTGAGGATACTTACACAGAGCAATTACATGAGTCATTTTGCAGGGTTTCTAGTGAGAGGACTCAGGCTTCTCTCAGTTCTCTCTGCATGCTGGTCATGTCTAGTGTAAGCAGGAACTCCATAGACTCTCCTGAACCAGTCCTTCTGCTGAAATAACCTGGAGAGAGAACAACTGTGTTCAGGGAAATAGTGTGGGTTGCAAAGCAGCAGTCGCTAACAGCCACAGAGCACTTTACAGTTTATAAGGCAACTTCACAGCGTTATCTCCATCTATCCTCACACCAACCCTGTAAAGCAGTCCTATTTTACAGGTGAAAAAACTCAAGACTCCTGGTATTAAGTCATAAGGACACAGACCTGCTAAGATGTACAGTCTAAACTACAAACTTGAGTGCTCTGGCCTTTACCAGTGGACGACTGCCCTGGCCAAAACTCCTACCCAGCGAAGAATAATCCAGGAAAAGAAAAGTCTACTTTTTCCTCAGTTCGAAAGAGAAAGAATAGACTTTGAACCTGAGTTTGCTTTGCCACTCGAATAGGCCATTTTATCTAGAGACTCTTCACTTCCCTCAGTAAGACTGCGTATCACACACACTTGTACAACAGCTACGAGGGCTGGGATTTGCAAGAAATATCTGACCATGTTCAATGGAGCCCCTAAACTAGGAACAACTTGGAGGTCCGATGCTTTGTGATTTCCTATGTACTTTCACATATATTAATTAATTAGCTCAAGTAATTTTTAAAGCTAATGTTTATTCACCATTTTTCATGTGCCAGGTACTAAGCAATGCACAGGTATCATTTATTTGTACAAGAACTCTTATAGTAGGTAACCTCATGCCCATTTTATAGATAAAGAACTGAGGACTAAAAACTTACCTGTGTTTTCACTGCTAACAAGAAAGAGACTGTGGTTTAAACACAGGAAGCTCTACCATAGGGCCCAGGCTCAGTCGCTAATAGCAGTAAGCACTGGGCAGAGACATTCTAGAGGTAGTGCTTGGAAGATAGGAGAACAGAATCAGGAAAGATCACTCCTAAGGTTTCTGCAGCATTAAGAGTTTGTGATTTAGTGATTCTATCTTATGATTTCTCCAGTTGCATTTTTTGTCTCTTACTATTTTGAATGGTACCTGGGGATCTTTTAAGTTCTCTGAGCTTTGTGACCGGTAATAATAATAATTAGGCTGTCACTGAAGGCTTCACACTTCTCTGTCACCTTTCAGAGAAAGATCGCAAAGCCTTGTATAAGGACTAATTAGCAAAACCTCAATGGCCACCAATAATATGTAAGAATTGTTTTGCATGCTTTGGAGAGAGGGGACTTTTAAAGGAGTCAAAAAGATGCATTTTCTGTGATCATTATAAATCATACAGACAAACGGATCTTCCTAAAATATAGCTCTGTGTCGCTGCCCTGCTCAAGTACGGTCAGTAGCTTCTCTTGGCCTATTAAATACATAGTTCTTCACTAATTAAACAAACATAGAGCCTACATATTTCAAGCTTGGGCATCTAGGTCAAACTACAATTAGGTTCAACTGTTTATTCCGTTTCTCTTCAAAATTCTTCTCCACTGTTTTTGGGGAAGCTATTCTATATCCGACAGGGTGTCAGGTGCTGGGAGGTGTGGAAAAGAATCAGACATGGTCTCTGCCTCAAGGCAGGTGAATATGGTAGAAAAGGAAGACAGATGAACCCAGACCACTGTCACCGGAAGCAGACTGTGGCAAGTGCTCTAGGAGAGATGTAAACACAGCAGTGGGGGAGCAGAGAAGGAAGCCACCTGTGTGCCCATCTGTGGGGATCCAGCAAGGCTTCAAAAGAGCTGGTCTGGGGAGGATGAGGAGCTCACAGGCAGTATCCGAGGAAAGAGGACCGACAAGGGCTGTGAGCAGGAGAGGACGCCGGCGCTCAGGGAGGCTGGAACCTGTGTGTGCAAACGGGAGGAGAAGGTGGGGGAACATGGAACCTAGAGGAAGTCGGGGTCAGGATTTGGAACCCACAGAATTTCTGGTGGGCAATGGCAAACCATGAGATGTTTTTAGTGTGACAATTACCAAAGCAGGTATGTGCATAAGAAAGAAAAAACTGACCACTGGTGGAAGGTGATTTCCTCATTTCCTCACCCTCAGAGGTTGGAGGAACTTAACAAACAGCTTCGTTTCCTTACATACGCTATTCTGATGCATCATGCTCTCTCTCCTTAAAGTCCCCAATCCCATTTGCCATGCCCAAATCAGTCTTGGAAGACTTGACTATCGGTCTGTATGATTGACATGTGACACACTGTGATTTACAGAGTACTTGTACACCCATCATCTCATTTCATCTCCCCAACAACCTCACAAGAGCAGAGATTAGAGTCTACGTTACAGATTAAGTAAGGCTCAGAGCGGCTAGATGGTTAGCTTAAGACAGTGGTTCTCAACTGGCAGCAATTTTCTCTCCCAGAGGGCATTTAGCAATATCTAAAAGGATTTTTGGTTCTCACAACTGGGGAAGTGATACTGGAATCTTGTGAGTAGAGGTTAGGGGTGCTGCTGAACATTGGAGGATGTTCAGGACAGCCACCCCATAACAAAGGATTATCCAGTTCAAAACTCAAACAGCACAGAGGCCAGAAAACCTTTCTTAAGGGGACATAGCAACTGGCACACCAAGGACTAGACACCAGTACCCCTGTTCTAGCTTCCCTCCCATTATATTATATGGAAGAAAAACTAGATTTCTCTTCTTTTAAGACCTCGCATTTTAATGTGGGATACCATAGATGGGTGCTCCGTAAGGTCCAGAGGGATGAGTGTGTAGTGGAGGGACTCCAGGCAGCTGGCAGGACAGGGGAAAAGTCCTCCAAATGCTCAAATTGTGCCTCAGAGACCGTATGGCACCTATTCGTCAGATTAATTATGACCTGTCCCAGAGCATATTTTTGGCACACTTTAAGTCCTATTACCATGCAGCCAAAATTGTCTACGATTTACTTATTTTGGCTGCAAATCAAGGAGAATGGTGTTTAGCAGGGATTTCAAATCCAAATGCTTCCTTGGGCCAAGCAGGGAAATGAATGAAGTGAGCTGAGCTGGGCAGAGAGTAGTGAGGACACGGAGAACCAGAGAGCCTGTCCCCTGTCGAAGGTGGCCGCAGGTACTCATGGCTACAGATCGTTGCCATAAGGAAAGGTAAGCCCAGGGTGGCCAGATACTCAGATTTCTCTTTTCCAAGAAAAAGTAGAAATATGGATTTTGTGGGTTTTTTTAAAATTAGGTATACTGTCATTGCAAAGTTAGGAAAATGGGGAAGGGGGGTAAGAATAGTGTCTCTGGGCTTGATCTGGCCCACAGGGCACAGAGTGCCAGTGGAAGCCAGGGGATGAGGCCAAACATCTGCCTAATATTAATTTGGGGGTCAAGTTCATTTCCTCTCTGAGCCTCTGTTTCCTCTTCTATAGACTGACCAGATTGGATAAGGTAATGGCTACAGACCATTCTGGCTCTGACACATCGTGACTCCATCTGACAGCAGGGACTGGGGTGAGGAAGAAAAAGGACAGGAATCAGGTCTGGGGGGCTGTTCTCTCCTCTACCTCCCATTACCTGCGGCAGTGGCATTGGCAGGTCCCTTCCCTCCCTGAGCTCACGTCTCCATCTGCAAAATGTGGGTGTTGTACCAAGGTTTCTTTGGCTTGAACATTTCAGGCTTCTAGTATAAAACAATTCAAGGGGGAGAAAAACCATCAAATTTATGATCTGAGAACAGATCACTGACAGCTAACAAATTGGCGAAAATGCAATCAGAGGGAGGGTGCCTCTGTGGCTTTCGAAGGGCCCCACTTTTAAAGATGTTTAAAAAAATAATAATGCTAATACTTTTCATGTTTTCTAGCACAATTCATACAGAAGGCTCCCAAAATACTCCACAGACTGTGTGTGTGGCAAGAACACACCCCAAAGAATGTAATTACCCACCCTGGAGTTCTGCCAGGTTTAACAGCATTTTCTTTTTTTTATTTTTTCTTCTTCTTCTTTCAGTCTTCCCTCCCCTTCTCACACAAATGACAGCATTTTCATAAGCCCTCAGCATTACTAGGTAATTAGGGAGCAGTGCAAGTTCTGGAAAACACCCTGGGGCAGGATCAATGCCTAAAAAAAAAAAAAAGAAAGAAAGAAAGGTCTATTCCAGGGGGAAGCTCCTACGCAGCCCCATCATTACTGGTAGAAATTGGAGGCACTGACTATTATTCCTCTAAGCCAGTGGTGCCTTCAGACAGGCGGCCTGGGCAATGCTTGCAAGGGTGGGTGTCCACTGAGCAGCACTTTCAGCAGCTCTCCCGAGGGGCCCTGCAGCCCAAACAGCCCCAGTCTAGGAGACAAGACAGCCAGACGCTCATCACAGTCCTCACCAGATGGATGGTTTTGGATGAGCCATTCAACCCGTTTGTCTCAGTGTCTTTGTCTAGGAAGTGGGGATAATGAGAGGGGCACAGCGTCGGGCTGGCAGGAGCATTAGCGAAATGCTGTGTGTGAAGGGCCTGGCGAGGCTCCAAACACACAGAAAGGACTCTGCCAGCCATGACTGTGCAGAGGTGTGAAATGTCATTATGCCTGCCTCCTGGTTGGAATCCAGAGTGATCCTGCCATTGGAGGTCTTCCATGTGGTTCCAATCCACTTCCGAAAGCTTCTCCCACAGCTCGGTTTACCAATCTTCTGCTGAGCTTATGTCACAACCCCTACCATCGAAACATCTGCCCATCAGAAATATACAAACTTCTGACTCTCCTGCCCCCACCCTGCTCCTCCCTCTTTTCTCCCATCTCGCTACATGACATTTTCACTGGCCCGGTTTTCAAGGACCCCACATCCAACCCATTGCAAATTCTATGGGATATACTTTAAAAATATAGAATCCAACCACTTCCCACCCCTTCTCCACTCCAGGTCATTCATTCTACTCTCATCTCTCTTCTGACCCATGACAATCGTTAACAACTCCTTACTCCCACTCCTCTGTACCTCCCCCTTCCCTGCCACAACATAATTTGTTCTCTGTAGGAGCCAGAGTGAAATTTTTAAAACAGAAGTCAGATCTTGTCACTCCCCAGCTCTGAAATATCCCAGAGCTTCGTATCATACTTAGCATAAAATCTGAAACCTGACAGCTGGCTGCCTCTTCAACCCGCTTCCTATTCCCCTCCTCCCTCGTGCATCTCCCCAAGCCACCTTGGCCTGCTTGCTGTTCTCCGGACACACTAAATACCATCTCTTCCCGACTTTTGTGGTTGCTCATCTCTCTGCCTGGAAAGCGACTCCTGCAGAGATCCACACTGCTTCTCTCTCACTTCAGGTTCTGGTCAAAAGCCTCTCACTTACTGCATCTAAAAGAGCACCCCACCTCCTGCCATGATTTTTGTTTCCCTTACTTTACTCTTTCTTGCAGCATTGATTACTGCCTAACTACATGATATATTTAGTTATCATTTGACCTATTACTAGAATGTATCTTGTTCATTCCAGTGCTTAAAACAGTGTCTAAGACATAGTAAATTCTCAATAAATATTTGTTTAAAGAATGAATGGATGGTCCTCCTCCTTCCCTGAAGTACCTTTACTACTCTTTGTCACATTCTAATTTTTTAAGACACAATTCAACTCCCATCTTCCGTATAACACCCTCCCACATTGATTTTGGCCTCTCTAAGTATCTGTGTTACTTTTCACTTACTGATTTTAATTGATATTTAGCTTGGCCCTTTCCACTTGATTTTCAGTCCCTTAGGGAGCAGAAATCATGCCTATAATATATGAGAGCTAATTTTTTGGAGCACTTACATGTGCCAGGCACAGTGCCAGGCTACCTAGCTGCCTCATTTCATGTGATATTCACAGCAACCCTATGAAGTACGAATACTTATTTACAAGTGCAGAAGAAAGTGTTGGGGAGGTTATGTTACTTGCTTAAACTTATACAGCTATTTGGAGACAGGGCTGGGATTTCAACCTAGATCTGCCTGGTTTCCAAGGCTGGTTCTCTAACCACTATCCTATATTTTCTCAAGGGACATGCTCATTGATTTGGGCAATTTGCACTGGGCAGGCCCTTGCCAATGTGCACAATACTTCCAAAAATGGAAAGGGCCTTATCTCAGGACACATGACCCAGCCAGAGAGTCCTAATATTTAAAACTCCACCCTGTAGAGGCTCAGTCACATTATTCTCAGACAGGAGCTCTGAGAAGACATTCAGAAAGTATGCACAAGACTGGGGTTTGCTTCAGAAAACAAATGTGTCTTCACCGCATTTCAGAAAGAGAGGACAAACCAATGTTTCTCTCCCCACATCTGGTAGCCTTCTGTGATAGAGGCCAAACAGTAATGATGGTATTTATTGTGGTCTCCACTCACCCTCATGACCAAAGGAAGATCGTAATCAGTTTTCAGGAGATTCAAAACATAAATGATTCTAATTGACTGCCATACTCCTAGTATTAAATTGGGTTGCTTGCCTGACCTCTGGCCTCTCTTTTATTATTCTAAGGGAGACAAAAACAGGCAGAAGAAAAAAAAAAAAGGCTAGGAGTGGAACATTTCTTATGTGGGAGAGAAGCAGGTAGAATGTTAGAGGTGGAAAGAAATTTTGAGATTATGGAGTCCTGCACTTTCTGAGGTCCTGAAATAGGACCTCAGAAAGGTGAAGTCATTTGCACTGGGTCACACCAGCGGGTATCCACAGATCAGGGACCTGCAACCTCAGCTGGACTGCATGAGCGGTATTGTTTGTGTCCTGTCACAATGAGACCTCACACAGGGCTCATTTAGAGGAGTTAAAGTACTAGCCACAAAAACTACAGGCTATATGGAAACACAAGAGAAGGGGTCTAAGTGAGAGAGGTCTTTTAGAAGAGGCAGACAGAGTCCCCAGAGAATGTGCTCTGCCCACCATTCCATAGCTCATGCCGTGAGGCTTCTGAGATGGTATTTGAGCATAACACACAGGGAAGGCCAAATGGTTAGGATGCAGGTTACCTGACATTTTGGCTGGTAGAGAAAATCTTATGTGAGAATAAACAGAGTCAATAGTTCATGTGAACTTCCCCAGTGTCCTTAACATAGGTTTCTAAATAAGACTTGCCTCCCCTCCTTTACCCTACACCTTGGATTCCTCCCTTCCCTTCTCTGTCTGTACCTTTCATGGACCCCTTGGATAAAGCACTCCCTGAACTCCCCATTCAACATTCCCACCCTCCTTCCATCCCGGTTACTACTGTGGTAGATTTATAGCCTTAGAGACCGGATGCAATACCTGCCTGCTCTGAGCCGGCCACCCTGCCCCACCATTCAATAAGTCAAACAGACATAGCATCTTGGCTCTTATAGGTAGAACAGGGTATAGGCATGTCATAAGGGAATCAGCCTCCTTGGGGAAACCCAGGAAGGTAACATAATAATGTCATTAACAGCAGCTACCACTTGCCATCACGTGCAGGACACTGTGTTAAGTACTTTGTGCACAGTAGACCACTCCTGTTTTACAGGTGAGGCACACTTCGGTTTTTTAGCTTTCAAAGCCATTCACTACTCAGCTCCATGTACAAGGGGACTCTGCTAGAAGCATTATATGCTATAATATTCCCCCAGAAAACCCTACAGAAACAGTACTATCAACTCTATTTAACAAATGACAAGACTAAGGAAGCTAAAGCACTAACTCAAAGCCACATCAGTAGTAAGTGGTAGAACCAGGTCTTAAGCCAGATCATTTCCACTTCTTATCCCTGCCAGTTTCTGCTTCCCATGACGCCCCTTACTCTTTGGTGGGTCTGCGATCTCTCCACTCTACCTGCCCCCCCACTCCCCTCCATGTGATCGGGCAGCAGACAACGCTTCCTGCCTCTGACCCTTGAGACTAGGCTCTCGGGCAGGGCCAATAACGTCAAGAACTTCATGAACTGCATGTCATGTTTTAAGTGATATATTAAAAAAATAAAATAAAACCTGATTCTACAATATTGTCTTTTATGATTTTTTATAGCAAAAGCTTAGCATTTCTATTGTAGTAATGTCAACCTGGCTGTGGTCGGCTCACCTGGGCAACTAACCGCGATTCATTTATAACATTTTCTACTGAAAAACTAACCATTATTTGTTTATAGCATTTTTTTACCTGAATATAAGAAAATATACTCCCTGAACTTAAACCAGTGACTTCAAATCATTGGGAAATTACTTAAGGTATAAGACTTCTTTCAATAGGGGAAAGGAGGGGTCTCTAGAATCTTATTCCTGACCAGAAGGTACAACAGCTGGTGAGAACAGTATGACACCAGCCTTCGACTCCAGGGGGATAGAACAGGCAAGGAAGTACTGCAGCAGGGCAAAAGGCACCCGGAACACCCGGCAATGGCTGTCTTCACTCAGTGCAAAGCACACGTGCCTGGATTTGTCCTGGAAGCTAAATGTGAGGACCTACTTCTCCAGTCTCGACTCTCTGGAGCCAGACCAAGATGCACCATGATGGTCTGTGCCCCCGGCCAGCAGCACCAGTTAGGCTGCTCGGTCAGGACAGGTCCCCATGCCAGAGGCACAGCCCAGAATGAATGAGTCCCAGCACTGCCTATCATCACCATCTGGCAACTCTGAAATAGGGATACTCCTAGGGTATCCGGATGCCTTAACAAAGGGCAGAAGGGAGAAATCAGAACAGAGGCAGAGCTGGGAGGCAGAGTCTGAAGGGCAGCCCCAGAGATTTCTATACTACCTCTGATATAGATGTGCACCTACCACCCTGCAACAGCTATTGGCAGGACAGACATCTTGAGAGGCAGAGGCATCTATGGCCTGGGGTGTAGGTCCTCCCGGATGGCAGACACCCAGGCCATTGCCATGGCAATCTCTACAATGCAGCCCAGAGAACCCTGTGCCTTCACCACAATTTGGCTCTCTCCTCCTCACACTTGCAGAGCTGTGGCTGTCTGTCTGTGATGGTTGAGCAGGGCACAGAGACCCAGTGCTGGAAAGCTCTGGTGGAAGGATCTCGGTGGAAGGATGGGGAGGGACATAGACCACCAGCTGACTTTCTCTATGGACGCTTTCACTCTAAGGTATCAGGTGGCCCTTCTGCCATGGAGCACTCTCTCCTCCTGTGGGTTCCCAGCTCCTGACCTCCGATAGAAACAGCCTCCTGTCCCTGTCTACAGCTGAAAAGCCCCTTCTGCTTTGCGATCCCAAGGGCCTCCTCTTTGACTCAGCTTCAGCTTCTCAAAGCACAGAAGCCATCTCTCCCAGGGGCGTCCCAGTGGCAGATGGCCCATCTCCAGGGGCTCTGACTTCACCAGAGGAAGCAGAACAACTTGGCCCAGGAGGAATGTCCTGGAAAATGAGGGCCTCAAGAAGCTGCCTGGGGAAGTGCAGTCACTAGTGCTCCCCACTGCTGTGAGATCCCTGCACTGAGTGGCCACAAACCAAGAAAGAAGAGAGTTTTCCATTATGATCTCAAGGACAGTGATAATAGAGAGACGAAGGCAAGCAGATTGTTCAAAGGGGGATCTATCTCCACACCTGGGCTCACGGGGGTATCAGAGGCCTGAGCTACTTGCTCTTTAAAAGGCCACGAGAAGAGCTCAGGCATGGGCAGGAGGCCCCTCCTGCTCCAGCATCCACATATTCTGCTTGGATGTCCACCAAGGGGTGGTAGGGGCAGAGGCAGCTGCAGAATCCAAAGCTGCAGCCTGGACCCTGGCCTCCGGAACGTCTGCCAGGTGCGAGGAGCCCCAGAAGGCAGTGCCCCCTCCTCACGCACTCCCGACTCGCAGGATAATGGGCAGTCCGGGGTGGGGTGGGGTGGATGGTGGTCCAGAGAGGCAGGCCAGCCTCGACTCCTCCTGATTCCCAGCCTCAGCAGGTACAGTTCTAGCATTTGCTGGCTTCTTGCCCCAAGTCCAGCTTTTGCATGCCCTCTTTAAACTGGCCACTTTCCCCTTGTGTTTATGGGCTCTTCTCTTTATGAGAACCACCCTCCATAGTGAGTGTTTGCTTCTGTTTGGTGCAAAACCTGCTCCTCACTGGAAGTGCTGGGATCCTGGAAGAACCTTCAAAGGATCATTCTAGGGAAAGACAGAGAACCTGGGGAGAGGGATGGGGCTGAGAACTGAGCGAGAGTTTTTATTGGCAGTGGGACCTGCCAGCCACACATACACTAGCACAGAGAACCAGAGACAAGCCCTGGAAAGGAAGCTGCAACTGGAAGCAGTGGGTCCCACAGGAGCCAGGACTTTCAAATAAGACATGGAGAGAGGCTGGAGGGAAGAATGGGGAGGAGCCTTGTGACTTCTGCCTGAGCATCTGGAGTGGGGCATGATTTCTCAAGGACTTCTTGACCGCCATAAAGATGGCCGAGATAGTAGCCTAGTGACAAAGCCAAGTCTGCCAAAAAGTAACTCTCAAGATTACTAAGTTTTTACCCAACTAATTTAGAGCATGGACTCGGAGTCAGAATGCTTGCGTTGGCAAACTAGCTCCAAGGCTTATTTGCAAGGTGAGTCTGAGCAAGGTACTTTAGCTACCCGAGCCTCCTTTTCCCACTCCATAAAATGGGGATAATAATACCTCGGGGGGTTGTTGTGAGCATTAAATGAAAAGCTGCATGTATAGAGCTGTAAACAGTTGACCTTCAATACATGCTCATGGTTAGCTATGATTTATTAGCAATTTATTTGGGTCAGCACTGAACAAGATACTCAGGACAAGAAAGGCAGTTTCTACCTTGTTTGCAGTACTGAGAAAAATATAAGAAGGAATTTAGGGAGGGTGTGGAGATGCTTGTGTAGCCTCAGCTCTCCAATGAGGGGATGGGAAGATTGTAGGTCAGCCTAGGAAAAAAATGTGAAGATTCAAAGGGCAACCTTTGGAGCCTTAAAGAAGCTTTTAATCCAGGGCATGTGGGCAGAGGAGGGACTAGACATTCAAGGACACCTGAGGGCATCCTTGATAGAGCCCTGACCAAAACCTTCTAGAGCTTAGCATCTAAATGGATTTGTATCATGCTTAACCCATGCAGGCTTGTGAAGAGGTGAAAGAACTGGTTCTGAATGCCCTGTAACCTGTAGTAGGGAGACCCATCCAGGCCAACACCCCCTTTACTTTAGGCTAAGAAACCTGAGCTTAGAAAAGCACATTTTCATAAAAGAGAGTATGACGTAATCGGTAAGATCTCAGGCTGCAGAGACAAAGTCCCTGTGTCTGAATCCCAGTTCTGCTCATTAGTAAAGTATGGGACCTTTGGGAAAATTACTTAATTTGTTAGTAGTGCAGTCTTTTTCACTTGTAAAGGGCAATGATAATGATACAGAATTTAGAAATTTGTGTTGAGATTCAGCATGGTAACAGAGTGTCTGGCACATAGTAAATATGCAAATGTTAGCTATTATTATTGAAGCCTCAAACCCTCCTAGCCTCTTCCTTCTCACAGCCTCACGTTCTCTATTCTTGCCTCTCACTGGGCTCCACCACCCACTTCCAGGGAGTTTCTAGGAAGGAAATATTTAAGCTGTTCTCTCCGTATCAGTGTGTATATCCTCTCCACTTGTGGTCAATGGCTTTATTTTTATGAACTTTAATTCTAGCCTCCACTCAAACGTAGCTTTTAGCCAAGGCAAAACTCAGCCTTCTGAGGTTCAATCTCAGCCCTAGTACTAATCATACAGTCAGGATCCAAGGAACGGCAAGCATTTGCTTATAACCCGAACCTGAGATATGTATGAGGGGGATGGTTAAACGATGCTGATGAAAGTTAGGACTTACAACAGTGTGATTTTGCCCCTTAGGGGATATTTGGCAACATCTGGTGACATTTTTGATTGTCACAACTTGAAGTGGGGAGAGTGTGCTACTGGAATCTAAGGGTAGAAGGCAAGGATGATGCTAAACATCCTGTAATGTGCAGGACAGCTACCCACGGTAAAGAATTAACTGGCCCAAAATGTCAATAGTGCCAAGATTGAGAATCCCCAGAAAGATAGACTGAGGCCAGATTATGGAGGGCAAACCTAAAGGGAATAATCAAAGGTTTTTGAGTAGAAGTGATATATGTTTCATGCTGTGTTTCGAGAGATAATCCAGGAGACATGAGCAGGAGCCAGTTAGGAGGTCGATGTAACTACAATTAACTAGGTGAATTCCAGAATCAGGGCAACAGAAGACGAAGTAAAAAGGAAGTGTCGAATAATTTAGATTTTACACAACTTCTCTACTGCTAATCACCTCCTCTCCCCGCAAATACATATTCGTATTATAATTATATAAATGCTATCCATTTCAGAACCAAGTAGCATATTATGAATACACTCTCTTTCTTGTACAGCTTTTTATTTTCAAGCTTAATAAATTTTTTGCTTTTACATTTATTTAATTGCTTTGCGCAGGAAAAAAATATAAATTAACTTCAGATTGGCAGTTACTGCAGGGAGGAATAAGGCAATAGGATGGCACAGTGTTGTTTTAACAGCAATCATAACATTTTATTTCTTGGAGGAAAGAAAAACTCTGAATCTGATACAGCGGAAATGTTTGCTGTAATATTTTCAGAATTTTATGTGTTTGAAATCTTTATATTATACATATTTTTTTCAGTTATTTATTTATATTTCAGCATATCATGGGGGTACAAATGTTTAGTTTACATATACTACCTTTGTCCCACATGAGTCAGAGCTTCAAGCGTGTCCATCCCCCAGACGGTGCACACCGCACCCATTAGGTGTGAATATACCCATCCCCTCCTCCCCTGCTCCCACCTGCCCAACATTCTACATATTTTTAAATATAAAGAAAGGAGCTGTGAGATTAGACTTGAGCAAGGTAGGATTGGCAAACATTTTCTGTCTACTGGATATGGAGAGTTGAGGAGAAGGGTAAAAAATGATATGCTAGTGTTTGGGGCCTGATACAGTAGGAATATGGGGATGATAACCAAGGTTAGAATTTTAGAAAGTAGAAAAGGTTGTGAGTGTGTGTGGGTGTGGGCACGTGTGTGCATGCTGTTGTGGGAAAGAATTGCCAAGAAAAATGAGTAATCCTTTAGACGTGCTCAGCTCAGTTTCCTGCAGTACATCTTTGTGGTGATTTGGCCATGAGCAAGTTAGTTTTGGAATTCAGAATCGAAAGTCAGAGCTAGCCTCAGAGCCTTGGTAGCATCTACTTGGGGCAGGGGTGAGTCGTTGGGACTGTGTAGTGGCCAGGATCTCTAAGGGAGAATGTAAAGTGAAGAGAGACAAAGTCTGAAGACTGAACTTTGAAAACTATCAATATTTCAGGGGCTAACAAAAACAAGATATGTTGAAAGAAAAAGAAAAAAACAAGAAGAGATTTCAGGAACTGGAAGAGTACAAAAAGAATGTGTTGTCATGGAAACCAAGGAAAAGAGGATTTCTGAAAAGGAAAGTGTGGACAATGGTATTGGAGGCTAAGGAGGAGAGTCACTGGATTTGATAAGAAACAGTGCAGTGAAGAGTCTTAGGAAAATAGTTTTCCTAAAGTAAAGGGACCTCTCATTCATTCATTCAAATCTGTCTGTTGAGTAGGTATTTTGTTATGGTCCAGTGTGAGGATCTGAGGAAATAAGCTAAGCAGAGTTCTCTGCCCTGCAGGAGCTCATAGTGTAGTGCTTAAATCTACAAATTAATAGCATATGAGGTGGCAATTCACTGTTTCTATGATAAAAACAGACGTAGGGTGTGATGAGATCATATCAGGGAGGGCTTCCTGGAAAAGGTGACATCTAAGCTGAATTTTAAAGAATGAAGGATGAATAAGAGTCAGCCATGTGAATGGGGGATGAGGGTTGATGAAAAAGGAGACAATTTTCCAGGCAGAAGGATCAGCACAAGTAAAGTCTTAGAGCCAAGATAAATCATGGTGAGATTTATAGGAGCCAAGTAGTTCAGAAAGGTTGGAATGGCAAAGGCTGAGTCCTCCTAGGGAGCTGTACCCAGGTGAGACCAGGAAGCTCTTGTGTAGCATTTGGACTGTATCTTGGAATTGACCAGAAGCACCTAGAGCTACATATTGAAAAACTGGCTCAATGTGTTCAGCTTTAGTTTTTAACACTGTGTCCTAGGGAAGCCCATATCTTCCAAGTACTATGTCTATTATTTAGTTATGCTCAAAAATATTTCTTGAATTAATGAAAGGATATAAAATTAATGAATCTCAATTATTCATTTCAGAAAGTGAATTTTTGAAATAGAAATGTAGAACAGAGAGAAAGTAGGATAGTTAGGATTTTTGTCTATTGCCCCCATTTCAAAAACTAGCCACATAGTAAGATTGTATAAATACATGCTCATTAAAGCCAATGTTGGCTCATAAAAGTATAAGAAAGTTCAAGTTGCCTAAAAGCCTTCCGTACAGAAACAACTACTAGCAACACCTCTGTGACCATTTGTTTCTGCCTCTCATTACACATACATTGACGTTCACATATCTGCATTCATATGGATGAGATCATAGCTTTTCTGTTTTATCGTGAATATACTTTGCATTGCTTTTGAAGGGAGTGGGGTGTACAAATGTTGAACAAATGTATCTACTGAAAAGAACTATCAAACGGAGGAAGAGAAATGGAAGATCCAAGAGAATAGACAAAGAGACGCAATCAACAAAATCCAGAATATGAAAATATGTTCAGAACAAATTACCAGTTTCTTCAACAAATTCATTGCAAGGGAAACAAACAAGGTGAGAACAAGAACCTATAGATCATATAAGACTCAACAGACAAAGCCACCAAATGCAATGTGCAGACCTTGTTTGGATAGTGACTTGAATAGATAATTAAAAACAATTTTAGAATCATGTAGGATACTTAAGCACTAAAAGGATATTTGGCATTAAAAAAAAAACTGTTGTTGATGTTTTATGTGTGATAATGATGTTGTGGTTGTTTTTAACAGGAGTCCTTTATGGAGATGCTGAAATATATATGGAGGAAATAATAATGTCTGGGGTTGGCACTGAGATAATGCAGTGGGGGTGTATGCTGGGGGTCTAGAGATAAAACAACATTGGCCATGAATTGATGGTTGCTGTAATTAGGTGATGAGTTCCTGGGAGTTCGTCAAACTATTCTCCCTACATTTGTTTGTGTTTAAAATTTTCTATCATAAAATTTGAAAAAAAAAAAGAAAAGAGTGAATGAAAAACAGAAAGGAAGGAAGGGAAAAAGAGACTCAGTAGAAGAAATAGCGAGAGATAGAAAAGGGACTCCTTGACGGAGGGGCTGATCAGGAGATGCGCAGCGGGTTTCTGCTTTAGAGAATGAGAATAAAATATTTTCTTCAGAGACAGGAGAGAAGAGTGGACACTGGGAGCTGGAGGCCAGGGGGAAGAAGTGGAAGGATTCAGTCTTGCATGGGCTCAGAGAGGCAGACAGCGCAGTCATAGGCTGAAGTGCAGGGAGTGGTTATATCTGGGAGCTTAAGCAGAGCAGGCTTAGAGGATCCACCGTGGGCAGAGCAATAGGCTGTCAATTAGGGGTGGAAAAAAGGATTGTGAAACAGAACTGGGGGCCCCTGCTGGGGCGAGGTTGCAGGGATTCCAGACAGATCCAAGCAGCACAGTTAGGACTTTGGCACCAAGACATACAGTCAGTCTCAAATGGTTTTTTTCCCCCCCATTTCCTCAATGTTCCTAGTATTTTGACTGAACCATGTACCTCATCACTAGAATTACACTACTCTTCAAGAAATAGCTACAATTCACTGAGTGTTTGCTATGTGCCAGGCAATGTGCTAAGTTCGTTGTGGGCATTAACTCATTGAATCTTTGCAACCATACAAGAGAAGTGGTATCACTCTCCTTTTATCCCTCCATTTATTCAAGGATAAATTCCAGACCTACTGTATGCCTGGCATTGATTACATTGAGTGTGCAGTGGTAAATAAGACATTTATGGATTCCTGACTTTATAGAGCTTGCCATCTAAGGAGAGTGACAAGTAAAAGAATTCATTACAGAAAACTGTGTATTTAATTACATTTGTGATAATTGTTATAAAAGTAAAATACAAAGTTCTATGAGAGTCTAGAAGAAGAAGACAACTTTCTCAGAGGTTTCTCTGAGAAAATAATATTGAAATGGAGACCTGAAGCACAAACAGCAGTGAACAGATGAGTGGCTTGGGGGAAGAACATTCTAGTCAGAGAGAGGTGAAAGACAAGAGGGCTCAAATCCCTGAAGCAAGACTAGTCAGGGTAGGGGGCAGCTCCTACACCCTTTGTAGTCTTTATTTAGGCTATGGAACTTTTGCTTCGGGGCAAGAGAAAACTAAGGAAAAAAGAAACAATATCATATTTGTAGTGGAAATAATCCAGGAGAGAGAGGATAGAGTGCGTGAAGTCTAAAGATATTCATGATACAAATAAAACCATCAGGACTTGGTGATTGGCAGATTTAGGGGCTAAGGGAGAGGGGGTGGGGAGAGAGAGAGGTATCAAAAATGACTCCCAAGTCAGCTATGAGAATGAAGGTTCAGCATGTCTAAGCTCCATGGTGAAGGTCATGTGGGCAGCTAGCTAATGAGAGAGGAGATTCTGAAACCCAGGCTGGTAAGCAGTTTGCATTACTGCCTATCAGTGAATACTTGTGGAATGCTTATGAGAACAGAATTCCACGGTGTTTTCACTGAGCCTTTATTTCTTTACGGGAATAATGACAGCCTCACTCCCTTGAGGTGATCAATTCAAGACTCACAAGTGACAGTATGCTGTGGTAAATAGATAGCACTCAATTGTCTTTCTATTGAGTCAGCCCGTAGCAAATGAATCATGGTTCATGTTGAAAACAACCACCCCCATTCAGGGGAGCAGGCAGACCGGCATGGTGATGCGGTGACGGTTTAAGGACCCTAGTTTGAATCTTGACTCTTTTCTCAGTCAGCTTATAGGCTAAGGTAAGACACATGTTGTGGACAGGAACCAAAGATTTGGCTGCATAACAAAGCTAATGAAATCCAAGGCTACTGTGAGGTGGCCTGGGATTTCCAAGGGGGTCTGGTCTGTGCATATAGATTGCTATTAATAATAAGACAAACCAGGGATTAACTTTCCAACAAATCTTTAATGTACCTACTATCAGCCACAGACTGAAAATACTGAAAATTCCAAGAGCACACATCATCTCATTAAATCCGTGCAAAAATGACTCCCCTATTCCTTTAACCTTCATGTTCTGCTACCTATTAAGTGGAAGAGAACACAGGAGATCATTCAATCCAATGTGCTCACATTACGGACAAGAAAACAGACATCCGCAGCATGGAAGTGATTTGTCTAAAGACATATAGCAAATTAATAAGAGAACAGGGACTAAATCCTTAGTTTCCTAGACTCCTAGGGCAGTGCTCTTTCTGGCAGGCCTGCCTATCCCTTCTAGTGTACAGTCTGTCTGCCAGTGCACCCAAAGCAATATTCCTAAAAAGGATTTATTCATGCAACAAATATACGTTGGGTATCTAACTGATGTCAGACACTGTTTTACCAGCTGGGGAAACAACAATGAGTAAGAAAGACAAATATTCCTGCCTTCTTGGAGCTCATATTTTAGTAGAAGGGACAATAAAAAAAAGATAAATAGGTATAGGCCAGATTATGTTAGCTAGTGAAACAATGTGGGGATCAAAATTACCACAAGGAAAGGGGATATAAATTATTGGGGGAATGGTGAAATTTTAGACAGAGTAGCCAAGAAGGTGTCACTGTGAAGATGTCTTTTGAGTAAAGACCCAAAGTCGGTGGGGGAGCTAGCCATGCAGACATCCGGGGAGAATACCCCACGCAGGAGGAAAACAAGGAAAAAGACTCAGAGGTGGGGACAAGGCTGAAGCGTTGGTGAGCAGCAAGGAAGCTTGTGTGGCTGACCTGGAGAGAATGAAGGGCAGAAGATTAAGATACAGGGTCACAGAGGAAATGGGGGCCAGCCCATGCATGGCCCTGTGAGCCACAGTGAGGACTTGGATTTCAATTTTTATTAAAAAGAGAAGTCATGGGAGGAATCTGAGCGGTATTGCTCAAGCTGGCGTATTGAAAAGAGGCTAAAGAAGGCAACAGCAAAAGCACACAGACAGGGCAGGAAACTGTTGCAGTAATCAGAGCCAAAGCCGATGGTGGCTTGATCAGAGTGGCAGCACAGGTTGGTCGAAAAGCCATCGAGTTCTGGATATGTTTTTTTTTTTTGAGACAGAGTCTCATTCTGTTGCCCGGGCTAGAGTGCCGTGGCGTCATCCTAGCTCACAACAACCTCAAACTCCTGGGCTCAAGTGATCCTTCTGCCTCAGCCTCCTGAGTAGCTGGGACTACAGGCATGTACCACCATGCCCGGCTAATTTTTTCTATATATTTTTAGCTGTCCAAGTAATTTATTTCTATTCTTTGTAGAGACTGGGTCTCGCTCTTGCTCAGGTTGGTCTCCAACTCCTGAGCTCAAACGATCCACCCGCCTTGGCCTCCCAGAGTGCTAGGATTACAGGCGTGAGCAACCGTGCCCGGCCCCTGGATATGTTTTGAAGGTAGAACAAACAGGATATGTGAAAAGGCTGCGTGTGGGAAATGAGAGAGAGGAGTCAGCGAGTGCACCAAGGCCACTCAAGGGATGGAATTGCCATTGATAAAGCATGTTTTGGGGGATGGGGAGAATTTCATGAGCTCATTTTTAGACATATGTTTAATTTAAAATGTCTATTAAACATTCAGGTGGAGATGTCAAGTAGGAAGTTAACTATCTGAATCCGAGTTTAGGGGAGAAATCCAGGCTGGGGCTGTGCATTTGGCTGCCTGTGGATGGTATTTAAAGCAAGGGAACTGGATGAGATCAACTAAGGAGTGAGCAGAGAGGTGAAAGAGAAGCAGCTCAGGAACTGAGCCCCAGAGCATTTCAACAGTCAGATGTCAGGGAGATGCAGATGACAAGGCAAAAAAGGCCAAGAAAATGCCCAGAAGTGTGGGAGAGAGCCAGGTGAGTAGAGTATCCTGGAAACCACGGGAAAAAAGTGCTTCCAGAACAGAATGATCCCCTATGTCAAATGCTACTGGTAGGAAAAAGGTAAAGTTAGGACTGAGAAATGGCCATGGACTCAACAATGTGGAGGTCATCATTAATCCTGATAAGAAGAGTTTTTGCAAAATGGTTGAGCAGGAAAAAAAAACTGATAGGTGTGGATTGAAGATAGAATAGGAGAGAAATTAAAGACAGTGAGTTTAGACACGTCTCTCAGGGGGTGCTGCTATAAGGAGAGCAGAGAAAAGGGTGCCATCAGTGGAGGGGAAGATGGGAGTGATAACAGCTTGTCTGTGCGCTGACGGAGATGATCCGACAGAGAGGGGTGGGGAAAGAGAACAGAAAGACTTGTGGGAATAAAGCCATTATGTGGGTGAGAGGGCCACGATGTTCTTTTCTGAATATTTCATTATCGTCAAGTAGGAAGCGAGGTCAGAAGCTGTGAGTGAGGATGGGGAAGAAGGTGTTGAGGGTTTGAGAAGAAAGAGAAAGTGTGAAATAATTACCTGGGCGCGTGGGGAGGGGAACGGATTGGGGAGATACAGCGTGATTGCTGGGCAGTATTAAGAACTTATGGATCAGAAATTTAAGGAGAAATCAGTAATTTGGTTGGGGTTTATTTTCTGGCTCTTCCTGTGGTATAAGTTCTACCCCTGAGAGGGTGAAGACATAAATGTATCCAGGATTATAGTTTAGGCAGGTGAATACGATGCCTTTAGGAATTCAGGACATGGGGGAGGGGATTAAAGGTTGTCAAAGAGAGTCAGTATGACCATTGAGTTTATGATTTAAGCTGGATAAACAAGCGAGTGAGGACACAGGACAAGAAACAAAGGACAGCATAAAGGTGATAGGATCAATGGATTGTGGAGACAGGGAGTCCAGGGAGTGAGCTGGAAATATAGGAGATGGTGGATAGAATTGAACTTGGTATTTTGGAGAATTTGAAATGATAGGTCCTGATGAAATGTAGGTTATGACCATAAGGAGAGGAAGGACAAGACCATTAGAAAAGAGGAGGTTAAGAAACAAGGGGGCCAGAGTGCTGGAATGACAGTTTCCCAGGGTGACCGTGCACTGTTGAGCACTAGAGACTCTGGGACACTGGAATTAGAATGGTGGTCCTTGCCAGGTGCTCTGTATCCGCTCCAGAGCAAGGACCACTCACTCCAACTTTTAAAAAAGATTGAATTGTTTATCTATTCAGGACTGGGGCAGACATGACTCTTGTTTACTGACAGCTATTTCCCCTCTGTTTGTAGAAAAATGGAGAATTTTGTTTATTTTTTTGTCTCCTTGGAGTTAAGAATGGCCATCTGAATTGCTTTGGCCAATGAAGGGTGAGTGAGAATGACAGGGTCACCAGAAGAAAACATTCCTTTGCCTGAGTTTGATCTGCTAAGCTTACTCTTCCTCTGTCATTTTGAGCTTGGAAGCATGTGTTGACATGAAAGTAGTTGTCACATGTACCTGACCATGACACGGAGGCCAGCTGCCTTGGAGACCTGGCTACACTTGCAGTGAACTTTGTGTGAGCAAGACACAAACCAGTGCTGAGATTTGGATGTGGTTTTATGGTACAGCATCCCCTAGTCTAGACTGGATGGTATTTGCAGCACTCTTTAGCTGGCCCCATGCCAGTCGTTGAGGATATGGAGGCAAACGAAGCACCATCTGTGCCCTCAGTGTGGCAGGAGTGAGGGACAAGGTGGCAGAGGAAAGGTCTCACACCCAGAGTGATGAAAAAAGAGTAGCTGCAAAGGGGACCACAGGAAGGCTTTGGAGATGGCCATAGGTCTGAAGTTTCTCGCCTTTGCTTGGCATTTGGAGTCCTCCACAATCAGGTCTTATTCTCACTTTTCTGTCTCTCCGTTTTAGTTCCTGGGCTCCATTCAACAAATAAGTATTGGCTGTCAGGTACCATGCCCAAAGTGGAATTCAACAGTAAATGAAGCAGTCTATCCCTGTCCTCATGGGACTGACAGTTGAGTGGAAAGAGATGCTAAATAATTAATTTACTCCTGGCATGGGTGTTACGAAGGAGCAATGTACAGAGGGGAACTGTGTCTTGGGAGATTTCCGATGCATTCACCCAGGAAATGAACTGTGAAGAAGGAGGAAATGATTTTAGCTAGTGGGTACAGCTTGTTCAAATGTCCTTATGTGAGAGGGAATATGGTCTGCTCAGGACCTGCAGGTGGCCTGCGGAGCTGAGGAGGGAGAGGAAGGAGGGAGTGGCAGGAAGGAGGTGGGCTGGAGGGACAAGCGAGGCGAGGACCCGTGACTGAGGGCTTCACAAGCCAGGCCACGGAGTTTAGATCTTAATCCTGAGGACAAGTGGAAGCAATCTAAAAGTCATATTCTTAGAGAGTAAAATGCTCAAGTTTTCATCTTTAAGATCGTTCTAACAATAGAGTTCAGAATGGACTTAAGAGGGATTACTAAATACTGATAGAACTATTAGGAAACTTCTGCTACCGGCAGATGAGAGAAGGCAGTGGCTTGGGAAGGATGGCTTGGAAGGGGGCTGGATGGAAGTGGGAAGCTTCAAAGTATATTGGGAAGGCAAAATTTGGTTGAGCATGTGATTAGCTTTGACATGGAAGGTGAGGGAAAGGAAGCATTCAAGGATAATTTCAATCATCTCAACAGCTGAATGGGTAGTAGTGCCACTGCTGATAAAGGCAGCTCAATGCAGGTGGGTGTGGAAGAGGGGATTAAATTTGAGGCATGAAAAATCTAAAATATTCCAGTGCACCCACCTCTCTTAGGATAGATCCCTCTGTGATTTGTGTTCGCATCCACGCCCATTCCCTCTGCTTGCTTGTTAAAGCACTGAGACCAGAAACAGGATCTGATTCATTCATTTCACACACCAGTCCCCACCACCAAGCTCTCAGGGCTGAACTTTGCACCGAATAAGCACAAGGACGTGCTCACCCAATGGGCAAAACAGGCGAATCTGGTGCTTTGAGCCCAGGTTGGAAGAAGCAGTTCACCTTACCTTCACTCCAGGTCCCACAGCTCATTTGCGGCTCATCACCGTGGCTTTTTGCAAATTGTATCTAGATTTGGTTCACCTGAAGCGAGCATACGAGAAGTGGTTATTTCTCAGCCATCTGAACTATTTGTGCTGCTGTAACCTGAAGGATTGTCCTGAAACAGACATTAAAAAAAGATCTGTGTCTTTGGGAGATTTCTGATACATTCTATTTCAACAAGCTTGAAGTATCTGGAGTCAGAACTCTTTCTGATGGCAACTTTACCCAATACACCCTTTGCCTCTTTAAGACCTTAAAGGCAAAGAGAAGAAATAGCTAATTCAAAATGACTGCATTTATCATCATCTGTGCAAGGTTGTTTATGGGCTTCAGAATGGACTGATGTCCCTTTTAAAACACATATGCACCAAAGGATGACTGAAATATCGCCATTAATACATTATTCTTCAGCTGAAGCCTTTGTTTCCTGCTAAAAGATTAATCCATCTTGCTTTCCTTTCACTCTTTCTTCTCAAAAATGCTGGGATCATGCCTCAAGCTATTTGCATTTATTTACACTTGAGTTCCAAAGAGATTTAGATTCTTTCTTGACAGCAGGGTTGCTTTAGGAAAAACCATCTGGTATTCTTACAAGGGCAATTGGACTCAGAGTCCAAAGTCTAGGGTCCTTGCACTCTCTCTCGTGCTATGTGCTATGTGTTTTGGGGAGATGAATGAACCATTTGAGGCTCAGTTTTGTTATTTGTGGATGGAAAATTCTAATCCTCACTCTGTGTATCTAGTTGACCCCAACAAAAGACTGTAATAGAGAGCTCCAGAGTGCCTATCCAAATCACCAGTTCTCCTTTTCTCTAAGAAATGTGCTCCCATTTCCCCCCAGCCCAGAAGTAAGCCTCAAGCAGCATGTAACATCTAAGTGACTCTCCTCACCAGCCTCCTGAGCAGGCAGGAGTGGACCCCAAATCTTATCTGGACCAATCACATTCTCTCTTCCAGAGCTTTGGAATGGCGGTTTAAAGGTAACGGCTCATCTGTGCTGGTGGCTGCAGGTGGACCTTGCCTACCCGGGAGCCACGGGGCATCCTTACTCTTTTTGAGTCAACTGAGGGGTCCCAAATCTGATTTGCAAGCAGAGGGAAGGAAGTAGAGGTTCCAAAAAGAGCAAGGACTGGAGACTGAGCACTGCATGGGTTCCTGCCAGCATTCCAGGTCTTTATTCCAGGCTTTTTCTGAGGTCCAGGAGTGACATTCCTGGCCTTGGGCTTTCTCGGGGACTCCCATATCCTT
The DNA here is from genome assembly GCF_000956105.1 of Propithecus coquereli. NCBI lineage: Eukaryota > Metazoa > Chordata > Mammalia > Primates > Indriidae > Propithecus > Propithecus coquereli. Next base: position 2,011,883 of record NW_012149941.1, read on the forward strand.
ATAATAATTTCCTTTTCTTTGCCTAAGTTAGCACAGGGTGATTTTTATATCTTACAAGCAAAATGTCCTCCTCAGATTAATACACTGGTATAGGGAGCCACTAGGGCTGGGGGAAGGTTGCCTTATCCCGTGGGAGTGATTAGGCAGGAAGAATAGTCAATTGGAAAGCCTGTTCACCACTGGTGGGTTCCTATCCACTGACTTGGCTAAAGTCCCCAATGACCTGACAACATTCAAATCTAATGGAAATTTTTTACTGTGACCTTTCTGAGCTCTCTGTAATATTCAACCTCTTATCCAATCCTTTCTTTTTTTTCTATAACAGCATTATTTATTTTATGCTTTAATATTTTTACAGTTTTATTGAGTTATAATTGATGGACAACGAACTGCACATATTTAAAGTGTACAGTCTGATGAGTTTAATGCATGTATATGTCTGTGAAACCATCACAACTATCAAAACAATGAATATATCCATCATTCCTAAAAGTTTCCTGCTGCTCCTTTGAAATCTATCCCTCACCCACTCCCCCACCCCTTCCAGGTTCCCTGGCAACCACTGATCTGCTTTCTGTCGTTATAGATTGGTTTGCATTTTTCAGAATTTTATATGAACAGAATCATATAGTCTGTGCTCTTTTTAGAAAACCAGTCCTTCAGTAAATATTTGTGCACTTAGGCTCTTAGAATACAGCCAAGGACTGAAGACTACTGGTTCCTGACAACATGGAGGTTCAGTTTACCAAGAAAGGTAGATGTTGAATAAATAATTACAGTAAAGCCTGTTATGTGATTGGATGAGGAGAGAAGCACCTATGGAGGTATACACCATGGGACCTAATGTGGGATGTAGGAGAAGGTCTAATAGGAACAAGGCCAATAAAAGGTGTAAGGGTGAGCTGGGGTCCAGGTGGATGGAATAGAATGTGGGAAGGTCCTGAGGAAGTAGAAAACATGGCATATTTAAGGAACAGAAAAGAAAGGCAGTGTGTCTGGAGACCCCTGGGGAGAGCAATAAGGGAGGAGAATGGACGTTGAGCAGGTCACTGTGGTCCTGCGGCCCAGATTCTCTTCCCTTTCCACCTCTGTGAATTACCCTCTTCTGGCCCTCGTCCTACCTTCCCACCAATGCCTTGTCTTCTTTCGTCTCTTTGTCAAGAAATTTTCTCCATTATGGTTGAGACAAAGAACAAATACAATTAGAGAAGGAATTGGATTACCCAGAGTCACACAGCTAGCTGGGGCCAAGGTGTGGTTACAACTCTCAGCTCTCCAAACCCCAAGTCCGATACTTCTGCACACTCAAATGGTAGGATCAAACGTCAGTTTCCCAGTGCTTTTGACACCATGGCAGGCTCAGGCATCATGGTAGAAATCAAGAAGCGTGTCACCTGTCAAAGACATAGGGTTGAAGGAAGTGTTCGTTGACACATAGACAGCCCATGCCACTTAGCACTTGATTACCTACTGGCAGTAATGCCTGTTTATGCCATCCTTACATTTTCCTTCAATTTAATGAAGTAATTAATGCTATAAAAAGCTATGAAAATATAAACGTAAGAAAGCATGTTGCATAATTAATAATATATACATATGCATGGCAGGGTGTTTCTTTCTGGCATACATATGCATATGTCATTAATTGAAACCTAATCACTTTGTTTTACTGGCACGGTCTTGGTACAAGTCACACAGCCTATATGTCAGCTCCCAGCCTGACTCTAGGATTATATGCCCTTAGTCACAAAGGAGGACCAGCAGGGACCCGGGGACAAAGTGTGGACTGGCTTCTAGACTCAGCTCTGCATTAACCCACTATGGGACTTCAGTTATTTTTCTCTGGGCCTCATTTTCCCCAACGTGAGGGTTGGACTGTACTGGTAGTTTATATAAATAAAGCCAGCACATCTTTTTATTCAAACAAAATCTTATGTGCAAACTGATATATAAAACATCAAAGTAGAATCTCTAGTTAGGTTTGAAGCAGAGCTTCCCTGGAGTTCAATGCTCTCTTCTCCATGCTCCTCCTGTACCTCTCGAGCCTCTATAAATGAGTTTGAAAGTACTAAGCTAGCTCACTGGACAAGTCCCTTGCAATACTTCTTTTCCCCTTTCAGGAATACCAGCCACAGAGGATCACATCAGACCATCTGACATAGGAAATACTGGATGGGGATTCAAGAAATCTGAGTTCACGTTTGGGCTCTGTGCCCCATTAGCAATGTGACCTCACACCAGTCTCTGCTCAACTTGCATGTCTTGTACTTCTCACTTGTCAAGATAGAAAGTAATCCCTGTCCCCTTTTATCAAATAGCGATATCAGATATTGTATATCAAAGTGCTCTGAGGCTGGGTGCAGTGGCTTATATATATAATCCCAGCCCTTTGGGAAGCCAAGGTGGGAAGATCGCTTGAGGCCAAAAATTTGAGACCAGTCTGGGCAACATAGTGAGACCCCAAAATATTTTTGTATTTCTACAAAAATAATAATAATACTAAAAAAATCAGCCAGGTATGGTGGCAAGCACCTGTAGTCCTAGCTACTTAGAAGGCTGAGGCAGGAGGATTGCTTGACCCCAGGAGTTAGAGGCTGTAGTGAGCTTTGATCATGCCACTACACTTTAGCCTGGGCAACAGAGGGTGATCCTATCTCAAAAAAATTAAAAAAAGTGCTCTGAATGTGCAGTGTACAGTGAGAAGAAAAAAACACTCTATTTCTAAGAGTTAAGGACATAGGGTCTGAACCTAATCGCTCTGCCACTTACTATGGGACCTTGGGTAAGTTACTTAACCTTTCTATGTAGTGGTTTCCTCATCTGTAAAATGGGCATCATAATATTATCTATGTATAAGTTGTCAGGTTAATAAACCTAGTACATTTAAAAACACTGTCTACATGCAATAAAGGTACATCATTATTATTGTTTTTTTTTTTTATCATCAACATTAGTGAAAAGCAGCCAGTCACTGGATGAGGAGGCCTAGATTCTAACCTTGAACCTGCTTCAGCCCAAATGTGAGTCCTAATCAAATGAAGAGACACATCAAAGAATTCTGTGGATCACATGAGATGGTATATCAAATGAAGTATTGATATTAAAATGCTTTGAGAAATTAGTGCATCTTTATAAAAACTGAGTTTAGATATATCTTTGGAACACAACCTAAATGAAGCTGCAGTATTGAACAATGATTCTGAGGGTCAAATGGAGGTTTAACAGGACATCCAAATTTCCTGTCTCAGTTTTGGTTGAAGCATGAAGAAAATACATGCTACACTTTCAAATAGGACTATTGTACATGATTTGCAAAAAGTAAGTGGTGGATAAATCATTTACCACACCAAGTCACCCACCCTCCTCAGCCTATAAAGTTGGGGAGTCTGAGAAATGGAGAACAGAGAGACAGAGGATGTTTGGAGAGAAAGGCTAGTGGGCTGTGAGCTTTCTTGAAATGCGGGAGGCATAGGCAAGAGCCTGCGCCTCACCTACGTAGAGGGCCTTTAAGACTACTTTCTAGTAAGTTCCTCTGCATTTCTTGTGGCGTCTGGCGGATGGAGGAGCAGGGCTAGAGGACATTGCAGTAGCCTGGTTATCATTCCTGAGAAGGTGGCAGCCAGAGCAAAGGAAAGGTTATGGAGTTGGGGCTCACTTGTTACCAAAGCGAGGTTTCCTGCTCAAAGGACCCCTAAGCAATCAGATCAGATGTGGACTACGTGTGACAGACACTGGAATGGGGTCACCTTACGCATTTCAAAGAGGACCTCCGGAAGAAATAAAAGGGTCTCACCCCAAGGAGACTGGAGGTGTACTCTCAATTCCCAGGCACTGTGCAAGGACCTGTAAGTAATGAGGCAACATAGAGACGCATTAATCCTCTTTGAGGGAATGGTAGATGCCAAATACTCATTAATAAAAGCTTTCTGAAAACCTCCACAAAGAAGACAGTCACCTGCAAACAGTGCCATGTCTGGGGAATGCAATGCCAGTTCATTACAGTCTCAGTCAAGCCAGAACGTCCCCATTCCATGCCCCCCACACCCTGCAATCCTGAAGAGATCCGCAAGTGTGGTTAGCAACATGGAGGAAGAGCTAAAGCACAGGTGAGGGAAGAGATTAGCAGGCTTCCACGATCCGTGCTCCCGTCCATCATTTGCAACTTTTCACCTGTAAAGGGTACAATTGGGTATAGGAAGAAGCTCTCCTCTTAAATTTGAAATTTTGACTATCACATAGGACTAGATATTTTAGTCTCTGAAATGAGATTGTGACTATTACCTCAAAAAAGCCATGAGACCACGATGGACAGGGAGGAGGTAATAGCCCTGCTTAAAGGAAGAGAAAGAAACATTACAGTGCTTGATGATAATCTCTCAGAGCATGCTTTTCAAATTAACAGTTACCAGGTGCTCAACTCCATGTTATGCAAGTCAGATCTCCTTTAGAGCAAACAGATACAGAAGTTGGTTGTTTTGTTTTTATTGTTTTAATCTGAGAAAGAATTTTAAAAATTAGTTTCAGCCCTTAAACTGTGTAAATTAAAAGGCAGCAACAAAAATGTCTAGGACTCAGAATTAAGTTGTGAGTTCAGGACTAGATAGCCTTATATGTAGGTTAAGTAATTTACTATCCAAAATCTGTAATTTTATTTTATTTTTATTATTATATACTTTTTATTTCAGAAATTTGAGAAATCTACTATATCCTTTACCTTCTGCTTAAAAATATATATTCTTAATACTCCATTTGATGTTTTTTTTTCAGATCTTTGGTTTCTGCAACAATTAACATCCCTATAAGTCACACTCTGCTGTCTGTAGTCACTTGTGGCTAAACGGGCAGGAAGTATGTCTGAATACAGGCTTTGGTGGCAGAGAAGAGAGAGATGGATGGCTCCTGTGTTCTTGGGAGAAGTCGAGGAGTATCCTTAAGGGAGGAAAATGTTATAAAGTCTCTATCTGTCACCTTCTAACTGACTCAGAAAGGCTCTGGCTCCCAGAAACGTCCTATCATTTTCTCTACTAATCTTTGAATTCCTTTAAGCCAGAGAGAGAAGAGAAGCTGAATTTCACAATTGTGTTAGAACACTGGAATATCAGAAGCAAAACTAAAGATCATCTGGAAGTGGGAAGGTAACTGCATTTCACCTTGCATGTCAGCTCCCAAAATGGTACTGGTAGCCCGCAGCACAGGGCTGAAGAGGACTGTAAGGCCTGGTCCTTACTGAGGGGTCATGATGAGATCCAGGGGTGAAAGTAGGGAATGTAAGCCATCTCTTTTCCAACCTGGATGTGCACCCGTCCAGTTCCTTCCCCTCTTGCCTGCCTCTCCCCACAGCAAGGGCTATTTGACTCCCGGTTTCCTCCTCTGTAAGATGGTGATAATCGTATCTGTACCTGTACCACAGAATAACGGTGAAGTGTAAGTGAGCTAATGTGCATAACATGTTAACACACACACATACACACACACTTTGCCTATGCTGAGTGCCCAAAATGGTAGTTATCAAGTATTTCAACAGCTTTGCAAAACAGGATTTATTCTCATCTTTCAGGTAATTTTAAGATATTAAAAAAAAGGTTCCAACTGAGAAACACAGCACCATACAGCTGTGAGTTGCCAAGCTACGGTTCAACTCTAGATCTTTTCTGGCTCCAAAGCTCCTTCTTATCCTTCTGTACCATTCTGCCTTCTAGAAACTGAAATCTGATTCTTTAGATTATAGCCATGGTAGTGGGATCCCATCATTTGCCTGTCATCTTTTGGTTAATGTGTGTCTACACTTCAGAAGCTTGTTTGTTTCTGGAGCTCTTATCAATCTTGACACCCCTTCACCCCATAACTAAGCCCCCAGGGTTGACTAGGATCTGATATCTGTCCCCATGACCTCACAGTACCCAACTCCTGCAAATGAACCTGTCTTCCCAGCTGTTACATCAGTGAGCAAATCTAGCCAACTCAGTGATTTGTTTTTGGAGCCCTGACCATGTGCCAGGCATTATACTACATAAACAACAGTGAGCAAAGAGTCACAGCCCCTGCCCTAAAGAAGCTTAAAATTTAATGGGAAAGCAGACATTGAATAAAGTCACACAAATATCTAAGTATGAGCTTTGGTAATCGATATGAAGGAAAAGTACAGAATATAACAAAGGAATTTGACCCAGTTTTGGGAGTCAGTTTTTGGACCTCTTTTAAAGCACATCTCTTTATTGATATTTTGAGGACAAAAAAGTTGTCACCCTATGCTGATGTTATGAGGATTATAAGATATGGTGATTATAAAGCACTAAGCACAGTGTCTGGCACAAAGAACATTGTCAAATGTTAGCAATGGCTGTCACTATTATCATTTATTATTTTTATCTTTTGTGGAATAAGCATTTGTCCTGAGACCTGAAGGGGATAGAGAACTTGGTCAGGAATTTCTTGGTTCTAACCTGTCTCCCTTTCCCTAATCGGGCCATGCATGGCTAAATCTAGAGATATAAAACATTATATGTTCTCATCTATTTTAAAGAGCAAAGTGAGGTAAGGTTTTCAAGGTCACTAGCAAGGTCATAGCTGAGAACAAAACTTGGCTCCTAACTCCCCACCTAAGGCTCTATTACATCGCACATATTGTTATACTTCTTCATTTCAAGGTGATATCCCAATCAAAAACAAATTTGCAACAGTTGATAAAATAGCTTACCATGCAGAAACCTAGACTTCAAATATGCAACACAGCTTTCAGAATTTCTGCTTTTATTGTCTTTCTTTCTGTTACATAATCAAAGGCTCAAGCAGCCTGGAGTACCATCAGTAACCCCTGGTATCTGGTTTCATCAATGGCTTGAACCCAGAAGGTCCTGTTGCCTGAATTCTCTCAGTAGGATTCCTACTGGGAAAGTCAATGACAGGTTGAGAAGATTGGGTTCTGCAGATCTAAAATATGATTTGACGCTTGTTTTTAATTCCTAGCATCAAAACCAAGCAGAGCAGAAAACAAACGTGAAATGAGAAAGATAAAAGGATGCAGATTAAAAAGAAAGGGCTGGGATGGGAGGAGCTTGGAGTGGCAGCAATTGCTACAATTCAAAGCGGCTGCGGAGATACCATCTGTGTGGTGGCAGCGTTTCCCAGATTCCTTTGCAAATCCCCCAGACAAACACGCATGTGGGCCCCGCCTGATGTGACTGATCGAGGACTTTCTAATAGTCAAAAGAGTCAAAGTTTTGAATGACACTTGCTTATTCAAGGAAAAGGAATATCAATTTTTATTCCTTGCAGCAGCTTGAGATCCAATTCTCCTTTATCATTGCTGCTCTGAAAGAGGATGAACAACCCATTCAACTAAACACAAACTGCTGCATTGCACAATCTGAGAGCCCCCTGCCTGATCCAGGTGCCTACCAGGTTTGGTTAAAATCCACCAACTACCTTGCCTCAAGTCTTGCTGTTGCTGCATAGAGCCTCAAGTAGTTTTGTACCCTAAACAGCATACTTGGCTTTGTCAATGGGTTTTTCACTGTTCATCAGTTTGTTTGCATATTCATTCATTCATTCATTCATGTAGCTGTTGAGCATCCACCTTTACCAGGCACAATTCTCAGTACAGGGGAGCACAGAAAAATACAAGAGACAAATCCACTGCTCCATTGCCTTCATGGAGCTTGTATTTTAGTAGTGTTGGACCATTCACCAGTCTTACACTTATCGAACACTTTTTGTCTGCTAGGATTTACACCAGGTGCTGGAAAAACAAAAATGAATGAGAACATGTGCCCTACCATGTACAGATACCAAAATCTCCAGCAGATAATTGTATTACAGAGTGGCAGGGGCAGTACTAGAGACAGATCTAAGAGAGGATAACTAACTTTGAATATGTAGGAAAAAATAATACATAATGTTTCTCAAAAGGACTTTAATTCATCTTTCTGTTTCGCAGTTATTTATTTGTGCAATAAAATAGTAGAATACCTCAAAATGCTTAGAAGAGTATTTGGCACACATAAAACCTAGATAAATGCTGGCTTTTGTTGTTATCCACATTTGTTTTAGCCAGGCATGGTATTAGGCTCGTAGTAATATAAGGAACCCGGAGGCAGCTGAACCTATGAGTTAAATGAGACCAGAGAAATTAAGTAACTTTTCCAAGCTGGAAGTAGAATGCAAATCTCCAGACACCTAGTCTGGTTTCTCTCCAATATGATGCTGTTGCACATACTACGAACATAGCAGTGGAATTCATTGCACTATTTTTAAAAATGAATAATGAGTTTTTAACACGCTCTTTGTAGACAGGCCCAGAGAGCAAATGTGTCTGAATTCATCCTTTCTCAGCTGTATCAGACCCAGAAAATTCTCCCGGAGTAATGCTTAGGGAGAGAAAGCTTGGGATTCTGTCACCATCTGCTCTGAGTAAATACCACCACTGGCCTTGACTTATCATTCGCTCTTCCCAGATCTCCATGTTTGGATTTTTAGGAGAATTCTAGGACACAGGCAGTCAACCAAGGTCAACTGGGGAACAGCTAAAGAGTAAAATCAAGGCCATCCACAGTCTCTCATAAAACTACAAAGCCTGCTGAGCACACAGGGTTTGGGTTTGGAAACACCCTGGAGAACATAATTCCTCAATCCTCACAGCAGAGAAATACAGTTTAGATATTGAAGTCCAGGCATATCTTGCCCATGGGCTATGTTTCCAAAGGCAAATATTGTTGAATGAGTTATTCCTTCATGCTGTGCTGTGTGTGTTTACAGGTTGAGGGCACTGGGAACAGAGCCAAAGCTGGGGAACAGAGTGCAAGGGAGATGTGGGCTGTCAGGGGTGTGATGGGGTCAGAAGCCAGGCAGTCAAGTAACAAATGTTACCAAGTGGAGCAATGTAGTAGGGCCAGAGCTCCTGCAAATACGAATCCACTGGAAATGAAGTCTTTGAAGTTCAGCAGCTAAAGATTCAGGTAAGGAACCCAGAAACCAAACCATACAAAGCAAACAGCCACATACAGCATGACTGCAGCAGCAAGAAAAGGACCATAACATGGAGACGCTTTCTGACCCAGTCTCACTGCCTTCCCTTCTTTCTAATCCTGTTGAGAGCCAATTATAAGCAAGCTGACCAAAAGCCCCTGGGCTTTTACCTGTCAGTTGTTACTGGGTTAGGTTCTCCTGCAGGGGTGGGGCACAGACAGAACTCTGGCTGCAGCACACTTACGAAGCTCAGCCCCAGTCAAAACCCTATAGGGAGTGAGCTCTTGGTAAGAAGCGGAAAGAGAACATGTATTCATTCATTCAGATATTTATTCAGCACCCTCTGTGTGCCAAACACCGTGCTAAGTGCTGGAGATAAAACTGGCAGACAAAAGCAGCCATGGTCTCTGCCCTCACATAGCTTACAGACTGGTTGGGGAGAATAGACAATAGTCTAAAAATTGCAAATTGATAGAGAGAGAGAGAGAGACAGAGAGAGAGAGAGAGAGAGAGAGAAAGAGAGGGGGGGGAGGGGGGAGATCACTATGTCACATGCACAAAAAGAGAAGTACCCAGTGCTGTCAACATGACACGAACTAGTCAGGTGGTCAAGGAAAGCCTTCTGAGGAAGTGGCAATAGAAAGAAACTAGGATAGGGTGATGAAGAAGATCCCAGTTCTTCCACTAATGAACTCTAGCAGAAAGAGGTGTGGCCAAAATAAATGCCTGGTCTATTTCAAAATTTTAGTTTTATGATTAACCAATTAATTCGCAAACCAGGTAACAACTGGCAGCAGAAACCACTGCGTGTAGATGCTGTGCAGAGTCCCAGGTTAAAAGGTACAGACCCCGTTGTGAAGAAGATATATTGAAAAGAGGTCCAAGTCTACCTCATGATTTTATTGGATTCCTCCTATGTGCCAGGTGCTTTACATTTGCTGTTTAACACCGAGAAGTAGCTACTCTCCTATTCCTGTTTAACAGATGGGGAAACCAAGGTTCAGACACATACTTTGCAGGGTCACAGACCTGAGTCTGCTAGTTACATCTCTGTCTGATTGCCGAACCAATGCACTTTTTATGTAAAACAATGCCTCTAATCAGAACCCTGCATGAAAGGATTTGGGGTGCCAGCCCACTTTTTTCCCTTCAGCGGAACAGAGTTCTATTCAAACCTGAACTACATATGTGTGTGCAACCATAAATATGTATGGTTTAAAACTGTCAGCTTTATTAGTGTACCCTAAGAGCACACACACGCACACACACACTCTCACTCTCAGGCTACTAACACTCAAAAGATCCAGATATAAAAAGGCACCCAGTCCTAAGCCATGAGGAACATAAATTTAATCTTTCTTTATTTGCTCAGAGTACCCTTCAGGATCTTAAAAATGTGCAGGTCATCATTATGAACATCAGTTATCACAGTGTGGTAACGGGCTTGATGTGCTACTTAATGAAGTGTTACCAAGTCATAAAATGCCAATATTTAAAAACCACCAAGGTCTTTAATTACCATTCTTATTGAGGATTTGTCAAACCGTGTTCCACAAGAAATTTAATTCTATGAGAGGTTAAAATGTGAACCAGAGGAAAAAATATATATATTTGGTTTAATAAATTCAAGAAGTAATTTCATTTTATTTTAAATCATCATGGATCCTCTCAGAACCTATAACGTGGTAATGGGAATATGATCTTACAATGGAGGAAAGAATGCATAGCTTTTCCTAAAATATTTAGTGCTATGATTTGATTATTTGTCTCCTTCAAAACTCATATTAAAATCTAATCCCCAAAGTGGCAGTATTGAGGGGTGAGGCCTTTAGGAAGTGGTTTGGATTAATGGATTAGTGGCTAATGGATTAATGTGTTATCGTGGGAGTGGGATTGGTAGCTTCATAAGAGGAAGAAGAGAGACCTGAGCTAGCCCACCCAGCCCCTTACCAGACAACGGCCTGAGCCGCTTCAGGACCCTGCAGAGTCCCCGCCAGCAAGAAGGCCCTCACCAGATCTAGCTCCCCGACCTTGAACTTCTGAGCCTCCATAAGTGTAAGAAATAAATTCCTTTTCTTTATAGATTGCCCAGTTTCAGGTATTCTGTTATAAGCTACAGAAAACATTTTAGCTATGAAATGAAACATAATATCCTTTCCTGGAGCAATTTTTCAAAACAAAACACAATTTTTGTAACAGAGGTTATTACAAGCTACTTGTTTCATGCACAGACACATAGGCAAAGAGATTAGCTCTTCTTTTATCCAAGGTTACTGCCAGTTTTGGGTACAGCAAAGACCAGAATCTGGGATTTAAGATTCAAAGATTGCCCGGACCCTCTCACGCATCCTAAACCTGAACTGGCAAACCATATTTTTTGTCTGTGTTTGGGGAATGAAAACATATATTTAAATTCATGTTTTCTTTTCTTCCTCACTTCCTTTTTCTCTCCGTTCTGGTGTCAGAAATTAAAATGTCAAAGCTCTATAAACAATAGCTCTCACAGGATTAAAAAAATAAAGAGAAGAAAAAGGTATAATTTTAAGAATATTCAAAAACATAAATAATTTGCTTTTACAGCCTGGGTTTTCCAGGATATAAAAGTTCCCTGGGGCTTTTGTCTCCTGATTTTTTAGATCCTAGTTACCATCCACAGGCCTCAGGGTGGGTGGCGCACGGAGGCTGGGAAGCACCGTCAAAATTCCTGGTGATTTATGTAGAAACTCGTTGCTCCTCTAGCTTTGCTACTACGGCATTTTTTGCTCCAGACTCTGTGATTATGAAATGTCACCGTGGAAACAGTTCCATATTCTCTTAAAAATATAAAAGCAACTGAAATGAAAAACTATCCAGAATCTCAAGCTCTCTTAAAGTCCAAGCTTTCTGCAGAAGCAAGCAGAGTGATTTTGTGTGGGGTGATGAGTATGCTCGTCCTCTAAAAATAATCTCGCTTCCACTGTCTGATGACGTGTCTAAAATTCCACCATTAAGGAGGCAGGAGACCCTATCAGAAGGACAGACACCAGAATACAACCTAGTGGAGACTCTGTGCCAACCTAGAGATAATGCAGACTCACAGAAATAGCGCGAGGTCTAGTGTGTCTAGAAATGTGTTCTTTAACACCCATGTGCCCGCTACCCTCTGGGCAGCATTCGACATACATGGAGTATTTTATCAGACTTAAAACTAGACAGCCAGAATGACAAGTGCAGTGGGGTCACGTACAGGGATTTAACTTACTACATCAAGCTCTGCTTATTGGCAAACTAGGAAAATTGAGAGGTGGAGAGAACAACTGGAGAATTTCAGTGGCTGCCTTTTAAATCTTACTCTTCAACTCACCTGTGCATGCCCAGGAGTCAGTGGGAGTCGGCACAAGTCCAGGTGGCGCCACTGTAGTGGGTCTTACCTCCTCCCACCCACCCCAGAGCTTGCATGGTGGAAGCATCTTCTTTCACTGGGACTCTTGTGGGTAAAACATCCATGTTTTTGTTCCCAGTGGGAAAAAGGTAAGAAAATGCTCATTCTCCATGACAAAATTAAAGGATATTTAAGGGTAATTTTAATAGTTCAACATTTTTGTCTA
>NW_012149941.1:2025674-2027324 GCF_000956105.1 Propithecus coquereli
AAAAGTATACATGTTCATTATAAAGAGAACAAAAATTTAGAAAAGCATAAGAAAGAAATACCTGAAATACCAACATCGTAGCAGGTCCAATTTAAAATAACAAAATCTCTTAACTTACTACTTTAACGGGTGCTCACTACAGAAAGGAAGGAAGGAAGGAAGGAAGGAAAGAAAAATACATCTTTACATCTTCTATTACCTGCTTTCTTAAATAGGCAATGGCTTTCTCAAGCACCAGGGGAAAGGTAAGTTGTATAATAGATCAGACCCCACCCACCACCCCCACAACATAACACTCCTATCCAAACAGAGCAATTCTTTTATCTATTTCATTTATTTATTTTTACATGAGATCAAGAGCTATATCTTAAAATTGATCAGGCTAGATGAAAAGCCAGGGACAGTAGACAAGTAGGCAGGCCAATAAGTTGGTATTCCCTGAAAATGTTGCCCTCCAAACCCAAACGTTGACCAGTTGCTTGCAAAGTCAGAACATTGCCTGGGGGAAGAGTAGACTAAGAGGTCTCCTGGTGGCTGTGCTTAGCCTCCCTTCCGCTATCTGGGGAAATTCAACTTTGGCCCAAACCAGCATGCGTTCCTCGACCACCTTCTCTAGGAAGAAGTTGTATCTGGTAGGGTGCTTTGGGCTACAGGTTAACAGAAATTCTGTTTCATATTGTCTTAAACAATGAGGACGTTTCATATGGCAGGAAATCCCAAGGTAGGTAGGTTTCAGGATGGGTTAATTCAGTGTAATCCAGCACCAAAGTTCTTTCTTTTTCTCAGCTCCTTCATCCTCATTGTTGTCCTCAGACTATCCCCTCGTGGTGCCTAGGTGGCTTCTGATAGCAACTGAGTCATACCCTGAAAAGGCCAGGGAAGAGAAACTTATTCCATGTGAAAAGAAAATGAGTCCTTTCTTTATGTCTGATTGGATCGGTGTAGGTCAAGTGCTCACCTCTGGTCCAAAAACAGACTTTAAAGAAACACCAAACTCTGATTGGCTTAGATAAGAAATTTGCAAACTTTTCCTGTAAAGGACCAGATAGTAAATAATTTAGACTTTGTGGGACATATGGTCTCTGTCACAACAACTCAACTCTGCCATTATAGTGCAAAAGCAGCCGTAGAAAATATGTAAATGAGCATGGATGTGCTCCAATAAAACTTTATTTATGTATATGGAATGTCCAGAACAGGCAAATCTATAGAGACTGGAAATAGACTAGTGGCTGCCTATGGCCTGAAGGATGAGGGGATAGAAGGGTAATAGCTTAAGAGGTATGAGGTTTCTTTTAAGGGTAATGAAATGTTCTAAAATCTATTGTGGTGATAGTTGTACAACCTTATGAATTTACTGTAAGCCATTCAGTTGTACACTTTAAATGGGTAAATTTTATACTATGTAAATTGTATCTCAATAAAGCTGTTAAAAAAACTTTATGGATACTATCTTAGAATTTTATATAATTTTTACATGTCAAGAAACACCATTCTTCTTTTTATTTATCTTTCTAAGCATTTTTGTCTTTCTTTCTAAGCATTTTTATCTTTCTAAGCATTCACACTTTTAAAAAATGTGAAACCATCCTTGGCTTGCAGGCAGCAGTGGCTGGCCATGTTTGGTCTATGGGCCTTAGTTTGCTGACC
>NW_012149941.1:2027374-2028776 GCF_000956105.1 Propithecus coquereli
ACCACATTTTCTTTATCCAATCCTCTGTTGATGAATACATAGGTTGATTCCATATCTTTGCTATTGTGAATAGTGCTGCTACAAACGTATGAGTGCAAGTATCTTTTTTATATACCGATTTCTTTTCCTTCGAGTGGATACCCAGTAGTGAGATTGCTGGATTTAATGGTAATTCTATATTTAGTTTTCTCAGAAATCTCCATACTGTTTTCCACAGAGATTGCACCAATTTACATGCTCACTAACAGCATATAAGAGTTCCCTTTTCTCTGCATCTTTGCCAACATCTCTTATTTTTTGTCTTTTAATAATAATAGCCATTCTCATTGGTGTAGATGATCTCTCCTTGTGGTTTTAATTTGCATTTTTCCAATGATTAGTGATGTTGAACATTTATACATATGCTTTTTGGCCATTTGTTTGTCTTCTTTTGAAAAATTTCTATTCATATCATTGACCCACTTTTTAAGAGTTTTTTTTTTTTTTTGCTGTTGTTGAGTTGTTTGAGTTCCTTATAAATTCTGGATATCAGTCCTTTCTGGGATATATAGTTTGCAAGTATTTTCTCCCATTCTTCAGGTTGTCTGTTCACTTTGTTGATTACTTCTTTTGCTGTAGAGAATCTTTATAGTTTAATTAAGTCCCATTTGTCTATTTTCATTTTTATCGCCTGTGCTTTTGAGGTCTAAGTCATGAATTCTTTGCCTAGACCAATGTGCAAAAGAGTTTTCCCTGGGTTTTCTTCCAGTATTTTTATAATTTCAGGTTGTACATTCAAGTCTTTAATCCATCTTGAGTTGATTTTTGTATATGGTGAGGGACAAGGATCCAGTTTAATTCTTCTCCATATGGCAATACAATTTTCCTAGCATCATTTTTCTTTTTTCTCATTTGAGACAGAATCTTGCTCTGTTGCCCAGACTAGAGTGCCATGGCATCAGCCTAACCTAAAACTCCTGGGCTCAAACAATCCTCCTGCCTCAGCCTCCCGAGTAGCTGGGACTATAGGTGCACACCACCACACCCAGGTATTTTTTCTGTTTTTATTAGAGATGGGGTCTCACTATTGCTCAGGTTGGTCTTGAACTCCTGAGCTCAAGCGATCCTCCCGCCTCGGCCTAGCATCATTTATTGAAAAGGGTGTCCTTCCCCTAATGTATGTTTTTGTTGACTTTGTTAAAGATCAGTTGGCTGTGGATATGTGGGTTCATTTCTGAGTTCTCCATTCTGTTCCATTTATCTATGTGTTTATTTTATACCAGTACCATGCTATTTTGGTTACTATAGCCTTGTAGTATAATTTAAGGTCAGGTAAAGTGATGCCTCCAGTTTGGTCCTTTTTGCTTAGAATTGCTTTGGCTGTTTGGGCTCTTTTTTGGGTTCCATATGAATTCTAGGTTTT
>NW_012149941.1:2028826-2031140 GCF_000956105.1 Propithecus coquereli
TGTAAGCCATTCAGTTGTACACTTTAAATGGGTAAATTTTATACTATGTAAATTGTATCTCAATAAAGCTGTTAAAAAAACTTTATGGATACTATCTTAGAATTTTATATAATTTTTACATGTCAAGAAACACCATTCTTCTTTTTATTTATCTTTCTAAGCATTTTTGTCTTTCTTTCTAAGCATTTTTATCTTTCTAAGCATTCACACTTTTAAAAAATGTGAAACCATCCTTGGCTTGCAGGCAGCAGTGGCTGGCCATGTTTGGTCTATGGGCCTTAGTTTGCTGACCCCTGGTTTAGACTAATTAGGTTGTCCTTCTGGAGTAGGGAAGGGGTGTGCCTCTCCTGGTTCAAATGAGAAAAGTTGACACCTGAAAACAATCAGGAGTCCCTAAGGGAGGACGAACAAGAAGATAGATGGCTGCAAGGCAAACAGCTGTGCCCCTTGAGGCAGTTTAGGAAATACATCTTTCTGGCCAGGAATGATCTTTGGGCATCAAACCCTTAACCCCAAGCCCGTTATCAAAATATTCTTTCAAATCCCGCCTAAGTTCCTAGGAAGAATTCTAGTATTAATAGATGTGAGCAGCCTCATAGATGCTCCCAGGGACACAGGGGTCAGGGATACCTTTCTTGTGAGAGGTACATAAAGGGGCTCTGCCCATGTGGACGAATAAACCGTCCTGGGTGACCCTGTGGTCCTCAATGCTGAATCAAAACTTCTGTGGCTGAGGCCACTGCCTTTTTGCAGCATGTTTAGCAATGTAAGACGCAAAGCCTTCTCCTTTTGTTTTTATTCTGGCTACAGAATTTTGCCTTCCAGAGTTTGAGAAGACGTTTGATGCTGTACAAGGATCACAAGACAGAAAGTCAAGAGACCTGGCCTTAAATTGCTTTTTGTCCTTGGGGCAGTTCCTTAACCTGTGAGATAGACAGTAACAAAGGCACCAAGAACAGTAAAGATAAATTGTTTTGAGTCTGGAGGATAAGAAGATGATCCTTTCCAGCTTGGAGGAGAAATGAGAGTTCTTAAAGCAAGAGCATGTGTAATAAGACGTCAGGGAGAGGTGAAAACGGAGAGGTCAGAGAAAGGACCAGAAGTGGTAGGAGTATGACATTGATTTAGGGTTCGGAGAGTGTGCTGGAATGCCTGAAGGGGAGGGTGGGGATAAGGCTGGGAAGGGAAGTTAGGGGTGGATCTGGGGGTAGCCGCAGGGAGGGAGTAATTATGCTCAGGTGCTCTGACTGAGGCCCTGAGGTGTGAGCATGCTCACTGTGAACCCTGCCTGCTGCCCTTCAGAGACCCCGCATTTCTGCTGTCCTGAGCACAAACTGGGGAGAAATTCCTGGCCACAAATCTACCATCCCTGTCTCCCGGCTGCAGTTTCACTCGTGTTCCCTTCTCCACTGCGAAGGATGGATCTGTCTGCTTCAGTGTGTTAAGGCAAGTTCATTTCACTTTAAAGGGAACAAAATTGAGTTCACCGACTTTATAAGTCTTCTGTCACGCACTCTGTGTGATTTTTCATCACTTTCCCCAGAAAGGTCCTCTGGAAAGCTGCTCAGTGTTTCCAAAGGGAATTACCAATCTTCCTCCAGGAAAGAGAACTCTCTGCAAGGTAGTGAAGAGCAGGGTACGATGGGGGTAGAGAGTTCCCTCAGGAATAATTGGAGGGGGCTTTCTTTATTCCTCCGGCTAACAGGAAGCTGGGTCCTGAGCAGAGGATGCTAACAATCTCAGGAAACCACCTTCACCGTACAGAGTTTTGCACTGAAGCTTCCCTTCTAAGTAACGGAGCAAGCCCTTTAGTCATCTAATTGGAAAGAACTGCAGGTGAGCGGGATGAAGGCCTGGGGAAAGCAGGTGTCAGCAAATGCTGGTGCACCCCAGGTGACCTTGGAAGGAGTGTCAGCAGGCTGCCGTGTGCCTCTCATAGGCTGGGAAGGAAACTCTTTCCCTGCTCCTGAGAAGCCTGGAATGATACTTCCTCCCTGCTCCCCAAAAAAGTTCTCCTCCACCCAGGTGACGTTAACCTGTCAATTCACCTTGAGAATTTACCTCTTTGGGTTCAGCATGCTGTACTCCAGCTTCCTCTTTCAAGATGCCAGTGCCCTTTGAGAAGCAGCATATGCAGGTGAGCAGCCATGTGCTTAGCTCCATGGATACGGGCCGGGGCTTTGGGGTCACAGAGCCCTGCATTTGAATATTACTTCTACCAGTGGTCACCAAGGCAAGCCCTGTTGAAATTGCTGCTTAATGTTTCTAAGCCACAGTTTCTTCATCTACAAAATGGGACAACTATAATTTACCT
>NW_012149941.1:2035020-2038822 GCF_000956105.1 Propithecus coquereli
GTGCTGGTGAAAAGAATGTATATTCTGTAGTTGTTGGATGGAATGTTCTGTAAATATCTGTTAAGTCCATTTGGTCTAATGCTCAACTTAAGACCAATGTTTCTTTGTTGACTTTTTGTCTTGATGATTTGTCCAGTGCTGTGAGTAGGGTGTTAAAGTCCCCCACTATTACCGTATTACTATCTATCCCTCTCTTCAGGTCCAGTAACAATTGTTTTATGAATCTGGGAACTTCAATGTTGGGTGTGTATATATTTAGGATTTTTATATCCTCATACTGAATTGATCCCTTCATCATTATATAATGACCTTCTTTGTCATTTTTTTTACTCTTTTTGATATAAAGTCTGTTTTATCTGATATACTTATAGCTACTCCTGCTTGCTTTTGGTTTCTGTTTGTGTAGATTACTTTTTACTACCCCTTTACTTTCAGTCTGTGTCTTTAAAGGTAAGATAAGTTTCTTGTGAGTAGCATATAGTTGGATCTTTTTTTAAACCAATCTGCCAATTATATCTTTTAAGTCAGTGGTCCCCAAATATTTTGGCACCTGGGACCAGTTTCATGGAAGACAGTTGTTCCACAGGTGGGAGCCTGGGGGAGGCAGAGCTCAGATGGTGATGTGAATGATGGGGAGTGGCTATAAATAAAGATGAAGCTTGCTCACCCACTGCTTACCTGCCTCTCACCTCCTCCTGTGCGGCCCAGTTCCTAAGATTCACAGAAGATAATTTTTCCACAGATGAGAGAGCTCGGGGTGACGAGGGGGGAGGTGGAGCTCAGGTAGTAACATGGCTCAGTTCCTAACAGGCCGAGGACAAATACTGGTCCACAGCCCAGGGATTGAGTACCACGGTTTTAAGTGGAGCATTTAATCTATTTACATTCAAGGTTAATATTGATATGTGAGGCTTTGTTTCTTTCATGCTGTTAGTTTATTTCTAGTTTTAAAAATTCTTTGTTTCTTTCATTTTCTTTGTCTTTTTGTCTTTGTGGTTTGATGAAATTCTGTCATGTTGTCATATGCTTCCTTTCTCTTCCTCTTTTATGTGACTGTTTGATAAGACCTGTGAGTTTTATATTTCCATGTGTTTTTGTGATGGTGAATATTGATCTTTTGTTTTCAGGTTTAAGACCCCTTTGAGCATTTTCTGTAGGGCCAGTCTAATAATGACAAATTCCCTTAGCATTTGTCTGTCTGGAAAGATTTTATTTCTTCTTCATTTATAAAGCCTATTCTGGCAGGATATAAAACTTTTGGCTGACAAGTATTTTCTTTCAGCACTTTGAAAATGCTATCCCATTCTCTTCTGGCCTGTAAGGTGTCTGATGAGAAGTTCACTCTTAGTCTGATGAGGTTTCCTTTATAGTTGACTAGATACTTTTCTCTTGCTAATTTTAAAATTCTGTCTTTCATTTTGACTTTAGACATTCTCAATAAAATACGCTGTGGTGAAGTTCTTTTTGCAGTGTATTTGCCTGGGGATTGTTGGGCCTCCTGTATCTGGATGTCTAATTCTCTTGCTAGACTTGAGAAGTTTTCATCAATTATTTCCTTAAATAGGTTTTCTAAATTTTTTTTATTTTTCTTCCCCCTTGGGAATACTGATAACTCATATATTTGGTTGCTTTATGTAGTCCCACATGTACTGAGAGCTTTGTTCATTCTTTTTTGTTCTTTTTTCCTTACTTTTGTCTGAACTGGATTATTTCAAAAGACCTGTCTTCCAGTTCTGATATTCATTCCTCTGCTTGGTCTTTTATTGAAGCATTTGAATGTATTTTGTATTTCCTTTAGTAAGTTTTCCAGTTCCAGAATTTTTTTTTTTTTTTTAGAGACCTCTGTCTCCTCTGTAAATTTCTCATTTATATCCTGAATTGACTTTCTGGTTTGCTTGTATATTTGTTTTCAGATTTCTCTTCTCATTGAACCTTTTAAAAATCAATATCTTCAATTCTTTGGCATTTTTAGGAGTTCCTTTTGACTGGGATCTGTTGCTGGACAATTATTTGGGTCCTTTGGTGTCATATATCCTTATATTTTCATGTTTCCTATGCCCTTCTGTTGACATCTGCACATCTGGTGTAGCAGTCACTTCTTCCAATGTGTTGAAATTGCTTTCATAGGGAAAATTTTTTTCCTGAAGTTGTATATATGTTGTTGGTTGTGTAGGAAACTTTGGCTTTAATTTTGGATGTCTGCAGTAGTGTGACCTTTACATGATTTCTTCAGCAGTTCACAAGGTCATTGATCTGTGATTCCTTTGGTTTAGGGTACAGTTATTAGCTGAGGCTGTGAGGAAGTTTTGCTGGGGACTTGGACACCAGATGAGTAAGTCGTTGGGCCCCAGTGGTGGCTGCAGTGGGCTGAGTATGACTGTTTTTAGGCCTCAAAGAAGAACACCCTGGTGTGTTCTGGGGGGCCAATTCTTGGGCCTCCAGATGGCTGGCTCAGAAGCTAATAGTGGGAGTAGTGGACCAGGTATGTGAGGAGGTTCTCAGGCCCCTGGGAAGTTGGTGTAATGTGGGTGATGGACAGAGCAGTGGTGGAACAACACACTGGGACTCAAACAGTTTGTGTTGGCATTGCTGGTAGCTGCAGTGTGTTGAATGTGATAGTCTCCAGTTCCATAGCTGTCCATAGCAGGGTGGTGGGTATGATCCTGGGTGTAAGCTAGGGTAATGCACATACTGAAACAGAGAAGCAGAGGGGTGCGGGCCCTGGAGCTGGAGCATGGGGCCCACAACCTAGCTCTGTACTGGCCTACCCAGTGTCCTTGCAGAGGCCACTTAGGCTGCTGTGCCTCAGTTTCATCTGAAAATGGAGATTAACATTGTACCTATCTCATAGGGGTTTTATAAATCCTCAGGTAAGAGTTATAAAACTACTAGCCACAATGACCACTGCTATTGTTATTATCCTTAGTTTTTTTTTTAATACTCAAGGACTCTTAGACATCATTCTTCCACATATCATGAGAATCAGGAAAATCTGCTTATTCTTTAATGCTATCTTAAATGTCTCCTCTCTGGTGGGGTACTCTTCCATTGTTCTCACACCCGGCAAATGAGAAACAGTAGTTTCCCTTCTCAGAGCTAATGTAACACCTTACCAGTACCTTGAGACTATAGCACACGCTGCGTTAAATCACGCATGGCACAGCTGGCTGTCTTTCTTGGTGCTACTTGAAGACAGGGCCCGACTTTTGCGTCCTAGTCTTGGTTCATAGGAGCTAGAGGGAACCAAGTCTGTAGATATTGGAGCCAGACAAATCAGGCTATACTCCTTCCTAGCTCAATGATACTTGTACAAATCAATGTCAATGTGTACAATTCTCAAAAAGCAAAAACAAAAAAACCCATGACCTTCATACAAATATATATGTGAGCACACATCAGAGATTTATTATCACATTAATGAAGGAACCAGAAGGATGACAAAGTTCAATCGAAGAAGGATCTAAGAGCTGGTATCTATAGTCACTGAAAAAAAAAAAAAAAACCAACACTGA
Source organism: Propithecus coquereli (assembly GCF_000956105.1). Taxonomy (NCBI): domain Eukaryota; kingdom Metazoa; phylum Chordata; class Mammalia; order Primates; family Indriidae; genus Propithecus; species Propithecus coquereli. Next base: position 2,038,533 of record NW_012149941.1, read on the forward strand.
AATAAGACGGCTAAGTTATATACAAAGGTAGTTAACGTCCTATAGGGCAATAAAACCATAACTTTTAAGGTTATCTTTTCTACTGGACAAAAATAATTTGCTTTCTGCCAGACAAAAGTCATTTGTAATTTATTCATCTTTTACAAATTAACATCTTACATGAAAGCGTCTGGCCCTAATTAGTCAGAATTCACATGAAGGTATATTCCCCTTAAGAATCAGATAATCCTTGGGTGAACCTGTTTAGAAAATGCTCCAGTATTGAAAGGATTTGTGGCCATTCTTTTCTT
>NW_012149941.1:2038872-2040075 GCF_000956105.1 Propithecus coquereli
TACTTATTTCTGTACATTGATTTTTGTATCCTAAAATTTCACTTAATTCATTTATCAAATTTAAGTTTTTTTTTTTTTTTTGGTGAAGTCGTTAGGGTTTTCTACATATCATATCATCAGCAAAGTAGGAACAACTTGACTTCCTCTTTTCTAATTTGATGTCTTTTATTTTTTTCTCTTGCCTGAATGTTCTGGTGGGGACTTCCAATGCTATGTTGAACAAGAGTGGTGAAAATGGCCATTCTTGTCTTGTTCCAGTTCTTAGGGGAGATGCTTTCAACTTTTCCCTACTAACTGCGATGTTGGTTGTGGGTTTGTCATATATGGCCTTTATTATTTTGAGGTATATTCCTTCAATGTCTAGTTTGTTGAGATTTTTATCATGAAGGAATGCTGAATTTTGTTAAATGCTCTATATGCATCTATTGAGATGATCATATGGTGCTTGTCCTTAATTCTCTTTATATGATGTATCACGTTTATTGGTTTGTGTATGCTGAACCATCCATCCCTGCATCCCTAGTATAAAACCCACTTGATCGTAATTTATTATCTTTTTGATGTATTATTGGACTTGATTTGCTAGTATTTTGTTGAAGATTTTTACGTCAATGTTCATCAGGGAAATGGGTCTGTAGTTTTCATTTTTGGTTGGGTCCTTGTCTGGTTTTGGTATCAGGATGATACTGGCCTCATAGAGTGAGTTGGGGAGAATTCTCAATTTTGGAACAGTTTTAGAAAGATCGATGTTAGTTCTTTTTTGTCTTTTTGGAGGTGAATCCATCTTGTCCTGAGCTTTTTTCATTTTTTAGGAGATTTTTTATTACTGATTCAATCTTGCTACTTGTTATAGGTATGTTCAGGAGTTATATTCCTTCCTGGTTCAGTCTTAGGAGGTCATATGTTTCCAGAAATTTATCCACATCCTCTAGGTTTTCTAGTTTGTGACCACATAGTTGTTTATAATAGTTTCTGATGATCTTTTGTATTTCTGAGGTATTATTTGTAATGTCTCCTTTTTTATTTCTGATTCTGTGTATTTGTATCTTCTCTATTCTTTTCTCTGTTATCCTAGCTAATGTTTTATCAATTTTGTTTATCTTTTTGAGGAGACAACATTTCATTTTGTTAATCTTTGTATCATTTTTATGGTTCCATTTTCATTGATTTCTGTTCTGACCTTTGTTATTTCTTTTCTTCTGC
>NW_012149941.1:2043861-2060691 GCF_000956105.1 Propithecus coquereli
ACCTTCATACAAATATATATGTGAGCACACATCAGAGATTTATTATCACATTAATGAAGGAACCAGAAGGATGACAAAGTTCAATCGAAGAAGGATCTAAGAGCTGGTATCTATAGTCACTGAAAAAAAAAAAAAAAACCAACACTGAAATAAGACGGCTAAGTTATATACAAAGGTAGTTAACGTCCTATAGGGCAATAAAACCATAACTTTTAAGGTTATCTTTTCTACTGGACAAAAATAATTTGCTTTCTGCCAGACAAAAGTCATTTGTAATTTATTCATCTTTTACAAATTAACATCTTACATGAAAGCGTCTGGCCCTAATTAGTCAGAATTCACGTGAAGGTATATTCCCCTTAAGAATCAGATAATCCTTGGGTGAACCTGTTTAGAAAATGCTCCAGTATTGAAAGGATTTGTGGCCATTCTTTTCTTTCAATTCTCAATTTTGGATAATTCTTAATCATTACTAACCTTTCTAAGCCTCAGTGTTTTTACCTGTAAAATGGGGATAGCAATGCCTACATACTAGAGCTAGTTCTGTGATTGCATGAGACAAGGTACACAAGGTACTTAGCACATTGTCTGCTGTACTAAGTACTGGCACATGATTAGCCAAATATTAAGGTCCAAGCTTTGGGAGGAAAATGACAATGAGTGTCTACTGTGTCAGATGCTTGCTATATATTTTATATATGCTTACATATACTTCATTGATTCTCAGAAAAACCTGACAGGTGAGTGTTAATTTAGTTCCAGTTTATTTACAGGGAAATTCAAGTTATCAGGAGTTGAGTGACCTGTCTGGGATCTCAGAATTAGGGAGTACAAAGTAGGTCTGTGATTTCAAAGCTCTTTCCATAAATGTTGCTGCCTCTTTAAAAAAAAAAATAAGAAAGGAAAATCACAAGACAAGGATTTTCAACAGCATTTGCCTTGAACTCGAATTTGATTTAAAGGCATTTATTCATTTTCCTGTTATTCATCCAGATTTTGTTCCTTCCTTTCCCCCTCCCCATCTTCCCCCACTCCTAAACCAAAAAGCTTTTCTCTTTACCATTCACTTAGCACTTCAAAGTGGGAAGGATGAGCCTCTGAGTGAAACATTGTGCCGGCAAAATGACACTCCATTTTCCAGGAGCCCTAACAAAGCCTTTTGATTTGAATGTCAATGCTGTAAGGATGATTAAATGTAAGATTCACTTTTACATTTTCCAGCTGCAAAATAAGTTGTACAGTTCGATTAGTTTGCCATGCGGTTGAGGATACAGCCCCTAAAAGTTGCTATGGAGATGCAACTAATGAGATTGGTAGCAGGACTGAGTCTGGGCCCAGTGAATTTCCAGGTGGTGAAACTGGAAAGTCTACAGGTTAGGAGAAGGACATAATTTACTTGTCTTTAGAGTCTTCTAAAGAGGTTGCGTTTCTACTTTTTCTGTGATACTTGGGCTCTCCATACTGACACAGGAGGACATACATCTTTCCTTCTTAGAGAAAAAATGAGGCACAGGCAGGGCCTTTAGTTGGTCTCTTTCTCTCTGTCTCAAATCATTTGCTGTCCTGTGACAGAATTATCTAGAAAAAATATCAAGATCTTATAATTTAGCTATAATGGCTTTAGCCCCCTGTCCTCTCCTTTTGGATACCCCTTGATCCTACCAACCAAAATATGTTTCTATCGCGATTAGACAGCATGCTTCTCCTGGCTCTGTAGAGATTTGAGCAGACACCTGAATGAACTCATAGAGCGAGACTTCTGAACATCTGCAGGAAAAAATGTCCCCCCTATTTGTTTCCTTCAGGGCAGTTTTCAGAAAGTGTCATAATTTATTTTCTATTTTCTGTCCCCTTCACTGAGCTGTAAGTCCATGATAGCAGGGACCGTATTTATCCAGTTTTCTGTTGTACTTTCCCCACGCCCAGCACAGGGATTTGCAGGAATGAATGACTACCTCTGAATATGAATTGTGACTCTTGTCAGGTCTTTGGAAAAGACACTTTATTTTTGCTAGGTGCTAACCCCTCCTTTGTAAACTGGGAGTGACCCTCTCCTCTGCCCACCTCTAGGGTTGTGGCAGGAAAGAGTCAGTAATGGACATGCAGAGGCGTTTTAAATGGTAAGATGCTACAGAAATAAAGGGCTTTTCGATTGGGATTCATGGGGCCTTTTGGATCTGTGGTGCATAGAGTAATTACAGATCCAAACAGGCTCCTTTCTCACACGAGAACTGACTCGAAGAAGTGTGTAGCAAGAGGTTATCAATATCCTTATTCAAACGGCCCCAGAGAGCCACACTAGTAAGATGTTCTCTTAATCTCTTTTGCAGGAGCATCGTAAGAATTCATTAAGGTTGGTAGAATGATTTGATAACCTCAAGTAATAGGTGTGACAAGAATGCAAACTTATAAAACATGAATTGGATTGTTTTTTGGACGCCTTAAGCAGGCAATGGGGGGACGACAATTTCAGGAGGTGCTTGGAGATGCCTGGTAAAGAATGAATGCTGAAGCTGGCTGTCGCTTGTCCTTTTTTTTTTGCAGAAGGGTACAGTGCAGGCAACATAGGGAGGCAGACAGAAGCCAGAACAGTAGCCAGGAATACTGGGTTCTGGTTTTAAAATATACTAATTGAAGAACTTCAGGCAAGGCATAGACCTTCCCCAGGCCTCCGTTTCTTTCTTGGACACATGAAAACACTTTGAAATCTATTCCACAAAACCAGATTCTATCAATTAGAATGACATGGGAAAAATGAAGCGGATTCTTTGGTTCAGTAAGATAGATAGACTTTGAGTTTAAAATTAAACAAGCTTGCCTTAGGACCACACTTCGAAAGCTTTTAATAAGTACCTGTCAATCTTGTGGGTGATGGGGAGATGGAAGGCTGATGTATTGTATTTCTTTAAATTATTTTACTATGGATTTTTCTTTTTCTTTTTTATCAGAGAACATCTCAGTGAGTAGTATTTTCTGACTACTTTGGGAAATACCAGAACCTAAAAATGATGTCTTAGGTGACTGTCCATCCTCAAGTGTCACTCAGGGCAGCATCCTAAGACACTGTTTTAATTTAAGTGAGACAATATTTTAAAACTTATTAGATTGAGTGTGAAAAACAAGCAAGCAAGCAAAGAAACAAGCAAATACACCAACCACAGCCCCAAATTCTGCCGTTTGGCCATCTCCTTTTGAATGTATTAAAGGTGTTGACCATCAGCCTGTCTAGAGCCAAACTCGAACTCCTCCCGTTCTGTGTCAAGCCTGTCCCAGACCCCCGCTAGTATTCAGTGTCTGAGAGAGGCGCAGCCAGCCAGACTTGCCCATAGGAAATGGAGAGGTCATTTGTAACCGCTCCATATCCCTCATCCCCATCTCCAAATCCTCTTTAGTCCTATTTATCTACTGTGTATACACCTTTCTAAAGCCAATTGCTTGTCTCCATCTCATCCAAGATAAGTGCTGACAGGCAAGTCTGGTTGTTAGGACCTAGCACATACATCATCTCATTTAATCTTGAATATTTATCCCCGGTGCACAGATAAGGAACTGTGGTTTGGGGAACCGAGCTGAAGGAACTTGCTCAAAGTCACATAGCCAGTCTTCTGACAGTTAAGCTAAGAGACAGAACCAGCTCTAAAGCACCCTTTTGAGTATATCACTGCTGCTTCCCTGAGAGCAACTCAAGTCCACGTTTCCCCATTGTTCAAATGTGATTGTAAAAAATCCTGCCTTGCCTTCATTATCGTATTAGTATAAGTGTAAAATTTAGGACAGAGATGGATAGCACTTTAGAAATGTAAAAATTGCTACAAATGCAAGATCTCCTTATACTACTAGGTTACAGAATTCAAACAGGCCAGGAGAATGTATCTCAATTGGAATAATCTGTGTGATAACGGCTTTGGACAATTTTTGAAAAGAAAGTACTGTCTAAAAGCTCCGTCCATCTCCTCAAGTAAGAACTCTAAAAAATTCAAGAAAGGCAGGCAACATTAACCATTTGAACTGCATTTGTAATTTCCCAGCTGGGTTAATCCAGAAACCAAAGCCCAATTTTAAGGCTTCAATGCTATTAAAAGCATCCAGTTCATCTTCCTCATTTTACAGATGTGGAAACTGAGGCCTACGGCAACCTCAGTCAAGGTCAAAACCACGAGGCAAGTCACAATTCTATTTCTTTCCTTCTCTCTTTTCTTCCCTCAAATCTTAACCTAGGTGACTTTTCAGGATTTTTCTCCACCTATATGATCTTTCAATTCCTAAAACTGAGACTAAAGCTCTCCTTTGGCAGGTAAGAGGCCTCTGGCATCCTAAGAGGAACAGGGCTTGTGGGCATTTGCCTTGGGAAGAAGGAAAGCTCCGAGGGTGTTGGCAGACACAGTCACAGACAGTGTGGGTTCTCTGTGCAAAGTGTTTTATGTATGTCCCCAAGTGCCTGTGAACCTGGAGGCTGGGTTGTAAAATGAGCTCTGAGGGTCAAAAGGAAATAACAGGAGTAAGAACCTTTACGAAGATCATTTCCTCCACCCAGATGCCCCCTTACATCCCCAGATGCTCAGGCCACAGCCATCCTTCCAGGCATGGACCAAATATTGCCTGAAGGTTCTGTTTTTCCTCCCTGGTATTTACAACTTTGTCATCTTATACAAGTGGTACTACCCTCCGCGAGAAATAAGCCATATGTAGGGTTATAAAATGAGACATGAAAATGGTTCACCAGAGTCCTGATCCCCTTTCACCACCCTCACTACTGCCTTTCCTTTAGGTGAAGCAGTTCAACGTGCATACTTCCGGGCTATCTTGGTGCATCTTTATTAGCTAGGGAGGGACGTGTGCAGCCCAAATGCCTAGAAGGACCAGGCAGTAATATAAATATACTAAGAGTTCATATTCAAGATGACATGCCCTGCCTGCAGGGGCCAGCCACAACCCCGCTCCCACAGATTGCTGCTTCCTGGCAATGTAGACTCCCAGCACTGCCAGATGCTTCAATTTCTTAAGCCTAGTCCTAAATCCAGACTTTTTGGTGAAAGCGCCTGACTTTAAGATGTTGGCAATGAATTCTAAATTTTTGGAAATTTTGCATAGGCTATATAAGACATCGGTAAGCCAGATACAGCTCACAGGTTTACAATCTCTGATCTATGAACAGATATACATAAACGAGGGCGTATTTTGTACATGTTCTGTGATTTGCTCATTGTCTCCAACTCTGTACTGCTGACAGTGATCTTTCTATGGCAGCTCCTATGGATCATGTCATAAATTTTAGTGGTTATATAGTACTCTCTGAAATGAATGCATGTTTGCATTCTCTTCATTCTATCGATAGGCATATAAGTGTTTATACTTTCTCAACATCATAAGGCAGTCAACAAATCTCCCCTTCTACGTGCATCTGAAATGTATATATGTGAAGACTCTTTAGGATGGATCACTAATTACTTTCTATACCAACATTTGCCATCCTGTCTCATTTCCTTGAATGGATGTAAAGATTAGGAATCACATTTTATTCCTTCGTGTACTCTTCTCAGTATTTAATCAAGTGTACAACCCCTGAATGAATGACTAAATCAATGGGCTGAAACAATAGGTCACAAAAATAAAACTCAGAAAACTTGATTTTTATCTCTGATTTTTCTGAGTGATTTTAGGTAAATTACTTTCCTTATCTGGCCCTCTATGACTCCATCTGTAAAATGGGCCTCATTCATTAATTAAATAAATTTAAAAAAAATTTTTATTATCTTTTCAATTGATACATAATAGACTCACATATTTTCAGGGTACATGTGATAATTTGGTACATTCATATAATGTGTAAAGATCAAAGTAGAGTAATTTGGATATCTATCACCTTAAATATTTACCTTTATGCTAGGAATGTTTGAATTATTCTCTTCTAGCTATGTTGAAATGTACAATAGATTGTTGTTAACTACAGTCTAATTCAACAAATTTCAAATGTTCATTGAGCATCTCCTATGTGTTGGACATTGGGTTAAGTGAGGGATACAGCAGTGACATGGAAGTCATCTGGATCTGCTCTCAGTTCTCTGTAACCTTTGATGCTATGGTATCCTGCAATGCCTCTCAATCCCAAACCCTGAGCAGATTGGAAAATGGAAACAGTGTCACATTCTCCTAGGAGCAAGTGCTAAGAGCTCTCCACTGAACATGTATACCATAGGGATTATTAAACGCTATGTACTGACAACTGCTAAGGGCAAAATATTCATAAGCAGGTTTCGCTGTTGAAATATGTTATGCTTTGGATAATTTCTTCTGTCCTGTGAAAACTCATTATGGACTGTTTTCAAAGAGCATGGCTTCTACCAGTTAAGGTGATGGTAATTGAAAGGCATCATCTCTTTTTTTTTTCTGCCAGCTGGAAAAGGTAGGATGTCCCAGCTTTGCTAAACCTATTCCCAGAGGTCAGAAGGGAGTAAAAATAGGAAAAGTGAAAACAAGTACGACTAAATACATTAGGGAATAAGGCAATAAACTCATTAGCTGTCAAGGAAGGACACAGGGGTGTCAGCATCTTGTAGTAGAAATAAAATCGCATTGAGAAAGGAGGCAGTACAGTTTGGTGGTTTAAGTCTCTACCTCTGGAGCCACAGAGGCATGGGTTTAATTTCTGTTCTAATAATTAAAATTTGTACTAATTGTACAAATTGTACAAATTTTAACCAGTAAGCTGTCCTAATTATCTGTAAAATGGTGATAATGCCACCTAATTAATTGGAATATTAGGTGCATTAAATGACTATATATATAGTTTAGCCTAACCCTGCCTATCATCAATAAATTATTTTTATTATTATAGAAGATGCAAATGATCTACTGCTTAGTTTTGTTTCTAAGATGGACTAGCTTTATGACCTTGGAAAAGACATTTTCTTTCTTGGGGCTTCTGTTTTATTATGTCTGAAAATGGGGATAAAACCTGCCATAGCTACCTCTAAGAGCTATAGTGAGACCCCAAGAAAAGGGGTAAATGACTATAAAAGAATTTTATAGCCTCAAAGATGAGTTGGCAATTAATCAATGACCCAAGTTACACATTAAAGAAAGTTACGGATTGGAGCATCTTCCCAACGTTTGAGACTGATATCATCTCACAATTTCATTAGGGAATAAAATGTAGCAGCTGGGAACAGAGCACATGATAACTTAATTAGATTTGGTTTTTGGTCCATTCTTTTAAATATTTGAGCATCTACCAGGTAGCATTTAGGTGCTATGAAATACAACAGTGAGCAATAGGGACTAAGACTTAGCTCTCATGGAGCCTAGAGTCAAATGGAGGGTCAAACTGCTGATTAAATTATCACAAATAATATTAATAGAAACTGAAATAAGAGCTATGCAAAAAAAAAAAAAAAGGAAAAGAAAAACCCAAAACTAAAACAAAGAAGAAGAGAGACCTAATTTTGATTGAGGGTTCTGGGTATGTGGAGGGTCATGGTGTTGAAATGGGGTAAAACTTGCGTATATGTGGTTTTTAATCCATCACCCATACAACCCACGCAACCACTATCTCCTTTCTAACGGTGATTTCATTATTCAAGAAATTTCCAGTTACAAGGTGATACATGGAAAAGAGCTCTAATTTTGCATTTAGATTAGATGTCATTTACTGAGCCTTTATTATGTACCAAGTGTTCAAAGCACTTTACAAGTATTAATGTTTACTTCCCCCCAAATTCTATTTTTAATCTCCATTTTGCAGATTAGGAAATAGAGGTACAGGTGATACAAGTTCATGTCATAATTCTTCTTTTAGGGAGACTGAACCTTGGGCAATGACTCGGGGCCTCATTTCTCTTTTTTGTATGATAAAGATAAGAGTCCCAGCGAACATCTTAAGGTTGGCACAGAGATCATGTAGGATGATAAAGGTGCTCCTGTGTACTGAATATGTTTTTAAAATGGACTTATAAGGGGTCATTATTTGGGGGTATCCAGGACATAGCATCACAGGTTCATGTTGGATGCAGCAAAAATACTAACCATTCCATTAATATTTGCAATAGTATCTTTTGCTCAACTTTACAATTTGTCAGTTCTTTTTTTCTTGCATTACTCTGTTTTTTTTTTTTTTCCCATTTCTATATATTTATGCCATGGTATTCCTGGATCCCATTCACACTCTTTTCTGGGACATTTGAAACTGTATTGATAACTTGGTAGATCATTTAACATCATTGATTTTGTGCATGGAGGTGACTTTATGGGGAATGTCTTATGTTACTGCACAACTGGAGTTGTATAGTAACATGATTCAATGAACAATGATTCAATTCCTTCTAAAATACCCCACATATAACTTCGCCCCATATCATAGGGGAAAAATAAAGGTAATGAGCATTCACAGTGATGACTGTGTGGGAAAACCCTCAGCTAGGGGCTCAAGCAATAGTCCTTTCCTTGATGACGATAGAACTAAATCCATACCTCCTTAGAAATGGAGCAGAATAAAAATTGATAGCATCACTGGTACTATAATTTTTTTTTTTTTTTTTTTTTGAGACAGAGTCTCACTGTGTTGCCCAGGCTAGAGTGCCATGATGTCAGCCTAGCTCACAGCAACCTCACACTCCTGGGCTCAAGCGATCCTCCTGCCTCAGCCTCCCGAGTAGCTGGGATTACAGGCATGCGCCACCATGCCTGGCTAATTTTTTCTATATATTTTTAGTTGTCCAATTAATTTCTTTCTATTTTTAGTAGAGATGGGGTCTCGCTCTTGCTCAGGCTGGTTTCGAACTCCTGAGCTCAAACAATCCGCCCGCCTCGGCCTCCCAGAGAGCTAGGATTACAGGTGTGAGCCACCGCGCCCGGCCTACTGGTACTATAGTTTGTGCCATTACCAGTGATTTTTCAGACACCCTTCTGAGACAGCATGAAGACCTTCAAATCTGACATTTCCCAAATCATCCCAGCCTCTCCTATGAGGTGGCATAAGGAAGGTAGTGTTAGCTATAGGTTCCTAATTTCAAATTTGCTGAGAGAGCAAACAAAGGTGTCTTCCTCTGGGTCACATGCTTGTCACTGTGGTTCTTCTAACTGATCAAGTGGTTTGGCAGAATAATTTCCCTGTCCTAATCCTGGAACCTGAGAATATGGAAGCTTAGATGGCAAAAGGGACTTTGCAGATATGATTTAGTTAAGGATCTTGAGATAGATTATTCTGGATTATTTGAGAGATGCAGGTGGGTCAGAGTAAGCAGAGGAAATGTGACAACATAAGCAGAATCTGGAGTGATGCATCCTTGAGCCAAAAAATGTGGGCGGCTTCTAGAAGCTGGAAAAGGCAAGGAATGGAGTCTCCCCTCGTGCCTCTGGAAGGAATTTAGCTTTGCCAACCTCTTGAATCAAGCCCTATAAAACTCATTTCAGACTTCTGACCTCCAGAACTATAATATAATAAATTGTGTTATTGTTTTAAGCCACTAAGTTTGTCATAATTTGTTACAGCAGCAATAAAAAACCCATGCAGGTGGTGTGCAGTTACACAGTCTGAATTTGAGAGAATTGGGCAGGTGAGTGCAGGGGGAGCACATCCATCATACAGAGAGGTAGGAAAACAGGACTTAACTTGAACAGTGTTTAGACTGTGATGCTGCCATCTCTAGGTATAAAAAATCCAACAAGATGTCTGTGTACATTGCCTGGCCTGCATTTCTGCCAATTTACACACTACAAGCTGGTTCTGATCTGCCAATCAGCTATTCTCCTGGTGTTCTAACTGCTGAAATCAGCAGGTTTCCCCCACACATGGCAGTAATTTATAAGCATTAGATTTCTCATCAAGACTTTTCCTTTGGTTTCTAGCAGTTGCAACTTTCTGGATAGGCAGAACTCCAACTAAATCGAACTTAGGAAGAGGATTGGGATCCTCTTTAATCCCCTTCATTTTTTTCCCCCTTAAGGCTTTAAGGTTTTTTTTTTTTTTAATTTACAGAAGGCATTTCTATTCTTGCAGAAGTTTTAAACACAAATACATAAAATAAAACATGAAACACCCACTTTCATAGTCCCTCACCCATTTCACTTTTCATATATATCACCTCTTTTTGGTATTATATCCTGTTTTCTTTTTTCTTTAAATTTGTTGGTACATATAAATCTTCTCATTACAATTGGTTTTATCTAATCCACGAAGTAGATGTACCCTAATTTTGTTTAGTTCCCTGTGAGGGACTTGCAAGTTGCTTGTGATATTTCACTACTAGTTGTAATAAATCACCTTATAAACATGTCTGAATCTTACAACAGTTCTTCAGTGGAACAGAGCCCTGTAAGTAGGATTTCTTGGTCAAAAGGTTTTATTTTTCTTAGTGATAGATTTTGCCAAAGGCTTTCCTTATTTACATTCCCATTAACAGTATACGAAAGCACTATTTCTCTGTACCCTAAAATTTATACTTTATGTATGCTTCATCTTTTTAATATTTGCCAATTTGATATATGACAAATTTACACTCTGTTGCTTTTATTTGCATTTCCCTGGTTAGTAATGAGCTTAAGTATCTCCATATATGCCCATGGACCATTTATTTTTCCTCCTGTGTGAATAGGATCCATTTTCAGTGGGTTCAACAACATAAAGGTGGTAGCAATAAATTGTCAGATAGTGTCTGAACTGCAAATCAAATCACTGTAGCCCAAGGCTTGGACCCCAACACTTCCCTGTGATGTTTATACCACAACCAAGAGTAGTATGCATACCTGAGAAAATTCTGGCTGTATTTCACACCCTCCAGGAGAGAAAAAGGAACAATTTCATTGGCATTGTTGTTCTTATACCACTCTATGACTTTGTAATCTTTGGCATATACCTTACCTCTCATCCTCAGTTTCTTCCTTTATACAATGAAAAGCCTAGAGAAGGGAACAGATACGGTTTATTTTGCTCTCAAATTTTAAGGTTCTAAAAACATTCAGAATGAGCACCAATCTCCTCCAAAACCAACCTTTGGCAAAATTATCAAGTCAGCCCCTTTGAGTTTTCATTAGTCTCTGACAAAGACCTAGATAGAGAGGAAAAAATATTATTCAAGGCAGAGCAGCCCCATGGAAGACGGGATGTGGAGCATAGAAGGAACAGAACTACATCAAGGGCATGACCCATCAAGAGTTACATAGTACAGAGCTGGAGGGGACAGCTAGGGCCAGAACACAGATGCCTTTTGGACCATGTTATGGTTTCATTCTCTTCCCAAAGAGTAAAGAAGAGCCACTAAGTAGGTAGGGGATTTTAAATAAGGGGAATGATTAGTTCAGTTTGCCTTGCAAAGATATCAGTGGCTGCCATACCGAAAAATGATTTGGTTGGTGACCCAAGAAGATTTAGCAAGACCAATTAGAAGGCTATTGTTAACCAGACAAGATAGGGTGCTTGACTGGACCAGGCAGGCAGTGTTGGAAATGGAGAGGAGTAGACATAAGAGATATTTTCCCTTTGTAAGTTTCTTAAACTGACTGGGGAGGCAGATACAAATGAAAATAGAGCATAAATTGGCTTGCACTCTTTTTTTTGTTTATTTATTATTCCATGGTTTTGTGAGGGTACAAACATTATAGTTACACTTTATGTCTTTGCCTCACCCAAATGCTCTTAAAACATCTCTGATGGCTATCTTTTTCTCTCAACTCTCATCCCCCATAGAGCAAGGACTACCATATTTATGGCAACTGGCCCAGAGTGGGTATACAGCAGATATCTATTCAGTAAGTGGATTATATGGCTAAAAGAAGGGTACAGGACAGCAAGGAATCTCTGCTCCTCAGTGAAATTTCATGGGAGAGGTGAGACTGAAAATGGTCTCAGAGAGGTGATAAGAACACAGTCACCATCTCACCTGATCCTCTTCCACATAATCCAGCTCTGAAAGACACTAACTGTTCAATTTGAAAAATTAGCCCTACTTTAGTTTCTCAAATGGACAGAGAGGCTAAATGACATTCAAAATCGAAAAATACATGCATGACAGAATCATTATTTGAATGCAGGTCTAACTGCAAGGTCTTCAACTCAAATGGCTCCATGACCTGACTTAAGAGCCAAGAGAATCTTAGAAGAAAGAGTGCAATTAGCTTGACTGAAGACTGCCTCAATATCCACGTATCCATAGTGTGTTTTATATTTTTTATTTCTTACATATATGTGGCATGACATACGTGTTTCTCTCCCAACTACAAGAACCCAAATGCTTCCTCCTCTATTTGGAGACAGCATAGCATAGTGGTTAAGAATGCAACAGGAATCTAATCTGAGTTTTTCTATTCCTACCTCTGTGACCTCCTTGGGCAAGTTATTTAATGTTTTTATCCTTGAGTTTCAACATTTACAAATTGAAAATAATAGCAAAACATCCTTCGTAAAGTTGTGAAGAGTTGAGCACCTGGTACAGGGTAGGCATTCAATACATGTTAATCATTCTTCTCTTTCTCCAGGCTGACCCTATGGCCATCATTTGAAAGATATTTACTGAATGTCTACTATATTCCAAACATTGTGCTAGGTGTTGGCAATAGAAGGGTGTTCTGATTATCTGTTATGGCATAACAAACTAGCCCTAAGATTAAGCTTAAAAATCACAGCATTTTATTATAATTGATGATTTGGAGGGTCAGGAATTTGGGCAGGGTGTGGCTGGGCAATTCTTCTGGTATTCAGTTAGCAGCTGGGCTATTCTGAAGGATGCAAGATGATTTTATTCACATGCCTAGAGCCTTGGTGAGGACAACTGGAGGACTGGGCTTAGCAAGACTTTCTCTCTCTCTCTCTCTTTCTCTCTCTGACATAGTCTCAAGGCTTCCTATACAGAAAGACTACAAGATAAGATAATATGTGGCTGGGAGGTGATAGAGCCAGAAATTAAACTCAAGATGGATGAATCCAGAAACCACTACTCTGTATCTGCAACTTAGCAGCACTATTTTAAGATTAATGCATTTCTGGGACTATTTTCTGTGTTTTTATATCATCCTAAGGTCTTCTTAACAGAGGTATATCATTGGAGTTAGGAAACCTCAGTTCTGAATGCCCTTCAGTGACTTCCCAGTCACAAGATCCTGGGTAAGCCACTTCCTGTCTCAGCTCTCATTGTCTTCATTTATTAAAAAAAGGCATCTTCTCCCCCTGCCCATTTCTTAGGTTCACTTGGAAGGCTATATTTGTAGCAAAGAGATCATAGGGAATCAGGAGACCCTGTCTCTAGTCCTGATTTACCTTACTTACTATGTACTATTGGACAATTCTTTCTCCATTTATGGACAACAGATTTACCAGTTCACGAAATAAGCTTTATAGGTTCGTTCAATTCAGATTTCAAAGTGGATATTGACAAAACATCATGAATAAATGGAGTCCATGAAGCTGAAAGAGTGCATTGTTAAGATTACATGGGATGGATTGTGCCATAAGTGTATCTTTGCAGAGGTCTGACCCATCTTGCCTTAGGATGAACATCCTGTGACTGGCCAGAGTCAGGGACAGCACCCATGGCCTGAATTAGAGAAAACCCAGGTGTCCCATATGGGACTGACTACATTGGTGACCTTAGCCTTGTACCAAGGTATAATCAGCCAACTCATTAACCACTAATCATCTCCATATATGACTTGACATCACAAATACCAAGCTTTTAAAATCATCATCTGACCCATTTGAGTAACATATATTTAAAATTAATCAGAGTAGTCCAAGGCTTTAAGCTAGATAATGAATGATGAAATGCATTTAAATCCATTACGATAAATAAGGGACTCATCTGTTTATCTACTTCATTGTCCCTTGCATTTAGAACAGGGCCTAGCCCATAGTAAGCACTCAAAGATATTTGACTGAATAAAATGATTAATGTTTAATGGAAATATCACTGATTTCTACCCATTATCCATGTAATGGGCCTCTTTGAATCCATGCTTAATAGCACCAACTGCCAATTACAAAAAGACTCACTTCAAATTATTTTGTCTGCTTAATTAGTTATGCTTAATTGATCCTTAATTAAAGGAGTTATCATATAAAGAAGAATTTAGATTCTAGGAAAACTGAGGCCATGAACCAAGAAGGGCCCATCAAAGGTTTATTGCCCATGAGAGGCAGCCCAAGGGTGACCTTGGATTCATTTCACCTTTTCAGTCCTCAGGTGCTACATCTGTGGAATTAGAATAAATTTAAAGTTCACTAGAGTTCTAAAAGTCTATGATCTTAAGACACTTCTTATTTTGCTGACATAAAACATTACGTGACAAAGATTAAGTGAGATCCTTCTGCTCAAAATACAAAGTCTGACATAACAATGAAAAAAAGATATTAGACTTGGGTCGTCACACTCAAGTTTTAGATTTAGTTCCTCCATTTGTTTAAAATACCTTAGGGAAGTTGCTTCACCTTTCTAGGCTTTATTTTTCTCATTTTTCAAATCACCAACCTATGCTAAAGGTTTCTGGAGAGATACAATTAAATAAGAGAACCATCAGTGTCTTCTGCCTGGAACAGTTTCTGATTGTATGGCCCCTCAGGGATGAGTTTGCTGAGTCTTCTCATGTTCCTGATGAAGAAACTAAAACCTAGGAAAGACAAAGTGATTTATCCAGTGTTAAAGGGGAAATTTATGAAGACCCAGGGAAGATGTCTTAGTTTTTCATTCATTTTATGGATTTGTTCATTGAGCATCTTAATAACAATTTGAGGCTAACAAACATTTGAGGACTTGTTACAGGATAGACACCATACTAAGAACTTTACATGAATTATTATGTAATTCTCAGCATAACCCAAGAAGGTGGGTCCTCTTATTATTCTTGTTTCACAGATGAGGAAACTGAGGTTTGGAGAGGCTAAATGGCTTTCCCAAATTTACACAGCTAATAATTGATAGAGCCAGGAATTAAACACATGGAATTTACTACCTTCACCACTAACCTGTCCTGATCTTTAACACCATGCTAGGTGCTAGAGATGCAAATTAAGACCTAATCTGGCAAAACTCACAAATTGTTCATCTTATATGAGCCTCAGTTATAATACAAAAAAGAAGCAATGCTATGATAAAAGGGCTCCAGGGTGTCTGGGATCATGGGAAAGGGAGTGAGAGCCTCTGTCATGTAGACTTCCAAGAAGTTCTGTCTAGGTTGCGACTTAAAAACACAGGAAAGACAGTGGGAATGGGAGAAAGGGATGTTCCAGGCAGAAGGAACAGCTGTGTGAGGATCTGGAGAGGAGAAAGAGCACAGCTTGTCTGAGGAAGTGCACGAAATACGGTCAGGATGAGCGAGATGGAAGGCTGGAGAACAGCAGGGGCTGGGAGGAGGAGGCTTCATGAGCCCTGGTTTGAAGCTTAGACATCACTGAGGGCAGGAAGAAGATATGGAGGGTTTCAGATGGAGCAGTGGACAGTGACACAGTGTGACTCATGCTTTTGAACCATCCCTGTGACTGCAGTGAGGAGAATGGAAGACGTGTGTGAGACCAGAGACTGGGAGAGAGGTTGAGTGTGCCCTTTTTCAAATTTCCTACAAAAAAGGGGCTTTGACCTTAGTATCTACTGACATCTGCCTGATAATCTGTTGCTCTGGGCCCCCTAGGAACCCAGTAATGATAAATCCATACCCAAATAATTTCAGCAGTGTTTACTGAGACAATATTAGAGCCCTACTTTTTTTGTTGCTCCCTGTTTGCCTACAGATGTGAGAGCTGTCTGAGCCCACGCAATGATTTGCTGTGAAGCCATCGGCCAGGTGGCAGTGTCTTTGTCCCATGCCATGTCCCCTGTATTGCAGAGAAAAGAAAAACTTCAGGATGAGCCTCTTTGGAAGCTGACAGATAGGAGACCAGACCCTGTTTGGAGGCATTTAAACTTATTTCACAGTTAATACAGCATTTGGGGCACATTTTCCTACTTTTATGCCAATTTTTATGTGTTTCTGCCACACAGTTGGAAGCCAGGGTCATAAAAAAGAAGGAAAATGGTACAAAAAATAAAAGTAAATAAGCACATTCTGCTTTAATGCTCCCAGGAGCACTGAGTCCAGCGAGTTTATGAGATAGAGAAAAAGAAAAAGAAAACTATGCCACTGTATGTAAAGGAAACAAAATACTATCCCTTTGTCTTAGAGAACATCAAGCAAAGATGGAGAGGAAGTTCTGACCTGAGACCAGGCAGAACAGTGTTTAGTCCAGAATCTATCACTGTTTGTTCAAGTGGTTTGGTGTCAATCAAACTTCTTCTATAGATCTGCTTCTCATGTATAAAATACAAAGTTTGTACCGAATGCTCTTCTAAAGCTTAGTTCTACACTTATGTTCATCATCGATTGTGCTAAGCACGGGATTGGGGAAGATATATAAGACCTGAATTTTTTTTTTTTTTTTAATTTCACAATATTATGGGCGTACAAATGCTTTGATTACATAAATTATCTTTGCACCACCTGAGTCACAGCTACAAGCATGCCCATCCCCCAGACAGTGTGCACCCCACCTGTTAGGTGTGAATTTACCCATCCTCCCCCTTCCCACCTGCCTGACACCAGAGCAGCTGAAAAGGAAGACCTGATTTCTGATCTCAGTGAATTGAAGTATATTGTAAAAATAAGACTAACTTTACCTTATCACTTTTGGAGCAGGGATTTCTCTAACTACACTGTGTGAAACATGCCAAGGAAACTATCATTAGAGTGAATAGACAGCCCACAGAATGGGAAAAAATATTTGCTCTCTACACATCTGATAAAGGGCTGATAACCAGAATCTATCTAGAACTCAAAAAAATCAACAAGAAAAAAATCAAACAACCCCATCAACAA
>NW_012149941.1:2061506-2064295 GCF_000956105.1 Propithecus coquereli
CTTCAATTTGTAGGAAGAAAGTAAATTAATGAGTAGCATTTTCAATGTTGAAGATCTCCAGAGAAGATACCCTCTATACATCTGTTTATACTATAAATTAATTTAAAATGTTTTTTGATTTAGCAGAAAATCTAAATTTTGACTATTTGGGTTTAATATGACATTTTTATGGGTTTCCATAATACACTTTTAAGTAGGCAAAAACTTCTATGTTCTATTTGAATTTGGGTTTAGGTTCTAACACCCTAGCTGTGAGTCCTTAAGAAAAGTTATTCTCAGAAAAATATTTTTTTTAACTACAAAATAGGAGCAATTATACTACTCACCTCATATTTGTTGTGGGGATTAAATCAAATAGAGACCTAAAACATATAGCACCATGTTTAGGAAAATAAGTACAACACAAATAGGTAGCGGATGCATAGCATGAGAAAATAAGTCAAAGAGTTTGAACTGGGCCTTGAAGGAGGAGGAAGATCTAAACAAATAAAAATAAGGAAACAAAAATTCCAATCAGTTGTTATGGTAGATTGATTGCTAACTCAGTCCCAATTGTCTACTACCTCTTGGATTCATATTCTTTGTAATACGACTTGTATTTCTTATGAAGAGATAAGTCTGTTTCCCCACCTCTTGAGTATAGCTGACTTTGTGATTTCCTTTGGCAAATGGAATGTGGCAGAAATAATGTTGTTCCAGTTTCATGCCTAGGCTTTACACACGTCTGCCCATCCCTTTGGAAGCCTGCCTCCACTGTAAAAAGTCTAGGCTGGCCAGTCGGAGGACAAGGGTTATGTTCCACAAAGATGAATCAGCCAAGCTGTCCAAGCTGAGGTTCCAGACATATAACAGGCCCAGCTAGAACCACCTAGCTGACTTTACTAACCTCAGATACACGAATGAGCCCCACCAGACAAGCTCAGCTCAGCAGAACCACCCTGGAAGCCCACAGACTTCTGAGCAATACGAAATGGTTGTTGTTTTAAGCCACATGGGATTACGTGAGTTTGTTACACAGCAATAGCTAACAGTCACTGTGTTGATGGTGGTGGTGGTAATAGAGGAACGGGAAAATGGTTTCAACCATAGGAGGAGGTAAAGTTGAATAAAGTGGATGTCACACATCTCTGAGCTGGAGAATATTATTTAATAGACTTTGTAGCAGAAATAAAGACAAGTTATAAAGTATATTGGAGTTCACACAAAAAGGAACAAAGAGCCATTCATTGTAATTTGTATGAAAGCAAAGAAAATAAACTATAAATGAACACACTGTATATTAGAGTGTAAGGAAAAGAACAAGTGATATTTATGACAAATGGCACTAAAGATGAATACCCTTAATATGTAGATTCTAAGATACCTATCAAGAAAAATGAACCCTATAAACTCCTTAAAACCAATAGAAAATATTTCCTTTTACCTTAGTGCTGTTGAACATGTTATTACCAGCTTTTCCCCTTTATCTAGTTATTTTTTATTCAACTTTTTGATCTTAGTCTCTTCCTCAGGGAAGTCTTTCTCAAATTTCCAGATTACAACAGGTCCTCTTGTTATATTCTACCAAAGAAACCCACTCTTCTCATTAAACTCATCATTATTTGTTCAGTGTCATCTCCACAGGCCTGCAAATTCCATAAAGCATGAATTGAAACTGTTTTGTTCACCAATATAATTCTGACATCTGGCAAAATACCTGACACAGGGTAGACATTCAATAAGTATTTGAAAATAGGTGACTTGCTGAGTGATGGCAATGAAATAAAATGGCTTGCCAAAACCAAACAAAAATGAAACAAAAGTATAATTTTTAAAAGCCCAGTACCCATAAATAACAAGTCCAATATAGCCACACATGAATCAAGAAATGCAAATGAAAACAAAAATTTCAAGCGGCTGAAAATAATAAGACTCAATGCTAGTGAGGGTGTGGTTAGCATGTAACAGTAAACTGTCAGTTGATGCAATGATTACAGAAAGAAATTTAACAAAGTATTAATTCAAATATTCATATCCTTTAACCCAACAGTTTCATTTCTAGAGGAAGAAAAATCAGATGTAGTCCAAGTGTTAAGAACAAAGATGGTCATTGATCCCAATTTTAACACAGTAACCTCTATGATCAGTAACAATATTGGAGTCAGTATAGTTTAGAAGTTGAGAATGTGGGTTCTGGAATAAAAGAGATAGTTCTAACTAATCCTGGGTCCATCACTTATTAGCACTGTGGACAAAACCTAATAATTCAACTTCCCTGACCCTTGTGGCTTCATCTGTAATGGTGATAGTACGTGAATCAATAAATGTCTAGGTTGTAGGCGTTAGTCATTTGTCTCACTTTCAACTTACTCATTGCTCTTTGAAGATGCAGTAGCACCCACTGACATTTCAAATTCCCAGTTTGTTTTCTCTATTCTTTGTGCCATCAACAGCTGAGGGAGGCTGTTCTATTCTGTGTATTAATGTGTTGAATTGTAACTTAGAATCGCCATGGGCAACAGTGAGTAAGGAAGTATGCTGTGTGTGTGTGTGTATGTGTGTGCGCGTGCGCGTGCACATGTGTTTCTGCTATAGTTTCCTTTCTTCTGAGCTACTTTTGTTCTCACAAGAGTCTACGCTTGAACACAAAGTATTCCTCCCTGCAAAAAGAGAGAGAGAGACAGAGAGAGAGAGAGAGAGAAGCAAAACCAGACAATAAGCAAAATATTAATAGTTGGGAAGATATAATCATAACTAATAGGTTTAATGGACTATGTGGTATCTCTAAGTTCTTGACAAAAGACAAGACT
>NW_012149941.1:2065075-2071334 GCF_000956105.1 Propithecus coquereli
AAATATCCCTCAGTCTGAGTTTGCCTCATGTTTTTCTCATGATTAGACTGAGGTTATGGGTTTATAGAAAGAATAGCACAGAAGTAAAGCATCCTGTTAAATCACATATCAGAGGGCACATGATATCCAGAAAACATGATTGGTGATGCCCATCTCCGTTACCTTGTTAAGGTAGGATTTGTCAGATTTCTCTACTAGAAAGTTACTACTTTTCCATTTCTCTGTTCTCTTTTGTGGAAGTGAATCACATTCCAGGGGAAACAGGACTTATGCTCACCTCCTGTAGGAGGAAACATCTCTCTCTATATTATTTGTAATTATTCTATAGTAAAGATTTATCTCTTATCTCCCATTTATTCATTTATTCAATAATTTATTCAATATAGACTCATGAATATTTTATACTTGGGGTTATAATCCAATATTGCATCATTTATTTGTTAAACTTGTTGAAGATTTGGGTATTGGGAACTCTTGCAGTTTGGCTCCCGTGTCCCTTTGACATATCCTATCCTTTTGTTTATTAAGTACATCTTTACTTTTTAGTACTATGAGATACTTGGGGCTTATTTTATATTCTCCCTGTCCTAGCATTAGAGTCAGAATTTTTGGCTTTTAAGCTTTCCTTGGCATACCTTGATTTACAGCATTCATTCATACCATTTAAGTGATTACTATAGGATGTCAGGTGCTAAGCATACAGAGAAGCTTGTCCCTAAGCAATCACTCACTGCCATCTCTCTCTATTCCCAATGAGACGGTCAGACCAAAAGTACTGTACTTAAGAACAATCCTAATAAAAACAATAAAATTATGATGGACCTAAGCCAGAAGCTATCTTCTCCCAAAGCTCTGTTTCTAAATAACTCTAGTTCTTGAAGCTTGAGTAAGTCTTCATTCTGTAGATACAACTAGCCAATTTTAAATATGGACCAATAACTGCAAAAGAAATAGGATGTTAGAGAGATTACAGTGCAGTATACAACAGTGGGTAGTAGACGATTTGCCATTTGATTGATCATAGGCCTTATCTGGGGTTAGACAAAGTGTTCCGATAGAAGAAGGAAAGCTGAAAAGGCACGCTATTAACCACCCCTTTGTTCCCTTTGATCTCTCATTACATCTCCCACTCTTCTGATCCCCTAAAGATTCAAGCTGTACCAAAGCCATGGAAACACTAATGATGCTGAGTCATACGTGCTTCTCCATCAGGATGCTGTTCTCTCTGCTCACCAAGTGCCATTTGAGAAAATGTTCTGAGCCAGCTCTATCTATCTGCGTTTCATGATGTCAGCAAAGCTGGGGGTTCCTTTAGCCTGTTCCAGGCCCCCCATGGCATAATTCAGAGAATGTATATTTCAAGCCATCTCCTCCTCATTTCTATATATTTAGTCAAATACAGGGTAGGATTTGGGTACTCTTGTCATAATCAAAGGCTTCTCCATAGCTGCAAAGTGCCCTGGGAAAACTGGCACCTGCTCTTTATTTTTAATGAAAAGACATATCCTTAATCCTCTTGTTGCCATTTAAAAAAAAGAAAAAAGAAAAGAAAAGAAAGAAAAGGAAATATCCTGGCCTGGTGTCAAGAGGCCTCAGTTCGAGGTAAGAGTCAGCCCTTAGACCATCAATGTTATGTTATATGTGGGTCCAGTTCCCTTATCCATAAAGGAAAGATAACTATATTTGTCTTGACAACCCTACAGCTTGTGGGAAGAATAACTAAAGATGAAAAAGTGCTTTTTGTGGGGATGGATGTTATCACACTGAAAAATTTATGTTACTAGAAAAAATTGCCCAATCCTACAGATTTATTAGCTTAGATTAAATAGATACTGATGTTGGAGACCCATGGCTTTTTCATACGGAGAATTGATTAAGAGGAGGAGGTGAAGTTCACAGGGGATTATGCCCCAGGATTCCAGCTGTCAAAGTCAGGTGATGACCAACTGTCAAAAGAGGCACCATGAAATCACGATCTTTGCAGACTATTGCTGAAGTCCCCAGTTGGTCACCTGTTTCCTCCAGTCCCTGTCCACATCACCTCAAAGACTCATTCGTATATTCTCCCAAATCCTATAGCACAGTTTCTCAAACTTCAGGGTATGTCAGAGTCACCTATGGGGGTATGTGAAGGTGTGAGTTTCTGGAATTCAGCAGGACCGGGACCTGTACTCTAAACAAGCACTCTGGGTGGGGTAGGTGGTTTGAGAACCATCTAGAACATTTCTGGGCTATAAGATGAAGTCCAGACTCCTTATCCTGGCATTTAAGGCTTCTCCAAATCTGATGTCAATGTACTTTTTTTCCTCATGTTATTTATTCCTCATCCCAATCAGCTTGGCAGCTAATAAGGATGCAGAGCTCTCTTCTTTAGAATGTCTGAATACATTCTTCCAGCCTGACTGTAGTCCCCACCCATCCCATATGCACTCCTAGCCCATGCCAGCCCATAGCAATATCTTCCCTCTACTGAACTTTCATTGTGCGAAAATTATTGAATCAAATTTTTGGGAAAGTGAAGGGAATGACAATGAGAGGAGTTTTCCTAGAAATATCATCATTTGAGTTGAGATTACAAAGAAGGAAAACGTTTTTCACCAGGAGGGTTCATACTTAAATGAGGAGAGACATTCCAGGTGGAAACACAGCACAAACAAAGTCAGGTTTTGTGCGCATTAAAAAAAATGTTATGTCTAAATCATGGAAGTTGAAGATTAGGTCAAAGTCAGGTCATAGGGGAGACTTTAACTTTATATGCCCTTCAAAACATTACAGATTTTGTTCCTGGCAGAGAGTGGTTGCAGATTTGGGGGCTATTATGATGCTGGAGAGCACTCATCTCATATAAACTCGGAAAATACAAGAAATTTTCCTGTTTAGGTTTAAATGTCAACTAGTCTATTTCTCAACTGATCTTGGACCAATTATTTTACTTCCTTGAGCCTATTTTCTCCCCTGAATTATAGCAGAAGTAATAGATCTCAATATATAGGGTTCTTGGATTCATGTAACAAAGAAAGAAGCCCTTAATAATTATATAATAATAAATATTTAATACCCATATAGCATACAGAAAATGAATATTATCACTCTTTCCAAAAATGAAAATTGTCTCTGGAGATTATAACTTACCTATAGTAACATAGCCAATAAGAACAAAATTGGGCAATATTTTGCCCTACATAAAAGCCAGATGGGACTTAAAGGACCATTTATTTCAACGATCTCATTTTATAGTAAAGAAAATTGAGGGTCAGAGTGGTGAAGTAACTTAGCCAATGTCACACAGCAAGCACTATGAGCACATCATAGTGCTAGGTAATATAGGAGACATAAAGATGAGCAAGACAGTCCCTGCCTATAAAGAACTTCCAGACTAGCAGGGAAGATGGCGGCTTTGGGAAACAAGCCTGAACAGTCATAGGGTCTGAGATGGTCAGGAGGATGTAGGTTGCATCTGGGCCTTGAAATTTGTGCCCACTGACCAAATGGCAGATGAAGGAAGGCCAGAGAAAGCAACACTGGAGCGGCCACAGCCTTTTAAAATTGCTGCCTATAATTAACGTTTGCTAAAAAAAATCCAAAAATTGGAGCAGCAGGGAACGGACCCTGTAGTTAGTCCCAAATCCTCCCCCCACAATTCCCCAGTGCACATGCAGTGACAGCTGTCATTCCCCAAGCAGCTTAAAATCCCGAAGTGGCCTTGAAGCAGAGGCTAGAGCCAGGGAAGCTGCCTCCGCCCCCGCCACCAGGGTGGCCTCACACAGTGCGCAGGCAGCGGCCTTTGAAGCGTGGCACAGAACCTACAGGCACCACAGGCCTCAGCAGCTCTGCTCTTTCCCCTGACAGGCAACTGCTGTGCTTCAGTTTGGGCCCTTCTCCTAGCTGACAAACTCTAGGATAGATCTGAGGGCTGGAATCCCTTGTGGGGCCACCTGCATCGCTAATCACTCCCACGTCCGCATGGGGGAACAGGGAAGGCACAGAGGACTGGTCATTAAAAAGAGACCTTGCTGAGATCGGGTTTCTGGGGCTGAACACCTTTGCTTTGGTTCCGGGAGCTGCAATCCAATTGTGCATTTCAAGAGAGCCTTAGTTGTACATTGAAAGAGACTGCTATAGGCTAAATGTATAACTTGAAGAGGGAAGGCCAAGTAACCCCATGGAAATGAAAGTTTTTGTTGATGAGAAAGAAATCCTCCCTCCCCATTATGTTTACTATCTTGCCTGAAATTCTACCACTAGGGGCACGGGCCTAGCTCCTTTGGGTCTGGGAGGTATTCTGGGAAGGATAGCCCTTGAGGTAAGCTCTGATGATCAGCTAAACCACAAAGAGGAATTTCACTTACGTTCCTTTCCAAAATCTGACCACTAGTTGAGAAGGAGCTAGCCACAGTGAATGCCACTGGGGCTTGGGGATTGCATTAAAACATTGAGCGGGGCGGGTGACATGTACCTTGGCTACCATTTTGCTATGACCATCAATGGGTCCTATGTCCTTGTTACTGGAACTGCTGCTGGCTTCTCTAATGCAACAGGAATCAGAAAGGTTTTAATCAGACCCAGCCTTTATCTATCTCTTCTACTGGCTACACTGTCACCTCAGCAAGGTGGTTAATTATTGTTTTTGATGATGTAGAGAATGACTGTCCATATTGTTCTTTTTAGAGCACATTCTGACCCTTAATCCTATGCATCCTTTGAAGTCTTGCCGCAATGCCACCTCTCCCAGGGAACCATCTCTTCCCTTCAGCAGCCACACAGAGCTTTCTCATCCAAAATACCATAGCAATTTGTATCACTAATAGAAATCCAATAAAAGTTAGATTTCTTTTTGCAAGTATGAGGGGCTCCTCCTCAACTGAATATTTACTGCATTTTTTTCACTTTTGGAAGTTAATATGAAAGCAAAAATCATGAACCCAAAACCTTTACTAATTAATTAAACCCTTATCAAGTTAGCATCCATGCAACCATCTCTATTAGCTCAAAACTAACATCACTGCAGACTAGGAATTGATAATTTTTCTCTTCTGTAGAAAGTCAGACAGCAAATATTTTGGGTTTTGTGGGCCATATGATCTTTGTCACAACTACTCTGTTATTGTAGCACGAAAGCAGCCATAGATGATATGTACACCACCGGGCATGGCTGTGTGCCGATAAAACTTTATTTACAAAAGCAGTCATTGGGCCAGATGTGCTTCTTGGGCTACAGTTTGCTAACTCTGATGTAGACATAATGTCTCCTTCATTGACAGTTTTCTGTTGATTATCAAAGTTTAGAGTTATAATAGAATGTAAAGCAGCTACAAAGTCAATTTGCAAACTGCAAGACTTCATAGTGTCTATGAAAGTGATATTGGATAATTGCTTGAACTATCCTTAAGCTGTGGACAAACGAGATTCTGGCAAATTTAGACCAATGAAAGAGGAAAACAAAATCAATAAATATCACAACAGCAGAGGAGCTTAAGTGAGGACTCAATATCCACGAATGTAGAAAAGCCCTTGGGAAAATTGATGAACTATCAAATACTTTTTGTAAAAATCACTCATTTTATGATCATGGTTTAAGAGTCCAAGCTAAAGAAAAGGGTGATATATTTTGCCACCACAAAATCAAAGAAACATTATGCCCACAGATAATGTAGTTTATACTTTATTCACCTAAGAATTAGGACACTGTTGCAATTTTAAATTAAATGCCGATTAATGAAAAAATAAACCTGGTTTTATATTTTAATTCTGCTTTCAAGATCAGTTCCTGGTCAAATGTTTTCTATCATATATTTACTATAAAAATTTGGTTCCTATTTTGAATGTTTATTTTAAAGAGACATTTATTTTGTGAAGTATCCTTATGCAATAAAGACTTCCTTTACGTAAAATCCTCATCTTCTTAAAGATCTTGAGGTTAACAATCGCATTGTATTCCTTCTTCTACACAGCTCCCAGAGTCATATTTTATAGCCAGTAGACACTACATGAATACATATTTCCTTTGTGACTCATGTCACCTAGTTTCTCTCTTTCAAAAGGTGTATGTGTGTATGTGTATGCAGTCCTTGCTTTAGGTGGTAGTATGAAATTATAAAATTACTATACAAACTTTAACTACACAAAGCAATTTTAATCACTAGTGCAATAATTACAATTGTTTTATGACCTTTAAAATTTTTTGTCAAAACTTTAAAAGCTCTCTTGCTGTTGGCTATAAATATATAAGGAAATAAAAAAAATAATAAAACTAATATTC
>NW_012149941.1:2073160-2079583 GCF_000956105.1 Propithecus coquereli
GTGGTATTAAACAGTAATCCCCAAAGAATGTTCCTCTGGTCCCCAGTTTCTAGAGATGACAGCTTTGATAACTACTATAATTTTTGCAACATGTTAATTTACAGTAATGATAGATAAAAATGAGAATATAGAACAGGGCTGTAAGCCCCTATCCTAGAGGGCCAATCATTTACTTACTCATGGATGAGTTCTCATACATGAATCATCCCCTCCCTCGATGAGCTTCTAAGAGCAGACAGTTCTGGAGAAAAGCCTTTAGCAATGGGTTCCAAAATTCTGAGGTTGAGTTATTTGCTGTAGAATCAAAAGTAGGTACTATTAGGGGAGGCTGATGCCCCAGGTGCTGCAGAGGTGGGGGATGGGATTAAAATATTGGTTTAGGGTAAAGAGACATTTACCCCTGAGGGAGCTGCCTTTCTTTCTGCAGTAGAACTCTTTCCCTGTGTCCAGCACACTAGATGTTCTTCTTTCTTCTGTAATAGCATCTTTTATTTTGTGTCTTAAAATCAATTTATTTTTATTGATGCATAATAGCTGTACATATTTTCATGGTACATGTGTGATAATTCATTACATTCATATAATCAAATCAGGGTAATTGGGATATTACCACGTTAGATATTTATCATTTCTTTAAGCTATGAAAATTCAAACTATTTTCTTCCAGCTTCATACCATCTTAATTTCCCTTTTGGAGAATCCTCCCACCTCTCAGTCTCGTTTCATGTAGCCCCAATGACCACTGGGGCTCTAGGGATGGTGAAAATTGAGCCATAGCTAAATCAACTCATTGTCCTGGCCATGTGGCTGTTCAGGAACAGGCACATGATGCGAGACAGAAAGTAATGTTTAAATCTAGGATGTGTGCTGGAAATGGTAAAACAGAATATTTTCTCTCCCTATCACTATTGGACGTGGGAAAAATATATGTCTTTAGCTGCTAGGCTCTGCTATGCAGAGAGCCTACCAGAGGAAAAATAGAGCCAAGATATGGAAAGTGCCCAGAGTTTTGACAGTACTGTTGGAGCCCTCAGAGCCAACCATGCCTGATTCCCCACATGAACTTTCCAGTTATATGTCCCAATAATATTCCTATTGGGGGAGATTTAAGTACAGAAAAGGGAAGAGCCTTACTCGAAGTCACATGGCTGGTGTGCGGTGGAATTAAAATAACAACTTAGGTCTTTGAACTCCAAGTTCAGGGCTCATTTTACTCTTATGATACCGGGATAAGGTTTTACGAAGCAAAGAAAACATGTAATAGATAAGGGTAGCAGAGCTAGAATTCGGGGTAGGAGACAAAAGCAATAACAGGAACGTTCAGAGGCTGGTACCTCAAACCATATAACAATAAAACCATAGCACAAGGCAGAAACCATCAGCAATAAGGAAAGGATTAAAGAGCTCGAAGGGTAAAAAGCGTATCCAAATCCAGGTTCTACCGCTACTCACCTTCATACCTTGTAGAGTTCTTGTGACATTTAAATGAGCCGAAGCATGTAAAAGACTCAGAGAAATTACTCAAAAAGTAGCCATTACTATGCTAGAAATGTTTCTATAATGTAGACATATGAATACTTGTTGAATAAACAAAATATCATGTTATTGGTCCAAAAAGAGTGGCCCAAAGCTGAGGTTTCCTTATAAGCTGGTTATTGGTATACTCTGTAGTGGTGTTCTTGGTTCAGTTTCTCTCATCAGAGGAGCATACTCTGAGGAACATACCAGGAGTCTGAACTGGACATAACATTTGGCAATGTCTAGTGACATATTTGGTTGTCAAACGCTGCGGCAGGGGAGTTGCCATAGAAAAATAGTACATAGAGGCCAGGGATGCTGCTAAACATACTTCAATGCACAGAACAGACCTCCACAACAAAGAATCATCCAGCCCCAAATGTCAATAGTACCAAGATTGAGAAACCTTGGCTTAGATTAGTGTAAAAATCCCCTAAAAGTCTTCATTCTAGTTGAATAAAGCAGATGCTACAAAAATGTTTTAAAAAATCTAAAAGAGATCATCCTGTGTACAATGTTGTATTCTACCTGCCTCTCAGCCTGAACCTGGCTGGGGCCCACAGTATGCTGCTTCCAATGCAGAGAATTGTACCAACCATATGGTACATTCTAACTGATCTTGAAGGAAAGGAGCGACTCTGGGTGGGGCAGTATTCTCCAGCTTCCAGGAAGAAATCGGAAGCAGGTGGGCTTTTCTTGTTTTGAGATAGACTAAATAATGATTAAATCCTCATTCAAGCTGTAACTGTGTTACCTATTTTATAATGAGCACTGTGCTATGTACACAGGGAAATTTCAATCCATGGGAGAGATGGTTGAGAAATTATATCACCCAAAAATAGCCACACAACATTTACTTGATTCACCCATCTGGCCTCTATCTTAAGTACTCAAACCTCATTATCCAGATCTAAGAAAACCAGCATTTTTTAAAGTACTCTTTATTCTACTTCAGAGATGGAAATTTCCTTGCCATTTGTTCATTTCCCCCTTTCCTATATTTTCCTGAATTAAGATCTCTATAAAGTTTGTAACTCCAAAGTGGTCTTTTGAGATAAAAACCAGAGCTTCTGAAAGCCAGAGAAATATTCTCGTTTACTGTGCTACCCATATGAAGACCAACCTCAAATTTCTTTTATCAGTTGGTGAATTTGATTCACAACTTATTTCATTTAAAATACAATAACATAGAAACCTCAGCAAATTTAATCCCAATGGCATCACAGAGCAGTTTGAAGTAGCTGCGAGTTTGTTAACCAGATGAAAGATTATATGTTTTATTCTAGTGCTATAAACCTCAAAATGTCCCTGGCAAAAAACATTAAAGTACCATTATGGACATAAAAAAGATTCCGTTAAAGTGGTATCCTGGTGTTTCATATTTATTCTTTCATTGTGTAGCATTTGAAGTCAATTTTACTTTTTGAAGTTTAACCAGTTTTCTCTCTAATTGGTAATACGGTGCATTGTGAGACTCCAAGAACAGGAGAGTGGAGGGCAGAAGACACTATGCAATCACCTGATTCATCTTGTGATCTTACAGGTGAGGAAATTGGAGGCTGAGATAAAAATGATATCTTGTTCTAGGGCAATGACAAAAATGAACAATAGATTTCAATCCTGAGGCAAGAACCCTTCCTTTCCTATCAAGTTTTCTCCAATAGAAGAAATTCAAGGTGCTTCTAGTCATCTTCTTAGTGCAATTGACTTGTCATCACGTTTTGGTTGGTTGTCCTTGGAATTTAACTGAAAGAGAGAGTAAACTTGTAGGATCCTAAACCCAGGGACGTTATTGATGCAAAGTATAATTATCATCATTCAACTCTATTATTCATTCAACTATCTACTATTGTACACCTACTATGTGCTTGTAACTGTGCAGGCCAAAGGGATATGCATAGGACCAACAAGGTCCCTATTTTCAGAAAGCTCCTAGTCTACAGAAGAAATAGATAAAATGAGCAACACAAACATTATAATTGTGGTGTTTAATAAATGCTGTGAAAGAAAAACTTGTGCTGTGAAAAAGATAATCTGGAGATGGGAGGGCTGTGTGGTCAGAGGAGACAGAGCTCTTTCAGAACAGGTGGTCAGAGATGGCCTCTGGGGAGGTGATATCTGAGGTTAGACTGGAAGGATGAGAAGTTTCTTCTAGTGGAAGAAAACTTCAGAGAGAAAGAGAATATCAAACACAAAGGCTTTGATGAGGCAATGACTTGGAATGTTTGAGGTACAGCAATGGTTCATGGTGAGCCAGGGAGAGTTGGGTAAGGACCCCTTAGAAGAAAGCAGGGGATCAGGTCACACAGGGCCTTGTAAGCCATGATAAAGACTTCTGATTCTATAAATCTATATAATCTATCTAAACATTAATACATATAGAATAAATATAAAAATAATTTGTCACATTAGAGAAAATAGTGAAGGACTTCAGAAAACCCTCTTGTCCATAAAAGCAAGAAGAATATCACCAAAATTGTCAGAATAAACTTTTTAAAAACTCTGTAAAGTAGCCAAAAACCTATAGCTATCTGAGGAGTATTATTCAAGAAAACTGGCTGAATATTGGTAAGAATAGCAAGTTTTGTGGCATTTTAATTTGTCCTGTTCCACCCCTACCCCCAGCTCAGCGCTGGCCTTGAAAATGCACAGACTGCAACAACAGTGAAAAGCAGCAACCTGGCAGCATTTTCTTTTAAAATTCTTATAGTTTCATGCCTTAGGTTTAAGTCTGTTATCCATCGTGAGGTGGTTTTTGTGAGAGGTCAGAGGTGCGAATCCTGTTTCAGCCTTCTAAATGTGGCTATCTAATTTTCCCAGCAGCATTTATTGAATAGGTATTCTTTTGCCCAGTGTAGGTTTTTGTCTGCTTTGTCAAAGATTAGATGGCCATATGAGGATGGTTTTATATCTGGGTTCTCAGTTCTGTTTCATTGGTCTATGTCTCTGTTCTTGTGCCAGTACCATGCTGTATGAGTTATTATAGCCTTGTAGTATAGCTCGAAGTATGGTAAATTGATGCCTCCTGATTCGTTGTTTTTGCTTATGACTGCTTTTGCTATACGGGGTCTTTTCTGGTTTCATATGAAGCATAGATTATTGTTTCTAGATCTGTGAAAAATGTTGGTATTTTTATAGGGATTACATTGAATCTGTAGATCATTTTGGGTAGTACAGACATTTTAACAATGTTGATTCTACCAACCCATGAGCATGCTATGGTTTTCCACCTATTTATATCCTCTGCTATTTCCTTCCTCAGGGTTTCATAGTTCTCCCTAAAGAGGTCTTTCACCTCCTTGGTTAAATGTATTCCTAGGTATTTTATTTTCTTTGTTACTATTGTGAAGGGTATTGAGTCTTTGATTTGGTTCTCAGCTTGAATGTTGTTGGCGTATTGGAATGCTACTGATTTCTGTACATTGATTTTGTAACTGGAGACTTTGCTGAATTTGTTTATCAATTCCAGTAGTCTCATGACAGAATCTTTGGGGTTTTTTAGATATAAGATCATATCATCAGCAAAGAGAGATTGTTTGACCTCTTGATCAGGAATGAAAAAGGAGAAATTACAACTGATGCCACAGAAATACAAAATATCATCTATGAATACTATAAAAACCTCTACGGACATAAACTTGAAAACGTGGAGAAAATGGACAGATTCTTAGAGACACAGAGCTTCCCTAGGCTCAATCAGGAAGAAATAGGATTCCTGAATAGCCAATATCGAGTACCAAAATTGAAGCAGTCCTAAAAAACCTTGCTGAAAAGAAAAGTCCCAGACCAGATGGTGTCACACCTGAATTTTACTAGACCTACAAAGAAGAACTGGTGCCTATCCTACAGAAATTATTCTACAACAGCAAGAAGGAAAGAATCCTTCCCAACACGTTTTATGAAGCCAACATCACCCCAATACCAAAACCAGGAAAGGATACAACAAAAAAAGAAAACTACAGACCAATATCCCTTATGAATATAGATGGAAAAATTCTCAACAAAATCCTAGCAAACTGAATTCAGATGCTTACCAAAAAATAATCTATCACAACTCAGTGGGTTTCATCCCAGTGATTCAGGGATGGTTCAACATACATAATTCTATAAATGTAATTCAACCCATAAATAGCAGTAAAAATAAATACCATATGATCCTCTCAATTCAGAAAAAGCATCTGACAAAATACAGTGCCCTTTTATGATAAGAATGCTTAACAAAATAGGCATAATCGAGACTTACCTGAAAATGATAAAAGCCATCTATGACAAACCCACAGCCGCCATCATATTGAATGGGGAAAAAGTTGAAAGCATTCCTGCTTAGAAGTGGAACTAGATAAGGTTGCCCTCTATCACTGCTTCTATTCAACATAGTGCTGAAAGTCCTAGCCAGAGCAATCAGGCAAGAGAAGGAAATCAAGGGTGTCCAAATGGGGGCAGAAGAGGTCAAACTAAAATATATTTATATTCTAAATAAAATATTTTCAAAGAACTAAGAGAAACCATGTCAAAATAATTAGAAGAAAATATGAGACTAGTGTCTCAGAAATATAGAATACACATAAAGAGCCAAAAATTATAAAACAAAAAAACCAAATAGAAATTCTGAGCTGAGCTCATGCCTATAATACCTGTGAGTCAAGAGGCTGAGGTGGGAGGATTGCTTGAGCTCAGGAGTTCGAGGCTGTTGTGAGCTATAATCATGCCACTCCATTCCAGGATGGGAGACAGAGCAAGCCCCCATCTCTAAAAACTATAAAAATTGAAATTCTGAAAAGTACAACAACTGGAATAAAAATTTAACTGGAGGATTTTGATAGGGATTGCATTAATTCTGTAGATCACTTTAGATAGTATGGACATTTTAACGATATTGATTCTACCAATCCATGAGCAAGGTAG
>NW_012149941.1:2079633-2082326 GCF_000956105.1 Propithecus coquereli
TATTATCAATTCAAAAGCTCAAAATAGGTTTTAAACTTTATCACTTTCTACAGTTACACCCCAAACAACCTCATGGTGCTATGAGGTTTCTGTGCATTTTTCATCCAATAAAATAAAATTTTCTTTTTGGCCAATGATTCATCCTATGCTTCACAATGGGGAACGCAGCTGTCCTTGTGTATGAGCAGATGGCCCTGCTCCACCTTCTGGTGATCCAGAACACAGGGAACCTGCCTACACCTCCCTCCTGGGCACACACCCCGGCGAGATGTCTGGTGGTGCAGGAGAGTGAGATGCTGGGAGTGGTGCTGGGACCTGGAGGAGACTAGCACTGGGCTTGGGTAGGAAACAGGCCTCGTAGAAAGTGGAGCAGACTTTGTGGTAGCTCACATATTATGATTTGAAACATGATCAAGAAAGCCCTTTAACCTTTTGTACCATTTGACCGACTTTATGTAATAATGATATCCAGGATTGCTTCTGTCTGTAGAACTCCACAGATGGGGCCCACACATCTCCTGACCCTAAAGACTTTTCCAATGTAATAACACCACTCTACAGCTTGCATATGTAAGTCTTTAATTTTTTTATAACAAACCAGAAAGGGAAGGTACATACTGTTTTATTAAATATATTCTTTTTCTTTCCAAAGAGGGAACTGAGATCAGAAGTTGTAGGCTGCACACCTGAAGTCCCACTGAAATCTCACCGTGGGTCCATGGCAGATGGAGTCACAGATGCCCTGGAAATAAGCTAAAAGGCAAGACTTTTCCTAGGGTAGAGATGATGCTTCCCATAGGTTCACGGAAGAGATTCAGTGATAGAACTATGTAGCACAGTGGAAGCTACCTGGAAGAAGAAGAAACGTGGTATTAAACAGTAATCCCCAAAGAATGTTCCTCTGGTCCCCAGTTTCTAGAGATGACAGCTTTGATAACTACTATAATTTTTGCAACATGTTAATTTGCAGTAATGATAGATAAAAATGAGAATATAGAACAGGGCTGTAAGCCCCTATCCTAGAGGGCCAATCATTTACTTACTCATGGATGAGTTCTCATACATGAATCATCCCCTCCCTCGATGAGCTTCTAAGAGCAGACAGTTCTGGGGAAAAGCCTTTAGCAATGGGTTCCAAAATTCTGAGGTTGAGTTATTTGCTGTAGAATCAAAAGTAGGTACTATTAGGGGAGGCTGATGCCCCAGGTGCTGCAGAGGTGGGGGATGGGATTAAAATATTGGTTTAGGGTAAAGAGACATTTACCCCTGAGGGAGCTGCCTTTCTTTCTGCAGTAGAACTCTTTCCCTGTGTCCAGCACACTAGATGTTCTTCTTTCTTCTGTAATAGCATCTTTTATTTTGTGTCTTAAAATCAATTTATTTTTATTGATGCATAATAGCTGTACATATTTTCATGGTACATGTGTGATAATTCATTACATTCATATAATCAAATCAGGGTAATTGGGATATTACCACGTTAGATATTTATCATTTCTTTAAGCTATGAAAATTCAAACTATTTTCTTCCAGCTTCATACCATCTTAATTTTCCTTTTGGAGAATCCTCCCACCTCTCAGTCTCGTTTCATGTAGCCCCAATGACCACTGGGGCTCTAGGGATGGTGAAAATTGAGCCATAGCTAAATCAACTCATTGTCCTGGCCATGTGGCTGTTCAGGAACAGGCACATGATGCGAGACAGAAAGTAATGTTTAAATCTAGGATGTGTGCTGGAAATGGTAAAACAGAATATTTTCTCTCCCTATCACTATTGGACGTGGGAAAAATATATGTCTTTAGCTGCTAGGCTCTGCTATGCAGAGAGCCTACCAGAGGAAAAATAGAGCCAAGATATGGAAAGTGCCCAGAGTTTTGACAGTACTGTTGGAGCCCTCAGAGCCAACCATGCCTGATTCCCCACATGAACTTTCCAGTTATATGTCCCAATAATATTCCTATTGGGGGAGATTTAAGTACAGAAAAGGGAAGAGCCTTACTCGAAGTCACATGGCTGGTGTGCGGTGGAATTAAAATAACAACTTAGGTCTTTGAACTCCAAGTTCAGGGCTCATTTTACTCTTATGATACCGGGATAAGGTTTTACGAAGCAAAGAAAACATGTAATAGATAAGGGTAGCAGAGCTAGAATTCGGGGTAGGAGACAAAAGCAATAACAGGAACGTTCAGAGGCTGGTACCTCAAACCATATAACAATAAAACCATAGCACAAGGCAGAAACCATCAGCAATAAGGAAAGGATTAAAGAGCTCGAAGGGTAAAAAGCGTATCCAAATCCAGGTTCTACCGCTACTCACCTTCATACCTTGTAGAGTTCTTGTGACATTTAAATGAGCCGAAGCATGTAAAAGACTCAGAGAAATTACTCAAAAAGTAGCCATTACTATGCTAGAAATGTTTCTATAATGTAGACATATGAATACTTGTTGAATAAACAAAATATCATGTTATTGGTCCAAAAAGAGTGGCCCAAAGCTGAGGTTTCCTTATAAGCTGGTTATTGGTATACTCTGTAGTGGTGTTCTTGGTTCAGTTTCTCTCATCAGAGGAGCATACTCTGAGGAACATACCAGGAGTCTGAACTGGACATAACATTTGGCAATGTCTAGTGACATATTTGGTTGTCAAACGCTGCGGCAGGGGAGTTGCCATAGAAAAATAGTACATAGAGG
>NW_012149941.1:2083496-2100048 GCF_000956105.1 Propithecus coquereli
CGGACTTGGCGGGGGGGGGACCAAGGGCAACATACGTAACCTAAACATCTGTACCCCCATAATATGCTGAAATAAAAGAAAAAGAAAAGAAAAAAAAATTTAACTAGAGGAACTCAACAGCAACCAGAAGAAAGAGCCAGCAAACTTAAAGATAGGTCAATTGAGATTGTCAAGTCTGCAAAATAAAACAAAAAAGAAGGAAGAAAAGTAAACAGCCATAAAGACAACTGCATAAACAAAAGTTCTACACCTGTGTCAATGGGTATACCATATATAAAGATATAATTTGTATAAACATAACAGAACAAAAAAGGGGAAATTGAATGGAGCTATTAATATATAGCAGCAAAGATTTTGTATACTATTGAAACTCAGCTGGTATCAATTGATCAAAGACACAAATATAAGAACTGATACTATGAAACACTTAGAAAAAAACATAGGTGTAAATCTTGGTGACCTTGGATTAAACAATGGTTTTGTAGATATGACATCAAAATTAGAAGCAACCAAAGGAAAAAAAAACGGATAAATTGGACAACATCCAAACTAAAACCTTTTGTGCATCAAGGAAATTATCAAGAAGGTAAAAAGCAACCCCCAAAGTAGAAGAAAATATTTGCAAATCATATATCTGACTAGGGTCAAGTAATCACAAATGTAAGAATTCTTAAAAATCAACAGTTAAAAGACCAATGAACCAATTAAAAAATGGATCAAAGGATTTGAATAAACGGTTCTTCAAAGATATACAGTTTGTATGTGTATATATATGTATGTATGTGAAAAGATACTTAACATCATTAGTTACCGGGGAAATGCAAATCAAAACCACAACGAGATACCAATTGTACCCACTGAGATGGATAAAATGAAAAAGAAGACAATAGCAAGTGTTGATCAGGATGTAGAGAAATTGGAACCATCATATATTGCTGTTGTGAATATAAATTTGTACAGCCACTTTGGAAAACAGTTGAGCAATTCCTCAAAAGTTAAACATACTCATATGGCTGAGTAATTTTACTCCTAGGTGTGTATCTAAGAGAATTGAAAACATATGGTATATAAAAACTTGTACATGAATGTTCATAGCATTATTGATTATAATAGCCCAAAATGAAAACAACTCAAACATCCATCAGCTGTTGAACAGATAAACAAAATGTGGCATATCATACAATGGAGTATTCTTCATCTATAAAAAAGGAATGAAGTACTCATGTGTACAGCAATGTCAGTGAACCTTGAAAACATTATGCTGAGTGAAAGAAGCTAGACATAGAAGGAACATATTGTATGATTCCACTTATATGAAATGTCCAGAATAGGCAGATCCATAGAAACAGAAAATAGGTTAATGATTCCCAGAGGATATTGTGCCGAGATGGGAGGGAGGAATGAGGAGTATGAGATTTCTTTTGGGGTAATGTTGTACAACTTTGTGAACATATAAAATCCACTGAATTGTGCACTTTAAAGAGTGTTAATTGGATGGTGCATGAATTATGCCTCTTTAAAACATGTGATTTGCACTGTGGGAGCTTATCACTGACCAGGTTCAGGAAAGGGTTTTTAGTATGTATTCACTGAGGTAGACTGATTCTTCATGGGACAGTTAACAAAATAGTGTGGAGATGGACAAATCTGATTTAAATAGTTTATAATTGAATAATTTGAATAATATAATCATATTAGTATGGAAATTGGATATCTTGGGTTCTATTTAGCTATCCACCATTAGGGCAAGGTAAACAGATTTCAGACTTTAGGCTGCTTTTCATTGATTTCAAGTGGCTACCTGGGTCACTGTGTTGAAAAGGATTCTGATGCTCAGTCTAGGCTTTACAGGGAATTGGTAATGATTGCCACTGGGTTGCACACGTGTTGTAGTATTACTGCTTCCATAAGTCATTCTGTGACTTAGGACAGATATCTTCAAAATATTTGGCAAAAAGAGTTTCAGATAGGTATACCGAATGATCTTTTAGCATCATTTAGTTTTTAAAGCTTTATGATTGTATGATGTAATGATCCAATTGCCACATCTTTAAAAAATATAATTTGTAAAGTTTTTTAAAAAGGATTTTAAAAAATAAGCAATGTAAGTAGCAAGTGTATACAGTATGAAATATTTGAGCTGGAGGAGTATATAAACAGCTGTGGTTGATGGTCTTGCCTTGCTCTTTTCTAAATGTAGTGCTTCTCAGTGCTGGCATTTAATTATGCACTGTACTTGGATAAAAATGGACGTTAGTGGAATGATAAGCTTTTATGATGGGTATGTTGGCTCCTAAATATGGTTTAAATCTTTGCTACTGCAATTGGAAAACCAACAACCCCTGGATGAATGCTCATTGCTTATGGACGTGCAGTAGGATATATTTGCTCTTGCATTATTTGAAGACAGATTTGTATGCAATCAGTGCAGACTTTAACACATGACAAGCTAGATGTTGCAATCTTTTAAGAGGTCTCTATTTCCAGCCAAAGTGTCCCACAAATAATTCCAACTTGCTTGCTTTATCAATCTCTTACTAGAGACTATGATCAAGTCCACTGAATACTTGGAATGACAACTTCCAAGTTCTCTTCTTCCTCAGCATATGGGGCAGATGATACTCAAATGGGTGACACACTCACATCAGAGTATTGTAGGGTATGCACATATTTCCATGGGGATAGATTTAAGGATTGCTCCAATTCAAGGATAATGCCGATGATAATAGTAATATCTGTATAGCGCTTAGTATATGTCAGATGCTATTGTGAGAACTTTGTATATATTAACTTAATTCATAAAATCTCTGAGACAGTATGATTATTATCAGTCAAAATTCTACAAGGCACAATTGAGGAGGCACAGAGAGTTTAAAGAACTTGCTCAAGGTTACACATCTAGTAAGCAGCAAATCAAAGATTCAAATCCAGGCTGACTGTTCAGGTGACCATCTTCCTAACCATTAGGTTATAGAGTCTTTTGGGATGGATGCTAGTGAAAAGGCTGTTACAGGAATGACTATGAATCCAGCTTGGTGCATACAAAAAGGAATTACTTTATAAACTATGGTAATTTATCTACTGGCACAATGAATTATTGAGATGCACCTCTCAAATTCTCTTACAAAGGCCTGTGATTCCAGTGTGCCACAGCATTGTGGTTGAGAGCCAGGGCCTTGAGCAGTGACTCTTATGTTTCTGTCCTAGAAGTCCGAGTACTCCCCTGGTCAATCTTTCTTCTTTTGTGTGGTGTTCTGTGCCCTCTATTGTCCCTTGTGTCACTGAGTCCTCCAACTTAAATATGAACGGGTTTTCTTCTTATCCCAACCATACTCATGAGTATTCTGTTTCATTCCAGAGATTTTTTTTTCATTTTTAATTTAAGTGGATTTAAGGAGTGCAAGTGTATTTTTGTTACTTGGACGAATTGCATAGTGGAGAAGTCTAAGCTTTTAACCTACCCATTACCCGAATAGTGTACATTGTACCCAATACGTAATTTTTCATCTCACACTCCCCTCACCCCCTTTCTAAGTCTCCAATATCCATTAAGTCACTTCGTATAACCATGTATACCCACCGTTTAGCTCCCACTTATAGGTAAGAACATGCAGTATTTGGGTTTCTGTTCCTGCATTACTTCACTTAGAATAATGGCCTCCAGTTGAATCCCAGTTGCTACAAAAGACATAATTTCATTCTTTCTCATGGCTGAGTAGTGTCTGATGGTGGTGTGTATCACACACACCACATTTTCTTTACCCATTCATCAGTTGATGGCGCTTAGGTCAATTTCATACCTCTGCCATCATAAATTGTGCTGTGATAAGCATATGAGTTCAGGTGTCTTTTTGATATAATGACTTCTTTTCCTTTGAATAGATCCCAGTAGTGGGATTGCTGGGCCTAATGGTAGACTTACTTTTAGTTCTTTAAGAAATTTCCATACTATTTTCTATAGAGGATGTACTAATTTACATTCCCACCAACAATGTGTAAGTGTTCCCTTTTTACTGTGTATGCACCAACATCTCTAGTCTTTTTGACATTTTAATAATGGCCATTCTAGCTGGGGTAATGTAGCATCTCATCCTGGTCTTAATTTGCAATTCCCTGATGATCAGTGAGTTTGAGCAATTTTTCATATGTTTGTTGGACATTCATATATATTTGTTTAAAACTGTTCATATCTTTTGCCTCCTTTTTAATGAGATTATTTTTATTCTTGTTGATTTGTTTGAGTTTCTTATAGATTCTGGGTATTAGTCCTTTTTCAGATGTACAATTTGTAAATATTTCTTCCCATTCTGTAGTTTGTCAATTTACTATGTTGATTATTTCTTTTGCTGTGTAGAAAATTTTTAGTTCAGTTAAGTCCCATTTATCTTTGTTTTTGTTGTATTTGCTTTTGGCGTCTTAGTCGTAAATTCTTTGCCTAGACCAATGTCCAGAATGGTTTGTCCTAAGTTTTCTTCTAGAATTTTTATGGTGTCAGGTTTTACATTTAGGTCTTTTATCCATCTTGAGTTAATTTTTGTATATGGTGAGAGATAGTGATCAAGTTTCATTCTTCTGCATGTGGCTTTCCAAATTTCCCAGCATAATTCATTGTATAGGGTTTTTATCCCCTAGTATATGTTTTTTATCTGTGTTGAAGATCACTCGGTCGTAGATGTATGGTTTTATTTCTGGATTTTCTATCCTATTCCACTGATCTATGTGTCTGCTTTTATACAAGTACCATGTTGTTTTGGTTACTATACCTTTGCAATATAGTTCATAGGTAATGTGATGCCTCCAGATTTGTTCTTTTTGCTTAGGATTATTTTGGCTATTTGGGCTCTTTTTTGATACCATATGAAATTTAGTATTTTTCTATTTCTGTGAAAAATGACATTGATATTTTGATCAGAATTGTATAGATTCCATATATCATTTTGGGAAGTGTAGACAATTGACATTTTAACAATATAGGTTCTTCCAATCCATGGGCATGAAACATTTTTCCATTTGTTGATGTCATCAATGATTTCTTTCATAAATGTGTTGTAGTTCTCCTTGTAGAGATCTTTAACCTACTTGGTTAAGTATATTCCTAGGTATTTTACTTTTTTGTAGCTATTGTAAATAGAATTGGGTTCTTGATTTGATTCTCAGAATGGCTGTTATTAGTGTATAGAAATGCTAATGATTTGTGTATATTAATTTTGTAACCTGAGATTTTACTGAATTCCTTTATCAATTCTAACAGTCTTTTGGAGGAATCTTTAGGGCTTATTAGATATCAGATCATATCATTGACAAACAGGTATAGCTTGACCTCATTTTTTCCAACTTGGATGCCCTTTATTTCTTTCTCTTGTCTGATTTCTGTGGCTAGGATGTCCAGTACTATGTTGAATAAAAGTGGTAAAAGTGGGCATTCTTGTCTTGTTCCAGTTCTCAGGGAGAATGCCTTCAACTTTACCCCATTTTGTATGATGTTGGTTGGGAGGTTGTCATATATGGCTTTTCTTATTTTGAGTTATGTTCCTTTGATGCTTAGTTTGTTAAGAGTTTTTATCATAAACAGGTGCTGGATTTTATCAAATGTTTTTTCTGCATCTATTGAGATTATCATATGCTTTTTGTTTTTAATTCTCTTTATGTGATAAATCACCTTTATTGATTTACATATGTTGAACCATCTTTGCATCTGGGATGAAATCCACTTGGTCATGGTGACTTATATTTTTGATGTGCTTTTGGATTCAGTTTGCTAGTATTTTGTTGAGGATTTTTGCATTTGTGTTCATGAGGGATATTGGTC
The DNA here is from genome assembly GCF_000956105.1 of Propithecus coquereli. Classification (NCBI taxonomy): domain Eukaryota; kingdom Metazoa; phylum Chordata; class Mammalia; order Primates; family Indriidae; genus Propithecus; species Propithecus coquereli. Next base: position 2,089,306 of record NW_012149941.1, read on the forward strand.
TGTAGCTTTCTTCTTTTGTTCTGTCCTTTCCTGGCTTTGGAATCAGTGTGATACTGGCTTCATAGAATGTGTTAGGGAGGATTCCTTCCTTCTCAATATTACGCAACAGATTCAGTAGGATAGGCATCAGTTCTTCTTTGCAGTTTCGTAGAAGTCAGCTGTGAACCTGTCCAGATCTAGGCTTTTTTATTGTTAGGGGGTTTTATATTATTGATTCAATGTCACTAATTGATATTGGTCTGTCAGGATATCTTTCTTTTCCTGACTCAAGCTTGGAAGGTTATATGTTTTTAAAAATTAATCCATTTCCTCTAGATATTCTAGTTTGTGTGCATAAAGGTGTTGGTAATAGTCTTGATGACCTTTGGTATTTCTGTGGTATCAGTTGCAATGTCTCCTTTCATTTCTATTTGTGCTAATTTGAATCCTTTCTCATCTTTCTTGATTATTCTAGCTAGTGGTCTGTAAATTTTCCTTATTTTTTTCAAGGAACCAACTTTTTGTTTCATTGATCCTTTGTATTTTTTTAATTTGTTTTAATTTCATTTGGTATTGCTCTGATCTTTGTTATTTCTTATTTTCTGCTAGCTTTGGGTTTGTTCTTATTTTTCTAGTCCTCTGAGGTATGAAATTAAGTTGTTAGTGTGTGATATTTCTATCTTTTTGATGTAGGCATTCAGTGCTATGAATTTCCCTCTTATTAGTGCTTTGTTCTATCCCAGAGACTTGGGTAGCTTGTGTTGCCATTGTCATCAATTCTAAAATATTTTTGATTTCCATCTTTATTTCATCATTGACCCAAAGAATGTTTAGCAGCAGGTTGTTTAACTTTCATGTATTTGTATAGTTTTAAAATTTTCTCTTGGCATTGATATCTACCTTTATTCCATTGAGGTCTGAGAAGATACAGGTATGATTTTGGCTTTTCAAATTTTACTGTGACTAAATGTTGTGGCCTAACATATGGTCTATCTTGGAGAATGTTCCACATACCGATGAGAAGAATGTATATTCTGCAGTTTTGGGGTAGAATGTTCTATAAATATCTGTTAGGTCCATTTGTTGTAGAGTCTTGTTTAAGTCCAATGTCTGTTGATTTTCTGCTTCTGTGATCTGTCTAGTTCTGTCCGTGGAATGTTGAATTCCCCCACTATTAATATGTTGCTGTTTATTTCATTTTTTAGATCTAGTATTAATAGTATTTGTTTTATGAATCTGGGAGCTCCAGTGTTGGGTGCATAAATGTTTGGGGTTGTTATATCTTCTTGTTGAATTGATCCTTTTATCATTATATAATGACCATCTTTGTCTTTTTTCACTGTTGTTAATTTAAAGTCTGTTTTATCTGATAAAAGAATAGCTACTCCTACTTGATTTTGGTTTCTATTTGTGTGGTATATTTTTATTTCACCCCTTTACACTGAGTCTATGTGACTCTTTACAAGTTAAATGGGTTTCTTAGAGATAGCAGACATTTGGGTTATTTTATTTTTTTTTGTCGATTCTTTCAATCTATATGTTTTAAGTGGTGCATTTAGACCATTTACATTCAATTTTAATATTGATAAGTATTGTTGCAGTCATCATGTTGATTGTTTGCTTTGTATTCTTCCTTTTCTATTTTATAGGAATTTCAAGTTTTTACTTTTGAGTATTTTTACACTGGTGCATATTGATAATCATCTTTGGTATTTAGAGCTTTTTAGCCATTTTCTGTAGGGGAGGTTGAGTGGCAACAAATTCCTTTATAGTTTGCTTGTCTGGGCACAATTTCATTTTTCCTTTATTTATGAAGCTTAATTTTGCAGAATACATGGTTCTTGGCTGACAGTGACTCTGTTTAAGAATACTAAAAATGGGATCCTGCTCCCTTCTGGTTTGTATGGTTTCTGCTGAGAAGTCTGCTGTTAGTCTGATGGGTTTTCCCTTGCAAGTTACTTGATGCTTTCATCTTGCAGTGTGTAAGATTTTCTCCTTCACTTTGACTTTGCTAAACTAATGACTATATATTTTGGTGGTGTCCTGTTTGCAATAAATCTTCAAGGAGTTCATTGACCTTCTTATACCTGGATGTCTAAATCTCTAGCAAGACCAGGGAAATATTCCTCCATTATTCCCTCAAATAGGTTTTCTATGCTTTTTGCTTTTTTTCTTCTCCCTCAGACATACTTATGACTCTTATATTTGTACATTTCACATAATCCCATATTTCTCAGAGGCTTTCTTGATTTTTCTTAATTCTTTTTTCTTCACTTACAACTACCTGAGTTAATTCAAAAGCCTTGTCTTCAAGCTCTGAAATTCTTTCTTCTGCTTGGTCTAGTCTGTTACTGAAATTTCTACTGTATGAGAGCTGTCCGGAAAGTATTCAGCCATGTAATATGTTCTCGTTATAGTAAAAAATGGCTGGATACTTTCCGGACAGCCCTCATATATTGAAATTCCCTAGATGACTCTTTCATTTCCAGGATGTCTTTTTTTTTTTTTTTTAACTATCTATCTCTTCAGTGAATTTTTCATTCATGTCTTGAATTATTTTTTTGGTTTCTTTGTGTTAGTTTTCGACTTTCTTGTCAATCCCATTGAGCTTACTTGCAATTCATGTTTTGATTCCATATCTGACATTTCAGAAGTTTCCTTTGGTTGATGTTTATTGCTAGGGAGTTAGTGTGATCCTTTGGGGGCGTTGAAGGAACCTATTTTTTCATATTGTCATCATTCTTATGCTGGTTCCTTCTCATATGGAATCTCTTCTTTTGGCTCAAAATTTACAGCTTTGTGGTACACCTCTTCTCCTCTGTTGCACAGTGTAGAGAGGAGAGGTACACTGTCTTTCAGCTCATTCTGGTAGGTACTCACTGCAGTGTTGTTGGAATTTGGGGTCAGTGGGAACTAAGACTCCTGGGAGGGTGTTCAGGTGCCAGTAGTAGTAGACTAAGCTTTGTAATACCTAGTTTCCAGGCCCTTGGATGGCATGCCTGAGTCTTTCTCTGGAGAAATGCTTAGGTGGGAACAGGGTGGATACACTATAGGTCTGTAACACTGCTGCTCTCCTGCATTGCCCTTTTCCTTTGGTTGACACAGACCATGCAGGTGCTGGGGGATGTTTATGTGGGGGGGAAGGCTGGTCCCAAGGCTGCTGCTGAAAGCTTGGATGGGGGAAGAGTGGGTCTCTCTCCGTGGTGGCAATGGAGGCAGGTGACTGCGGGATTTGCTGGCACCTGTTTACATGGTGGCGGCAGTGATGGGTGGGGCCTGCTTAGTGGGGTCAGAAGCGGTGGTGGCCCTATTCATCTGTTCTCACCCAGGTCCTGGCAGCAGGAGCTGTAGCAGTGGGAAGGGGCCCACTTGGCAGCATCAGCAAAGATAGGTGGCCTTGTTTGTTTTCTCTGCCCAGACTTCCAACAGCAGCAGCAGTGGCGCTATGGCAACACTTGACCTCAGGGTGCTTCCCCACTCCTTTTCTGGTCTGACAGCAGCAACGGGGAGAGGGCAGCGGCAGAATTGGTCCATGGACAGATGCAGCAGTCTGGGACTGGGCTCCCAGAATGACACTGACTGCAGTCCTTGAAGCCTGTGGGACCCCATTGTGCTCCCTCTCGAGAGCAATGCTGCTGTGCAGCTCCCAGGCCACTCCCCATGTCAGTATGGAGGCCTGCAGGGGCAAAAAGGCCCTCTTGTAGCTTGACTTTTAAAGTCCACAGGGGGAGCGTGGGGTACCAGAGGTTTCTCACCTGCCCTTTCCCCACATGCGGGCATCTCTTTCAGCTACTACAGATTCGGCTGGATTGGTCACCCTACATCCCTCTTCCTTGCTTTTGGTGCCTCCTGTCACTTCTCTGTTGAATCTCAATGCTCTGTCCCCAACAATCCATCTGAAGTTGAATATTTAATCACCTTTTTCAATGCTCTCCATGGGAGTGGCATGTGCTGGCTGCTTCTAGTCCACCACCTTGCTTGTTCCAGAGATCTTATCCCTTATCTTCTTACCATTTTTATGGTATGAGATGCACTGATCTGACTACCAGAAAGTCATTTCTGTTCATTTCATGCTAGTCTAAACACAATAAGGACATCACATCCAGCTGAGATGGCAGACGTTATTTATTGTTTCCTCTGTCTGTAAGGCTACCTTCATTTTAAAGTTATGTACTGCTGCTCTCCCATAAGCCTCTATTCAATATGCTTCTAGCCACAGAGGTGCACACATGATCCATCTGGGCATGCTAAAGTGTTACTGGTCACAGTGATCTAGGGAGAGGAACAGGAACATGAACATAATCTAAGTTAGACCAATTGCAAGTCTTCCCTGAGATTTTTTTTAAAGTTGGAATTGTCTGGCAGGGGAGAACTGTGGTCTTTGGCTGTACAGCTCTGAGTATAAAAGCTAAAAAAAAAAAAATTAATCATTTCTGGGGATACCAGATTTGAGAATGAAGCCAACCCTAGGATAAAGAGTAGGAAAGAGAGATAAAGAGGTCATGTGTCATTTAAGTCCCTAGTTCCAGCTGTGTCTAGGGCCAGTTCCTCCTCTTCCTTTCCAGAAATTTGATTACATGAGACAACATATCCCCCACTTTTATTCATAAACTGGCTGAATGTGGATTTCTGTCACTTTCAAAAAAGAGAATTAACTAATACAGACTGACACTAAAAAGGATATTGACATACAAGAAGGGTAACAATACAGCAAAAAAGCAGAAAACCAGACTACACAAAGAAATAAATCAAAGGGGAGTGTTTATTGGAATAGAAGATTGGGAATATCTATCTTTAAATATCAAAAAGGCTAAGTACTAGATTTCTATGCTGTGTAACAAATTATTATGGTGGCTTCAAACAATCAAGATGTATTATCTTGGACAGTTTCTTAATGTCAGGAATCTGTAAACAGCATATCTGAGTGTTTCTGGCTTAGGGTCTCTCGTGAAATTGCAGTCAAAGTGTTGGCTGCAGGTGCCATCATCTGAAGGCTTGGCTGGCAGTGGGAGACCCACTTCCAAAATAGCTTACTCACATGGCTGTTGGCAGGAGGACTCAGTTTGTCACGTAGATGTCTCCACAGGGCTTCCTGGGTGTCCTCACGACATAGCAATTGTTTTCCCCCAGAGTGAGCAATCTAAGAGAAGAAGATGGAAACTGCAAAAACTTTTATGATCTAGTCTTGGAAGTCTCATTCTGTCATTTCCACAATATTCTATTGGATACCTAGGTCAGTCTTATTCAGTGTGAGAGGAAACTAGACAAGGGCCTACATCCCAGGAGTCAGGGATCGTTGGGGCCCATCTCGGAGGCTGGCTCTGCAGGCTGTCATCTAGAAGAGACTTTGAATATAATTTATATAGATCCAAAGGGAAGTTGGCCCTTAGATTCTGACTCCATATAAATGAAATCAGTAATGTCTAGGATGACCCTGAATCAAAAAAACAAAACAACCCCCCCCGCAACATCTGCATGCAGTGTACTCCCTAACATTGAAGGGAATAGCAGCGATCACTATTTGAAGTGATATTAAGAGGGGATATTAACTTTTCGTGGGTTGTAGAAAAAGGAATTGTAACAGTAGATGACTTCTGGGATCCCTTTTATTTCTAAAATTTTATGGTCCAACAATGCTTTAGTCCACAGATATATTTTTCTTCATTTAACTCCTAAAACACCTTTTAGAAAATATTTTAAAATACTGCCCATATCCTTTCGGTCTACCCTGGGGGTACTGGGGGAAGTAATTTTCATGTATGATTTATTTCTGTATCTCTCTACCTGAGGTTCATTTATGGCCAATAAAAACCTTTGACTGATGAGGGACAGGAGTTAGAAGATAAGTGCCACAGCTTCCTTGCCTCTTTGGTGAGAAAATTCTGAGCCATGAGGTCTCCAATATTGTGCCATAATTGTGTAATTGTCTATGGTAATATCTCTCTGGTTAACACATCAGTTGCTAATGTACCCCTTTCCTGCCTACTCCCCATTCCCTCACAGTGCTCCCTAGCTAGCATCCCTAGCAAACTGAACTATTCATGTCCGAATGCTTCTCTCAGGTCTCCTCTTGGGGAAACACACCCTTCTATTCCAAATCCTACAACTGAGCACTCAATTGTATCAATCTGGTTATTTAGACATAAATAAACTTAATATATAAAACTCCTACTCTTTTTTTTTTTTAAGTGCAGAATATCATGGGGGTATAAATGCTTTGGTTACCTATATTGCCTTTGCACGACCCAACTCAGAGCTACAGTGTGCCCAACCCCCAGACATCATGCATGTACCCATTAGATATGAATTTACTCATCTCCTCCTCCCCCCTCCCACCTTCCTGACTCTTTATGAATGTTACTTCCATATGTGCACATAAATGTTGATCAGTTAGTACCAATTTAATGGTGAGTACATGTGGTGCTTGTTTTTCCATTCTCGTGATACTTCACTTAGAAGAATGGGCTCCAGCTCTATCCAGTATAGAACAAGGAGTATTAGTTCATCATTATTTTTTATGACCAAGTAGTACTCCATGGTATACATATATTACATTTTATTAATCCACTCATGTATTGATGGACACTTGGGTTGTTTCCACATCTTTGCAATTGTGAATTGTGCTGCTATGAACATCTGAGTGCAGATGTCTTTTTTACCTTTGAGTAAATACCCAGTAGTGGGATTGCTGGATCAAGTGGTAGTTCTACTTTGAGGTTTTGAGGTATCTCTATATTAATTTCCATAGGGGTTATACTAGTTTTCAGTCCCACCAGCAGTGTAAGAATGTTCCTGTCTCTCCACATCCATGCCAACATTTGTCGTTTTGGGACTTTTTGATAAAAGCCATTCTCACTGGAGTTAAGTGATATCTCATTGTGGTTTTGATTTGCATTTCCCTGCTGATTAGAGATATTGACGTTTTTTTCATATGTTTGTTGGCCATTATTCTGTCTTCTTTTGAAAAGTTTCTGCTCATGTCCTTTGCCCACTTTTTCTGGGGTTGTTTGATTTTTTCTTGTTGATTTTTCTAAGTTCGATATAGATTCTAGTTATCAGCCCTTTATTGGATGTGTAGCATGCGAATATTTTCTTCCATTATGTAGATTGTCTATTTGCTCTATTGATTGTCTCTTTAGCTGTACAGAAGCTTTTGAATTTGATCAGGTCCCATTTATTTATTTTTGTTGTTGCTGTGATTGCCTTTGGGGTCTTCATAATTTTTTTGCCTAGGCCAATGTCTATAAGAGTTTTTCCAACATTTTCTTTTAGAATTCTTATGGTTTTGTGCCTTAGGTTTAAGTCTGTTATCCATCATGAGTTGATTTTTGTGAAAGGTGAAAGGTGCAGATCCTCTTTCAGTCTTCTAAATGTGGTTATCTAATTTCCCCAGCACCATTTATTGTATAGGGATTCTTTTCCCCAATATATGTTTTTGTTTGCTTTGTCAAATCTCAGATGGCTGTATGAGGATGGTTTTATATCTGGGTTCTCAGTTCTGGTCCATTGGTCTATGTGTCTGTTCTTGTACCAGTACCATGCTGTTGTGGTTACTATAGCTTCCTACTCTTCAGCAGCCTATTTTATGTCTTTTTGTTTGTTTTGTTTTCTCATACGTGAGTTATAGGCTCAAACTCAAACATAGCCAGATAGGAAATCCCATTGTTGTTGATGGCTTAGGATCAGCATGCTAGCCCTGGACTAGGACTTAGACCTGGTGCAGCAGTTCTGCTTCTCTCTAGCCATGTGATCTTATAAAGTCACTTGACAACTCTGTGCTCACCAGTATGCTCACCTGTAAAATCAGAAATCCTTAAACATTTTGACCCCTTTAAAAACAGTGATGAACATTTTCCACTCTCTAGAAAAAAAAAAACGAATGAAAATAGTGTTTATATATGAACATAAGTGAATGTGTGCATAATCTCTGGATATTAATGAGGCCACTGAGGCCTATCCCTGGCCTCGAGATGGAGCTCTATGGCCTAAGGTTATAATTTCCTGGTCTAGATGCTCTTTTACTTCCCTATAAATTTCAGCACTTTATGATTCAGTGAGTAATTTATTACATAAATAATTATTTCTTTTAGACTGAGATTTCTCAATAAAGCGACCTTCTGGATAAAATTCCACTGCTTTGTTTAAACCTGACATTAGAGTCAGCATTCAATCTATTGGAAATCCATGCTTGCTCTCCCAGATTGTGTAGTTTCCCTGGAAAAGAGCAGGGAGTCATCCACTGAGAGAGACACTAGCAAGAATACTTCTCAGGCCAAATTCATATCAACAGTTGGTATTTTTCTCAAGTTGATGGACTACTTCCAGAAAACATATGATTTCCTAAAATAAACTTCTTCACTTGGCCAAACTTCTCAGAAGGGCAGGAAATTCAATCCCACTTCTCAGGAGAAGAACATCTCTGGATATTGCTGAAGTCTTCACTCTGCTATCACAAAGAAAGAAGGATCTTAAATAAGGGCCTAAAATAGTATAGGATAGAATGATGTTTTAGGCCTCACAAGACACCACATTTCAAGCACCACATGGCTTTCTGGGTAGCTTTTCCCACAGTCTTCTTGTTTGCTATTGCAAGTGAGCATGTCTGAGTTGCAGGATTTATTGTAATAGGGTCTCTGGAAGAAGTCATAACAAAATCCTCTGGAAAACTTAAAATCTTAACTAAGAAAATACAAGCCATTTTTTTTCTTTCATTATTATTTAGGCTGCTTCTCTTTGGTGCCCACAGAAGAAATATGAATTCACATTCTTACAAAACTAACCTGCAGAGTTGCAGAGAATAAAAAGCTAGTTGCAGGTGTTTGAAAAGATATTTAGCAGCAGGTTCATCAGCCATGAATCCTTGTTTCATCTAGTTAGAAGACCACTCAACTTAAGCTCTAAATATTTAATCTGATTTGAAAGAAAACAAAACAAGCTTGCTTTTATGCAAAAAAGATGTGGCAGTAATTGTTACTAACTAGTCATTTTTAAAGAACTGGCTCATTGCTGTAAAGGAGTGGAGATGTTAACAGCAAGTGTTGGCTTAAACTTTCAAAGTAACAAGTTGCCAATTCATTTGGCCTAATTGCTTCAACTAGGGACAATAAACATAACATCAGAATAGCACAGAGGTTCCAAGAATGAATTTAGAGTCAAGAAAACCTGAAATCAAACATTCGATATATATATGCTATTTATGTGAGTTTGGATTAGTTACTTAACATCCATGATTATCAGTTTTCTCACCTGGGGACACTTTTTGCATTGCAGGGTTGTGGAGAAATTAAATGAGATGATGTAACATCCTTAACATAGTGCCTGGAGCACAGCAAGAATTCAAATAGTTAATGTTACTGTATTTATTTAAAACATGCAATAAATTCAGTGTATGTACACACACACACACACACACACACACATGCACACACTTATATATGGGGGAGGAGAGAGAGAGAGAGAGAATGAAGTTCCTAAGAACAGTGTAGCAAAGTGCTTATTTCCATTTTGGCAAAGTTCTGGTCCTGGATGGGTGATTTAGGGGCTCAGCTGCTCTAGCCCAAGTCTGAGCATGTTGTTTGTAGAGCAGGGACACACAGATGACAAGAACAAGTGTTGGCGACTATTCTATTATAGAAAAGAAATATTCGACAACACAATGTACACCTAAAGTAGCTTAAAAGGAACCCCTGGACAATAAAGACAGAACTAGAACAATACTGGGCATAGGCAATTAGGCAACTCTGAACCATAGAGCTCTACCTCAAGCACAGAGAACATTAAGCTTAAATATGGAATCTGAAGACCCCTTCTCAGTGGAAGAATCCTGGGTAAGAGGTGTGTGTGTTGGGGGAACTTTAGCATAAGGCTACATGATAATCAACTGTTTAGGATGTTTTATATGAGGCTTCTCAATTGAACTAAATCCAGCAGTCACATAAGTTCTCAGCTTGGGAAAAGAGGGTACTGCACACAGGGCCACACAGGGGTTTCACTCGGGAGCAGAGTGAACAACCAGGACTGCAGGAGACAGGCTGTGTAGTACTAAGAGAATGAGGTGCCTTCTGATTTCCATGAGAGGCTATGATTGGCTTGTTTAAATCTGAGGCCTAGCAAGAAACTGCAACTTGCTACTCAGGGATAAGCAGGAATGATGCCTAGTCCTCTTGTTAAGGAGGACATCTTATGTGGGAGCAGAATCAGGGAGGAGAGCTTATGATTAAGCCATTTGAGGCCTTCCTAGCTCTACCAGATGTCAAGGCAGCACATAATATTAAACCTTAATTTCAGGACTTATACCATACTTGTCTCCCTTTGGGTTTCTTAAAATAGAAAATCTGGCCAGAACTCAATAAACAGCTAAGTATGGTATGTACCTCAGTGTTCATAGAACAAATAGAGTAGATGAAACTAATGATGATGATGATGATGATGATGATAGCAGCAACATTGTATCGTTAATCACTATCACCGCCATTTGTAGAGGACTCACCATGTGTCAGACACTGTGCTCTTCTCTTCGCACTCATTGTCTTATTTAATTCTTATAACCACTCCTTGATGCCTAAACCCTGGGCATAGGCATTATTTGCCTGATTTTACAGGTAACAAAACTGAGACTTAGAGGATAAAGAATTTCCCCATGTCACATAGCTAGTAAGTGGTAGAATTGGGTTTTGAATCCAGGTCTTTATACCCCAAAGCCCAATATCGTTACAATTTTTGCATAAACAATTACTATTCTCATGTAGTGGATGAATACTCTGA
>NW_012149941.1:2100853-2124980 GCF_000956105.1 Propithecus coquereli
GTGGCTCAGCTAAGTCCTGCAGATGGAATCAGGTAATATATCAGCCGGCACAGGCGGTGAACAGAGGCAATGAATGAAGAGATCCAGCTCCAGGACAGCAGAGCCTGGTGACATCCCTAGGCCACTGTTTCACACAGAAACGTGATCCCCAACACCTACCACAGAATCATCTGTGGTCCTGTTAGAAATGCACGGTTCTTCCTGGTACCCTTACCAATCTTGTTAAATCAGATTCTCTTGGAAGTAATGCAGGGAAAGAAATCCATTTGCAAAGAATCGATATATTTTTTTTTTATTTCAGAATATTACGAGGATACAAATGTTTAGGTCACATATATTGCCTCGGAGCTTCAAACGTGCCCATCCCCCAAATGGTGTGCACTGCACCCATTAGGTGTAAATACACCCATCTCCTCCTCCCCCATCCCACCTGCCCAACACCCGATGAATGTTACTACTATTTGTGCACATTAAGTGTTGATCAGTTAGTACCAATTTGATGGTGAGTGCATGAGGTGTTTGTTTTTCCATTCTTGTGATACTTCACTTAGTAGAATGGGCTCCAGATTCAATATTTTATTAAAGTTCCACAGGTGATTCTTTTGCACACTGAATTTTGAGAGCCACTGCCCTAGGTATATCCCAGAGGCAGAGCATTGAGGTTAGCTGAACAGGTTCTCCTAGGGCTGCAGCTACTCCCCTGCAAAAGTGGAATTAACTAAGGTGGCTCAGTACTGTGGGATCAGTAACCACTGCAGCTTTGTTGTCCTTTGTAACTGTACCCTCCCTACCCTGTTCTTTAGTCTAGTCCCTCCCTCCCTTCTGTCTCTCTCATTCTCCCTTTGTCACTATTCTTTACTGTTTCCCCCCTTTTTTTCCTTCTTTCCTTGTCTTCATCTAGGTATTTATTAGAATCTCTGTGTAGGCATTGCACTAACTAACATGGGGGATACAAAAATGTCACATATTAATTCCTATGTTCTAGGAATTTATAATCTACATAGGGTAATAATACTAAGACCTCAACAGCTATAGTTCAAGGTGAACTATTTCCAGAGCTCCAAGGGAAATGCACATGAAGCACTTTGAGCATTTAGAGAATAAAAGAATTCCATCCAACTGAAGAAAAATGAGGGAATCGAGGAAGGCTTCCTGGAAGAAGAACATTGGATTAAATCCTTAAATACATGCAAAATTTGGATATGGGGGAAGGGTGTTCAGAGTAGAAGAAACGACATGAACAAAGGCAGGCAACTTGGAGAGTGAGGGCTAGGTGGGACAAATTCTGCTTGGCTCTAGTAGGAATGTTGAAGGGAAATAGTGAGCCTAGAGTGTGCAAAAGGTTGACATTTCCAAGCACTCACTAGGATTCAAGGAGAATCTGTTTCATTTGTTGCCCTAAAATGTCCTAGAGCTTTGTTCAACAATACTCCACTGAGAAGAAAAAATTAGAAATATAGAAAAGCTATCCAATACTTATTAATCTGAGGTGGAAAGATTGTGCTATACTGAGTTTTAGCAAATTTAAAAAAAAAAACGGTTTGAGGAAAATAGTAGCAATGACATTTACATTAGTTGTAGCTAATGTACATTGATTGGATTAAAATGTGACATCATGAATAAAAAAAAGCCTCTGTTGGAAAATGAAATGCCATTGCTTTCAGAGAGGGGGTGGAAAATGTAATAAGCAACCTAGATTCTGTTTTGCCTGATGCTCTGGGTTTAGTGGGAGTAGGGTCATTGATTTAAGCTCTTTCTCTGAGACTGCATTATTAAAACAGTTTTGCAGTTAAATAGAACCCATCTGGGACTTTTTTTTCCCAAGGATGCATTATTTGTACATGCATAACGCATACATCTGCAATGCCCACCTTAATTAATTTTAAAAGTACAATTTCTACGCAAAATAATTTATCCATTACATTGCACAATTGAAAAATGTCTGCTTATTTGTACAAGGAGCCACATTCTGTGATTCAGTGCAGGTAATAAACTGCAATCACTGTCACTTTCAAAGCCACAAGGCTTGGTCCCAACCTATGGTAGAGATGCAAATGGACTGAGTGTCACTGTCTTGGGGCTGGTGGTTGGCTGGCTAAAGAACCCCAGGTTTTGCAGGGGACTAAGAGTTTCTTCTTGGGCTCAGAGTGCTGTGGGTAGCTGCTAAATTCTGGGCTTGTAGTTCCAAAGGAAAAAGAAATCCCTGATCATAAAAATCCTGCTATCAGGTGAAAAATACACATGCTCTCTACGCTAGATAAACATTTTCCTGAGCTGGAGACTCAGATAAACATAAACGTTTAAAAGGAAACCTGCTTGAATGTTTTTTCTTCTTCCTAATTATGTAAATATGCATTACTCACTCCATTTTTTTCTTCCCAGCTGCTGGCAGCTCATACACTTGAGAAGGTATGTTTTATTCAGAAGAACAAAACAGGCAGGGACCGGAGACTTTGGTGAATAATAAATTGATTTTGACTTGGCCTTTTAGCTCATTATGAATCTTTAAAATGGTGAAATATGCTGCTTTTTCCTCTCTGCTGAACTCCCCAGTCATATGCTGGGATGAAGTGTTTAGAGCTAGGGGGTTTAATATCCAGAAGGGGAAGCTGAGTTTGAAAGATTTTGAGCTTGGATCCAAAGGATACAGATGTTATATTTCGTTCCTTCCTCCCTTCCTCCTTCCTCCCTTCCTTCCTTCCTTCTTTTCTCCCTTGTAATGGTTAAGATCATGGGCTTTGGAGCCAGCCAAAGTTCAAAATCTGGCTCTGCAATTTAAGATTGGTGTAATCTTGGTAAAGTACTTAACCCCTTTAAGACTCAGTGTTTTCATACGTGAAATGGGTAAAATTAATCTATTTTTCAAGTTGTGAGGAATAAATTAGATATGTATGTAAACAGCTTAGGCTTTGTGCAGTGGTTGACACTAATGAACTGTTAATATATGGTAGCTATCATTTTTTAACTCAATTGATGCTTTTTAATAATCTACTCTGTGTCACACACTAAACTGAATGTAATGTGACTCTGATATAGAGTTACATCTCTCACTCAAGAGATTTATAGTTTAATATGGAGGATAAGATATGCATGCATGTGACTTCAGAGTAAGGCTGGAAATGATGAGAGTGAAAAAAAACATGATTAGATGTAAGGCTATCTTGGTTCCGAAGGGGTAGACCTTACTTCCAGCTATGGGAAAATGGTGAGGCTCTGTGGAAAAGATGTTACTGAAGCTGGTTTAAAGGATATGTATGGTTTATAAAGGAAGTGTTTAGCAGGGAAAAGATTCTAGCATGCGTTTTCTACCTATTATAAATCTGCTACTCCAGTAGAACTTCGCATACTTTATTTCCCTTAATCCTCACTATAGTTTAAACCATTATTGAGAGTACTACGGTGATCAGACTTACTATGCTACCTTGCTGCGGCTTAGACAGAATGAATAACACAACCAATGTTACTATTCTTAGAGGTTACCTAAGGATATCTAAGGATAGAACAGCACCCATCTTGGGAGATGGCTGTGTTGATTAAATGAAATAATGCACCAGAGCACCTAGCATGATGTAAGTGCACAAGAAACAGTAGCCACAATATTGTTTTGGGGGTAAAGCTGATATTGATGTGGTGAGGTCACAAGCCTAACTCGGTTTTGTCTGATGATCTTGAACCCTATACTCTTTCCATGGTCTTTGAAAATAAAGACTACTATGAAATGATTGGTTGAGAGGAGGTATAAAATGTTGGAGGAACTACTCTTTGTTATAGGGGTTGACTGTTGTGTCCCAGGACAGGAAATAGCCTTTAGCTTAAGACTGGGCAGAGGTCTTTCATACAATCTCAAAATCTGAGCAATAGGAAATGTCTCAGAGATTATCCAACTTTATCATTTTCGGGTAGGAATTTGAGATTCAGAGTGGTTAAGTCACTTGTCTAAGGTGACACAGCCAGTGAGAACACACCTTGGTTGAGAACCGTGTCCTTGAGTCTTAGACCTACAGAGAGGCTTTTCCTAAATTATAAATTCTCAGGGTTCTTTAAAGTCTAGCTCAATTTTAAACCTCCTTCCCCACTAATTGTTTCTCTAACACAATTTCGTTCCATAGAAGAAGTGCAATCCACAAAATCCATTACCTATGTATGAGCCACATAGGTAATTTAAAATTTATCAGTAGCCACATCATAAAAAGTAATACGTAAAATTAATTTTACCGATGTTTTATTTAGCTCAATATATCTGAAGTATTGTCAATATAAATTATTAATGAGATTAATTAGATATTTTACATTTCTTTTATCATGATAAGTCTTGGAAATCTGGTGTCTTAGTCCACTTCGTGCTGCTGTAACAAAATACCTGAGACTTGGTAATTTATAATGAACCGGAATTTATTCGCTCACAGTTCTGGAGACTGGGAAGTCCAAGATTGAGGGGACAGCATATGGTGAGAGCCTTCTTGCTATGTCGTTCCATGGTGGAAG
Organism: Propithecus coquereli; assembly: GCF_000956105.1. Lineage (NCBI taxonomy): Eukaryota > Metazoa > Chordata > Mammalia > Primates > Indriidae > Propithecus > Propithecus coquereli. The sequence continues at coordinate 2,105,339 of NW_012149941.1, forward strand.
GGCAAAGAGAGGGCAAAAGAGCAAGAAGGAGCCAGATTTATTTTTTATAAGGAACCTACTCCCACAATAATGGCATTAATCCATCTATGAGGGCAGTGCCCCATGACCTTATATCTCCTATTAAGCTCCACCTCCAACACCGCCACATTGGGGATCAAGTTTCCAATACATGAACTTTGGGGGACATATTTAAACCATAGCACCTGGTGTGTATTTTACACTGACAGCACATCCCAATTTGGACTAGGCACATTTCAAGTGCTCAGTGGCCACTTGTAGCTATTCAACTGGACAGGACCGACCTAACTCATCTTTAGACATTCAGTGACCCACATGGCAAGGCTTCCAGTCTATGGAAACTTTTGGTCTCTAGAAACAGTTTCCTCTTACTAACCTGTAATTTTATCTCCTATAATGAGTTCACATTTTGCCCATTTCTACCCCTTGGAGTCACATTGTATAAAGCTTTTTTCTCTTCCATGGCCCGACCTCTTAGAGGGTCCTCATGTCTGTGTGAATCATTTTCCTTCAACACCCTTAGTTCCTTCAGTCATTTCTCAAGGAAAGAGCTTTGGACCCCTTCTTCGTTCTGTATTCTCCTCTAAATGTGCTCTGGTTTTTTGTTTGTTTGTTTTGTCTCTCAGGCATGAATAAAACTGACGATCCAAGGGAGGACTGGCCGATACAGATAGGTCACCATCTTCCCAATGTAAATATCACGTTACTTCTAATGCACATTTAAAAGAATTAACTTTTCTGTCGTCAGCCTCATCACGTTTACATGGCATTTATTACCCATTAAATCTCCCTAAGTATATTCACACAAGCTATTTCTAAGTTCCATATCTCCCACCCTGTATTTATGCCATTGGTATTTGGCCCTCAGGGTATGACTTTACGTTTATTTTTTTCATTTCATCAAGCTATATTCGGTTCACAATTTCGACACATTAAGATGTGAGGACACTGCTTCTATCATTCTATGAATTCCTTATCTGTTTCTGCTTGGCATTCTTAAGCATGATAAGTGTACCTTCTATAGAATCATCCAAAGAATTAATTAATACTCTGTTTGGAGCAAGATATAGTCCAAGAAGTTTCTTTCTGTGGCTTCTATCTTAATATTTCTTTCCACTTCACTTTTTTCTATCCTTGGTTCCCTGTCTATTCTCTAATGAGAGACAGAAGTAAACAGGATAGTTGAGCAGGGCTATGTATCAAAAGCCACATGAATAATCCCATTGATCAGTCTTTAACCATTGACAATTCTGGTCTCACAGTTCCTTTACCTCCTCCCATCCATTAAATTCTACCTTCTCTCTAGTTCAGCATCACATTTTCTTGGTATCTGCCCTTCTTCTATCTCTAATACCTTAAGTGCCAAATACTTTTCTCCAACTGAAACCCCTCATTCTTGTAGATCACTGGGTCCCTCTTCGAATTCATTGAAATCTTTGGGCCTGAGCCTTTATGTTCATAAAGAATATGTAGGAAATTTAAAACATGTATAAAAGTAGAAAAGAGTATAATGAACCATGTGCATCTGTCACATCTACTCAGAGTCAATCTTGTTTCATCTTACTTCCATCCATTCTCCTCTCTATTAACTTTGAAGAAAATCCAGATACCATATTATTTTATTCTTAAGTATTTTCAAATGTATTTATAAATCATAAGAACTTGTGAAAAATATAACCACACCACATCATAGTAATTACCCATATCATCAAATACCCTGGGCTGTTTTTTACATGTCCAGCCAGATTTCTGAGAGCAGGATATGCTACAGAGGATATTTCATTGACCATGGCCTTGCCAGATCTTATACAAGACTGTCCACTAAGTAGAATAACATAATGTAAAAAGTCTAGACATCTATAGCTGTTTTAAAATGTATTGCCTTGTCCATTTATCCATGAAGCTTGAAAGCAGAAGAAGGCAAGGCGGAGTAGAAAGGGAAGGATATTTGAAAGTTTCATTTGTTCCTTTGGGAACACCCAGTATGTTCTATTAGCGAAGTGTGTTATAGCCCTAGAAATACACAAGCTCTGCTTGGACCAACTCCTGGAAAATGTACGTGTGAACTGATAGCTTTTTGTGAAATCTTTCCCAAGCATCTCATATTTTCCCAGCAGGAATAGAAATGTGTAGTCACTTACCAAGAAGAGCAATTTGCCTCGGGCTGTCCAACAACTGAATTAGTGAATCTGGGGAAAAAAAGAAAAAAGCAAGGGAGCAAAGATCCATTTGGAAATAACTTTCTTGGGTAATTATACCCTACATAACGATGGAGTTGAGTGCAATCACAGATGTTTCTTCTTCTTTTCTTTTAAAACTTTCCTCCACTGTTCCCCTGGCAGGCAGTGATGTGAATTGAATGAATTGAATTTAGCTCTTCAATACAGCTTTACCACTGTGGCTATCATGATCCAACATTACGTGAAGTCACTTTTGCCAGGAGCCATATGAATCCAGGTGTCCAAAAACTTGTAGCAATTTTATAAGTCACTGAGTTTATAATTTACGAGTGCCATCTGGAAGGGAAGGACTACTATATACAGTGTCATTCGTCCATAGGTAGACTTGAGACGTACTTTCTGACATGCTCAAATCTCTCATTTACCCCAGAAAATGATCTTATATAATGCCAGTAGGAATTAATCTCTCATTCTCTGTTCTGCCATTGTGTGTAGCCCTTCTATTATAACAGTTTTAATAGTCTACCTTGAATTAGTTATTTTATGGATCTGTCTCCTCCACTTATGTCCTTCTAAAAATAGGGACTCCGTCTCACTCATCCGTGCATCTGTGCCCTGCACGTAATAAGCATTAACAAACATTTGTTGAAATGAAATCCTGAAATGCATATTTGTTGATATACAAGAGGTAAAATTAGCACACAAATCCCAATTATAGAGGCTTTGAAAATTCAATTCGATAAGTATTTGTTGATTATTTAGTATAAAAATGAAATTTATTGATGGTTTACTATGTGTCCAATACTGTGCTAAGAACTTGGCACATCATCATATTTAATTCTCAAAATAACTTAATGAGTTAGAAACCACAGTTATCTCCACCTTACAGAACAAGAAATTGAAGTGAGGCAAATTAAACACCTGCAGTGCTAAAGTGGCAAGGTGAGTGTTCGACAACTGGCCTGTCCTCATCCCAAGACAGTGTCAGAGCCCTGGCCACTGGGTGCTGTAATAGCTCTTAGTTTTAGACAGGAGATAAAATTACCCATGGCACATGTGTGTGCCATTCTGTTAGAATTCGGTTCATACACACTTTTCCAGTTTCCCATGATCTGCCCATGCCAGTTATCACAGGCAAAATAATAAGGAAGTTCTTAAGAGCTGAAAGAGATCTGAGAAAGAGTACAGTCTAAATTCCTTTTCCACATATATAGAATCAAAGGTAAATCCACTTCAATTAAGAGTGGATTAAGCCAGCACTCTTAAGGGTCTGCAGTACTGCAACCCTCACTGCCCCTGTAACATTCTTCTTGTCCGTGCTTTGCTCACTGCACGCTAGCTGCACTGGCCACCTGTGTTTATCTTGATCTTTGTCTCAGTGATCTTCACTCTAACCATCCGTTGGCTGACTCTTCATTTCTTTTAAGTCTTGGCTCAAATTTCACTTCCTCAAAGAGTAGTGTCTATAATGCTGTGACCTTCCTTGTCCCCACCCCAGCACTGTATTCACCCTTCCCCTGCTCAAGTGAGTGACAGTACTCATTACCTCCTAACATCCCACATAATTTACTTTGCTATGTTCTTTTTATTTGGTCAGTGTTCCCTACTGAAAACACATCTGTAAATTCCATGAAGGCAGGGGATTTTTGTCTATTTATGCCTCTAATATATTTTCTGGTGCTGAGAATAGTGTCAGGGTGTCAAACAATAGCTGATGAATGAATGGCCCATATAAGGTTGCGCAGCTAGTCTGTGCCAGACTCTGAACTAGACCTAGGTAGATTCTCAGTCCGGGGTTCTTTCTGTTCCACTCTGCTAAAGATTGAGGTGAGAGAGGTGACCCAGCAGAGCACCACTTAATTTCTCTATTAGCCTTTGGAGAGAAAAAGTTCCAACATATTAGTGAAAGGAGAATGGAGATCCCAGTCAAAAAGGAAGCTAACATCTGTTGAGAACCTCCTATCAGCAAAAGCTATACAATGCCCTTCATATACCTCATCTCATTTAATCTTTATAGACATCATTCACACTGTACAGATGAGGAAACTGAGGCTCAGAGAATTAGGTAACTCTTCTCTGGCCATAGTGTTAATATCTAGATTCTAATGTAAGGAAGGTCCACTAAGACCCTCAAGGCCCTGACATTTCTGTAGTACTCAGTGCTACTGCTTTAACATTCCAAATGGGGGTAGAATAGTTTTATTTTTGCTATGTAAGATATAGGAATAAGTATTTAGAGTGGGTATCTAAGCGAAGAGAGGTATTTTCACATCCATTTAACATGCAATGAATTATTGAGTTCCTGCCACATTCAAAAGGCTGTGCCAGGAAGTTATGTGTAAGCTATTCGTCAATTAAATATTTATTGGTACCAGGTATGTGCTTAGTATTGGGATAGGGATTGAGAATGCTGAAATTAAAAAGAAAAAACATGATTCCTACTTTCAAATAGTTCATAGTCAAGGTCAGCTTCTCAATGATATAGGATAGAAATAAAAATTAAAAGGCTCTGTTGAGTTAAGGGAGGCATGGGTTACCAACTCTATTTTATAGATGGGGAGACAGACTTAGGCATCATGCTAGAACTCAGTTCCTTAGATTCCTGGCCTAGAGGGCTTTTTACCATAACAAAGTCACAAAACAGGTCAGTGAGACCATATAACCAACCATGGGTTTGATCTGCACAAGGAGAAGTTTAATTGCCCTTTGCTAGATTTCAGACTGTCCCACTTATACCCCAATCCCCACCCTGAGTTGTTTCACAAGCATATTCCTGATGCTAGGGGAGGGTCAGGAAAATGTACAGATGTTTCACTGAATGTATATCTGCTCAGGAAAAATCCAGATAATGGTGGTGAATCATTAATCATATCTTGGAGCCTGCTCTATACCCCACCAAGTTCTCTCAGTAAATTGCTTGTCCAATTACTACTCAGTAGTCAAGATCCAGCTCAAGTAGCACCTCCTCTGTGAGGCCTTCCCTGGCTCTCCTATTAACTTAATGACTAGCCTTTCCTGTTTTGAAAAACTGATTCATACAGCCAGTAGAGCACTTGTTACATTGCATTATAATTTCCTGTACTTTCCCAGCCTGGCTATTCCTTCTGGGAATGGACCAACAGAGTCACATTAACTCATTTTTCAGTCTTGTTACTTTAAGACTCCCAGCTCCCTTCGATCTTTAAGACAGTGGGGCATTTATCTTGTGTTCATGAATGAGTCCAGCCATGTTTCATCTAAGTGCCATCCACTTCCTCTGTGACTCTGTCCCCTTTGGTCATCTCCACTTGTTGGGGTCCCCACTCCCTGTGATAGGACGGGAAGCTATTTTTCCCTCTGACTCTATAGTCTTGTTGCAGGTTGAGTCTAAGAAGTGGGTGATGAGATGAAGTTGGGAGTATTAGAAGTTCATTGAGAGTAAGATTGTAAAAGAAAAAGAACAGATACAGGAGAGAGCAGGACAGATATCAGACTGTGGTTCTGACCTGACAGTTTCTGCAAGTCCAAAGGGGAACTTTGGAGCAAAGATTGCCTACCAGAGAAATCCCACAGTGGCAGAAATGGCCAGGCTTGTACCATTATTGCTCATTCGTTGGCTGGGATTCACCCTGTGAAGAGCATGATGTTGGCTTGAAAACTGAGGCAGACCCTTAAGGTTCTTAACAAACTACACTCCTTACAGCTGGGAGTGAATCTTTTCAAAAGGAGGTCCGGGTAACATATCTCCATGTCTGCCTCTTCAGCACTGTGCTAGAGCCCATTCATACTGGAGCTCGCTGTTAAGTTTCTAGGAATCTTGCAAGCTGATTGTTAAACACAGTCCTTATTAAAAATAAAATAATATGAATTCACAAATAAATAGATTGAACGCAAAGATGCAAGTGCTCGAAAGTCATCATTGCCTATTTTGCTACATTTCACTATAATCTGTGTTCCTGAGGTTGTGCATGTTGATTTTATCTGCATAACCTGCTATATAATGGTGTGTGACATGCACCTCATCTCCACATACAGTGACATCATGTTGGTAGCTTGACATTGGCCACATTGGGCGTATTTACATCATGGAAACTGAAAAACTCTACAAATCAGGGCTTGATTTATTGTTTTATTGATTGTCTAGACTTAAAGTGACAGAGAAAATGTCAATAATGCAGATTATATTTACATGTGTAGCATGTCTGTAGCCATTACATTGTGAATAGAATAAAAATTTGAGGGCACATTTTTCCAATATTTAAAAACCATTATCTAATTCAGCGAGGAAATCATTATCGACAAATGAGTGAAGTTCTGACTGTCATGTTCTGTCTTGCTTGTTTCACTTTCATCTTACTCATTAGCATAAGGAAAATATTAACCGGCATTCAGTCATAACTAGACTCATTTGTCAAGTACAACCATAGATTGGTTACAGATACAAGAGTTCTACAGAAATCAGACCAAAGCATACCGTGAGGATGGATTGGCTATATGGAATTTATAATAAAGAATATTGTGTATTTTGTTATTAACTGCAAACTGTATGTGACATATTCTTAATATCAGCAAAATTTACATGAGACGTATGTTTACTTATATACACATACATATTTTCTTTTCTTGGAGAGCCAGTTGTTAAACACTTACCTGCACACCACTGCTCACAGGCCTTTTGCCTGGTATCATTACTCCAAGTCACTACTATGTACCTTGGTGCTCTGGCTCTCTGGCAGTGCCAATGGGTTGTGATCTCTGCTACTTTACTGGATGTGCTGAGCCAAGCAATGCTCAGATAGAGAGGGCTTCTATGGTACTTTAGTGACGTAGATACAAAGACAATATTGCCTTGTACCTAAATTGCTTACGGAGCTCTAGTGAACACTCTTCTTTGAGTGTTGACTCATGATAGTCCCCCGCCCCCCACACCAAGGAGTCAAGCCTGGGCCCACTGTGGGTTGGATGAGAGATCAAAGTTGCAGGGGGTTGTTATGTTAAGAGTTTCCCACTCCCTGCTACTGACCGAGGCTTTGCTGTTTGTTGTTTACTCGAGTCTCTCTTTCCCAGGAGACTTGTCAGTACTTTACATTAAGATATCCTGGTGATTTTAAAGAATTAATTTGTCAGCTCCGTCCCAACCTTCTTTGGCTCCTGCTGTGGCCATAGCTTGCTGGGCTTCCCTCGCATCACATGTCTATCATCCAAGGACACTAGGACCTTCCCGAGGTAAGTGACCTCATATTTCCATCTCTAGAACCCACAATGTGGCCTAGAGGGCAAATAATTGTCTGATGAATGAATGCTGTGCAGCAGACGAGGGGAACAGAGTGGATATATTAGCTTCGAATCGTGGAATTTCATTAGTTCATACCAAAGGACATACTCTGCTATCACTAAGATCTTCTGGTGGGGGCCATTTTCATGCAAGACATGGCTGTAATTGAGTCAATGGGTTCTATCCTGATTGCAAGACATGGGAGTGAGAGCGATGTGAGTCTTCCTGTTTGCTCTCTCCTACGTGATCTATGGTCCCTCAGTCCCATTTAAAGGCCTGCGTTTCTGGCTTTTTAAGCTGCTGTGCCCTTTGCCTGGAAATAGTGATGTTCCTTTGCTCTGACATTTAAAAATCGGCCTGGCCTTTCATGTGAATGTAGGTCCTCATGCCTTGGCCTGATTTTCATGATATCCTGTGCAATATCTTTTAAGGTCTTGGTGTCAATGGAGCCCTGTCATATCCCTCCCATTAACAGAAGTCACATTTTGACCCAAATGTGCTCAGATGGGGAAGGCAGACCTCTCAGAAGCTCTTTGGGTCATCACTGTTTTGGATGATACTAAGGGCTGACAAGATCGCCTTTAAGATGCAAGTGCTATGGATATCAAACTCCCTAAAGTGAAAGAGTCCCTTGTCTTTTTCAAACTGGAAAAGCACATTGCATACAGGTGAAGCCCCAACTCATTTTTCCTGGCTTTCACATAGATTATCATTTTGACCTTGATTTTCTCATAAATGAATGATATATTAATAAACTCCTACTCTGAATCAGCTATTACACTAGAATCTTTCAATAAATTGGTGAACAAAACACATGTGATTCTTACTTTCTTGGGATTTATAATCCAAGAAGAAAAATGGATTAAAGTAAGATGAGTATAATCCTTATTCTTAAGGGATATTTTAAACCTGCCTTTCTGGTGCATAAGATTCACCCAATTAATTATTATTCCTTGAATAAATGGATAAAGGAAGGAGGTGAAGAGGAACGCAGAGAGTGATAGAAAAAGAGACAGACAGAGGGAGGAAGAAAGAGAACACTACCTGCAGAGAAATGAACAAGTGCAAATGCCCTGTGGCCAGAAAGAACAGGATGCATTGTATCAACTGGAAGACATTCATTGTGGCTGGAGCTTAGAGAACAGAGCATACTTAGAGGTGATCTTTTGCAAGGATACTCAGATTTGACTTTTTCAAAGATCACTTAGGCTGCAGGAGAGACAAATGAATTGCAATGCAAGGGAGGCTGTGGGGAGATCAGCTAGGAGGCCACTGCAATTGTCCAGGTGAAAGATGAAAGCGCTGGAGTGGTGGCAGTGGAGGAGGAGAGAAATGGAAGGGTTCAAGCTATATTTGGAAGGGAAAATTGCCAAGCACCCTCCCCTCCAGCCAGGTGTGTTCCCACAGCACACCACGTGCACTCCTGCTTCTGCTACTTTGCTCGTGTGTTTCTGGCATCTGGGATGCCGTCTCCCTCCTCCTGACAGTCTGAACTCCTTATTCCCTGATGACCCCAGCCCAGGACTGCTATAGTAATTACTTGAATTCTGTCCATATAAACCTGATCTTTTCCTTTTTAGTTATCATTGTATCTGAATCTATCTCATCTCCCCAATTCTATACATTTCTAGAGTGCCAGGCAAGCCACTGAGCCATGTTTCTCTGTAGCTCCACGGCTACACTCAGTCTGGTTTGTGTGATGTGGGGAGGTAACTGCTGTGTTGTGCAGAGCACTGGACTGAGTCAGAAGTCCTGTTCTCACTAGTTACATAACCAAATAGCAAGTCCTTGTTCTGCATCTCTGTTTTTTCATCTGGAAAATGGGTACAATTCGCTCTACATTAGCTACTTCCAAGGAAGGAATTGAGGATTGTTATGAGGATCCAATCAGACAATAAATGTGAAATTACTTTTTAAAGTAAAGAATGTTGACAGCTTTGTGAGGTTATGAATTATAAAATTGTATAAGTCAGTACCCTTCAGAGAAACTCAGCTTGAACGCGCTTAAAGAAAATATGGACTTTATGGGAAGAACACTGGTGTATGTCATACATTAAAAGGAATCAGGGCAACTTTGCACCCTCAGTGATTGGAAACAGGGACTGAAATGCCAACAACATTCTCTCTCATGTTCTGTCTCTCTCTGTTTCCCCCCTCCTCTCCCTCCCTCTGCCTCTTTCCCTCTCCTGCTTTTATTCTATTTCTGTTTCAGCTGGCTGTCTCGTATGACCCTTAACCTCTTTTCTCTGCCCTTCTACGTTGGCTATATTATCAGCACTATGGACAGCTCTTCTCCATATATATGGCTAGGGATACAGCCATAGGAAATAGTGGGCTTACATCACTTTATCTTAGAAAGGTGAGAGGAGAAAGGACCCTCTTTGTAAGCTTCACTTGAACAATTCCCAAAAGATTGGTCTGACTTGTGTAGTGGGCCCACCCTGAACAATGCACTGTGACCAGGAAGCAAGACTAACGTAGTTGGTAATTTTTTCTTTTCTTTTTTTTTAGTGCCTGTTTCTATGACCAAAAGTATAGAGTACTCTGATCTTCAGCCCAAACCATAACTTTATGGTTGGAATCTCCAATGGAATATAATTGCTGTAAACAGAATAAGGAGGAGTAATGCCAGGCACCCAAACAACTCACACACACTACAATTCATAATAAGAAATACTGGTGGGATTGACTCGAGTAGGCAAAGCTAGTTGATATGATAGAAAGGAGGCAAGAAGCTTTGTGAAACATTGGCAGTATACTGCAAAATTAAGTCACTCGCACAGATGATATGCTCAGAATAAACGAGCAGAGATGACCTACAAATTTCATCCAAATACACCTGGATTGATAGCAACTCACAACAAGACATAGGATTTTGCTGAAGGAAATCAAGACAGATTGAGCCATGTAAACGGGTGAGGGGTAGCATGTTAGAAAATGACAAAAAAGCACAAATAAATCAACACATGCAAGGTGCAAGACTATTAATGTCCTTCCCCTGATGGAGATGGATTCTAATTACAAACAGAGGTCAATGGATTGTGTGCAGATTTTATTTATGATCAGTTCTGATTAGACAAAGGATGACAAACGAGAAATGGTTGTAAATTGCCCAGTGATAAACTCGGTGTTGCTAGGTAACTAAGCAGCATGATTCCCGGTGGAACCAAAGAAAAGATAGGAATTAGGGAAACAAAATATTTTCTGGACCTGTATTTTTATTCATTTTGGGGGTCTTCTCCACTGTGCTAAATTTTTAGGATTTCCACCTGGGTTCTTACATCTCATTCAAAGTGAAATATCAGCTTAGTTTCAATTCTATAACTAGAACTTTTTCAAAAAGAACCTAGGTAGAGCAAATAGGAAATGAGCAGACTTAGAAAACAACATAATAGCTGTTTTCAAATACGTTAATTCAATTCATCAATGTTCACCTAGCTTCTCCAGTGTGCAGGGGATAGCTCTAGACACTGGAAGGTGTAGAAGAAAGTACACCTGCCCTTGCGATGTGTAGGGGTCGGGACAGGTAAACAACCAACTACAAGACAATACAAAAGATACGGCCATGTGATGCAGACCCAGGGGAGGATAGATTTGCACAAAATGGTTGGAGGGAATATGACTGTTCAACTCTGAGAAGGCTTTAGAAGGAGGCTGGACCCTAAACTACTTTCAAATACAGAGGCAAAGCATGTGGATGATGAAAGAACTGTGTTCTGTATGGCTCCATGGGAAGCACCACTATGGATGAATGAAAGTTACGAGCACAGTGTCTCAGTTTCAAAGGGAGCAACTGGCAACTAAAGGTGTCTCTCGTAAAGTCGGGTCCCCACCCAGTAGTGGCTATCTGTCAACAGGGACCCTCTCCCGCTCTCCTAAACTTTCTCCTTTCCTGGTCAGTGACATTGCAATAAATTACGCCATTATCATCTCTCACCAGGGCAAATATGTTAGGCTCTCACTTGGTCTCCCTATTTCTGCTCTTATCTCTACAATCCTTTCTCCACTCAGCAGCCAAAATAATTTTTTAAAATGTAAATCAGACCTTGCCAGTGCTGAGTATAGTAGCCTCCGGAGCCTTCTGGTCGCTCCTCTGCAACAGTGGTGGAGGATTCTGGTTCAGCTGGCTGTCTCTGTGTGACCCTTAACCTCTTTTCTCTGCCCTTCTATGTCGGCTATATTCACTGTGCTGCTGATGCCCTTCCCCACACGGTGAGGGATGTGGAGAACAAGCCACCCAAAGTGCGGTGACTCAAGGCAACAGCCATTTTCCCCACTCATGTGCCTGTGAGCTGGGTAGAAAGCTCTGCAGATCTGGGTTGGACTGAGCTGAACTTGGCTCCAGGCTGCAGGTTTGGTTCAGGTCTGCTTGGCATGTCTCCCATTCTTTTGGGGCCATGGGGCTGTCTCAAATGTATTTTTCTCATGGTGATGGGAGAAGCCCAGCCCAAGAGCAAACCTAACTGCACAAGCACATTCCAAACTCTTGCCCGTGTCATGTCTGCCAACAGGCCATTGGCCAAAGCAAGCCCAAATTCAAGGGGTGAGAAAGCGCACTCCTCCCACATGGGGTTCTCTCAAGGGTAGGGGCTTGAGATACTTGTACATGGAGCAAAAAAATATGAGCAGTAATTCTGGCCACCACACACTTAGTATAGCATTCAAACTCCTCATCATGGTCTCAAGACCCTAAGTAATTTCGCTCTTGACTATGCCAATGTCATCCAGTGCCACTTTCTGCCTCTCCCACTGCATTTCAGACACACTCGTCTTTCTTTTCACCAAATATGCCAAGCTCATTGCTGCCCTAGGCCCTTGAATCTGCTTTCATTGTGCATGGAATGCTCTTCCCTAATCCAGATCTATACAAGGCTGGCTCTTGCTGTCTTTGTGCTTAATATTACTTCCATGAAAGGCCTGACCCTCAATTTAGAGAAGTCTCCCTTGCCCCATCTATTCCTTATTGGCTCAACTTGTTTTATTTTTTTCAAAACATTTATCTCTGCCCTAGTACATTGTTGTTTATGCATTTGTTGGTTGGATAATCGTCTGCTTCCTGCACTGAAAAGTAAGTTCCATGAGATAAGGCACCTTGTTTGTCTTGTTCAAGTTTGCATTTTTAACATCTAGGATAGTGATTGGCACCTAGTTTTCAAATGAGTAAGAATATGTACACAAAGAAATTCTCCCCAGGAAATATCTCGCAAAACAGAGTAAATAACTCCTCAATATGGCAACATTTCTGCTCTTTCCCCTCCCCATTTTTCCATTTACTTACACAAATAAAATACTTTCATTATACGGAAAAAAAACCCCAAGAAAATGAGTATACAAAATGATCATTAAATCACCAGAAATTACCACTAAGAGTTAATGTATATCCTTCCAAACTTTTTTCTGTGCAAATATATGCATATGCAATTATTTTTCTCTGCCCCATAATGTTTTTATGTTGTGTTTGCCATCTCTTCATGTCGATAATCATGGCTCTACATCATGTTTTATTGACTACATATTATTTCTTGCACAGCTGGGCATGAACATCTTTGTGCTTAAGGCTTTATACATGTCTCATTGGTTCCTTAGGATACCTTCTAGAAGCAGAATTACTGGGGAAAAGGGCATTTGTACCATTTCAAGGCTTTTGGAACACAGCCAAATGATCAAGGTGTACCAATTTATACACCAACAGCAGTGTATGAGAATGCTACGACTATGCTATTTAACATCTGAATGGTCACTTTTAGTCTAAATCAATGAAAAATGAAGTTAGCATTGTCAATAAGTCTGATGTTTCATGAGTGCTGAAGGTCTGCAGAGCTTGTACTACGCTTTGGGAAGTGTTGTTCCAGGTAAAATTTCTTTTCCATACAACCCCAATGTGTCCTTAGGTAGAATTCTAGGGGCCTGTGAACTTAAGTGGCAAAAAAAATTACAGCTTTATTTTTATTAACCTCTAACTGAAATTTAGATTTCCTTCAATTGTAAATATAAACAACAGGCCACAGTAGTATTGACAATAATTGTGACTTTGTCACCAATAGAAATCACAGATATTTTCATATCGTAGTGCAGTTGTTGTAGATAGCTCAACATGTATTCTGTGCTCAGTGCTACTTTGAAATTACAGCAGTTATAGACATGCTGCTTCATCTTGTCAATTAATTCAGTAATGAAGCAGCACATCTACTGCTTTCAAATTTGTTATTTTAAATATTTAAACCTACATTTCAATATATTTTGTTTTCATTGTAATCATGTCTTTTAATTTAGATGTTACAAATGTTACTCTGAGAAGGGGTCTGTAGGTTTCATCATCCTGACAAATGGATCCACAGCACAAAACAGCTTAAGAACACCTGTAGGTAAATGGGGCTGGTGTTCCTTTGTGTGGGGATTTGGTCTCACAGCCAGGTCTAGGGCTGCCTGGACGCTGGGACAGGTGAATTATGTGAGGAAGGGCCAGCGTTGGCTATGGGGACCAGGCGACAGGAGAGTTGGCAGAACCAGCAGACCAGGGTCGGGAAGCCCAGCCAAAGAGGGGTAAACCTCTAGGTGGAGGTTTCAAATGGGTGATTCAGAAGCGAACTTCAGCAAATGTGTCTTGCTTGTTGTCCACACATTTTTAAAAATATAAATTTGGATGCCAGCCAATGGGAAAAGTCCTCTACTTCTCCACAGTGCCTAATATCTTCTTTCATTTTACCGTAAGCCTCCTTCATTCATTTATGCTACGCATGCCTTGTAGGCACTTGAGTTTGCAACCTCTGAGGGGTGTTGGCAACAGAGTTTGTTGAAGAATGCAATGAGCATCAGGATGGTGAGGACCTGTGTACTTCTCCATGACCGTACTAGATTAAAAGCTCAAGGGCAGCAATTCTGTCTGTGTTGTAAACTGTTGGGGCACCAGTGTCTTGCATACTGCAAATACTCCATAAATGTCTGCGAACAGCTTGTAGGGCCAGGGCCAAATCTCTAGTATCCACGATGACAGGAATACCCATACCTGGGGTACTGAGGCCCCAGGTATAGGAGGAAGGACAGAAACTTGGGAACCAGGAAAAGGGTCTAAGCTGGATCTCCACTTCCAGAAAATGCAGACACTGAGAGGGAAGGTTGCAAGTGCAAGTTCAGATAAGGAAAGAAACCCATCTGAAACAGAATTGGACAAATACCTGCGATGTCTTTAATCTCCCCTCTAGAGCATGTTGGTTCCAGAGCCTGGGGCAAGAGAGAACTTGCACATGGGGCCAAGAGCAGGGGTAAAGGAGTGAGGCAGAGGTGACAGCCCACACCAGAGTGGCCTTGTCTGGCTGGCATATGCTGTACTGAAAGCACAGCGTAACCGTCTGTATCTGCTGGATAGTGGCTACGCTGGATTAAGCATTATTTTGCCACTGCTCCTTAGTGTGGTCTTCTGCTATATCAGAGATCGCAAAAATCGAACGCCCACAGAAGCCAGTTAGGACACACAAAGGAGAGAAGCGATATCTGCAGAGGTAGTGTTGCCTGTGGCAAGTTGTCTCTGCCCCATCCGGAAGGGGGTGGCAGCCACTCAGCTCTAGCCAATTGGTGTCATAAGGGGCCTACTGAAAAAAAAAAAACTTCAGATTTTTCACTATTAGGTACATTTTTTTTATGCTAAATGTTAAATCTCCCTACTTTAAAATGAATCACTACTACTGATTGTATATGTCCTCCTAACCATCAAGTTTCAGTATTTGCCCAAATACAGGGTGAAGTGAGTGAGGCACTTCCATTGGGTATAAAATTTAAGATGGCAACAAAAAGCCCTTCATAATCAAGATAAATAATGTTTTTAAGTGATATTTAAAAAATAATAATCAGACCTAGGGTGGTGGCTCATACCTGTAATCCTAGAACTTTGGGAGGCCAAGGCAGGAGAATTGCTTGAGGGCAGGAGTTTGAGACCAGCCTGGACAATAGCAAGACCCTGACTCTATAAAAAGTAGAAAAATGAGACATGTTGGCATGTGCCGATAGTCCCAGCTAATAGGAAGGCTGAGGCAAGAGGATCACTTGAGCCCAGGAGTTTGAGGCTACAGTGAGCTATGGTGATGCCACTGTACTCTAGCTCAGACAACAGACTGTGACCCTGTCTCAAAAAAAAAAAAAGATTAAAAATAAGTAAATAAAAATAATCAGTGATAGTACCAGGCTGAGCCCTACTGAAGCTTGAGATAAAAGAAAAAAAATCAGTGATACTGATCCATCTTTATTTAAAACTAGTATGTTATTCATCATGGATTTTTGGCATTAATTTTGATTTTTTGAATTATTGCATTAAAATAGGATTTATTTTGATTACTGAGGTTTTTGGCACATCTTAAATTTTTAGCCCGGTGCCGAGCACGTCACCCTTTCTTTATCCTACTCTCTGCCCTGCTATGTTTATTTCCTCCACCTGTGAATTAAGGGGCTTCCTAAACCTGTCTAATGACCAAAATGACCCAGAGAGCTTCATAAAATTATAAATTTCTGCATCTGATCCCTGGAGAGTCTGACTTATTAGGCCTGATGGGTTCTGGGAAAAAATCTCTGTCTAAAAGGGCCAGGTAATTCTTATAATTGATTCTGTTTGGGAATTACTGAGTTAGATCATTTTTAGGCTCCTTGCAGCTTTAATGTCATAGGATTTTATCTTACATTCTTTTACTGTTTCTATTGTAATCACCCCTGGGATCACAGATGATTAAATCAGTAGCATCTTCATGTGGATTAATTTAATAGCTTGTTTTTCTCTTGATAGGAAGGACCCTGGATGCAGGTGCTGGGGGAGAGGGTGCTGGGAGGAGAGTGCAGTGCAGAGGAGACCAGGTACGTAGGTCTTAGGGTTCTCTACCTTCAAAGAGATTTCACTGAATCGAGGGGGCCAGGAATGCATCTTGTTTCAACTATGAACAACAGGAAATTGCTTTTAATCAATCTGAAAATAAATGGAAGTGCATGCCAAAGCACCCTCTCTTTGAAGAGATGTCAGGAACACTTTCGATCTTTTATCTTCCCGAAAACAGCGGGAGGAACACCACTGGAATCAGCCCTGTAATTTCTACTCGGTAATTATACCTGTCACCACTTCCGACAGAGCAGATATAAATAGCCAGTTATCTTACTTTTTCTGCTTTTCTTTGTATTATTCTTTCTCCAACCACAGACTTCGGTGCCTGATGCTAACAACCGTACAGGACACAAAGCGTTCACAGAGAGTGCGCTGCTAGACATTAGACCAGCATTCCAAAAAGCCACATGCAATGGATTGAGAGAATCTCATTTGTCCACGGAACTGTGGTCGCTAAGATTTATGACAGGTGACAGGGAGAGACAGGCACCAAGAGAAGGGGCTTTGCTTTCCATTTCTATTTTCATTTCACTCTCGGTAGGGATGCGCACGTGTGTGCATGCCTGCTGCACTGTGTGTGTTATTACACCCACGTACCTGGTCTCCTCTGTGCTGAGTGACTCACTGGGAGGAAGTCAGGGCTGCTGGGAGGTGGATTAACCCTTACAGGTCTCTGAGAAGCCATGTCGAGATATCACTGTCCTCAGGACCAGGCACAGCAGAAATATGCCAAGAAGGACTCGTTGTGATGGTGGCTATTACTGCTGCTATCGATGAAACTGTCACAAAGTCACATTGCACTCTGACTTGTTTTTCAGAGGGATTTGACATAAATTATTTTGGAACCTCCCACCAGAAGAAATGTGCTATAGTGAAAGGAAGATGGGTTTTGAAGTCAGATGTTCCAGAATTCAAATCCTGGCTTTTCTGCTTGCTTACTGTGCTTATCCTAGATGAAATGATGCCTCCACGTGCCAGTCTCCAATTGTGTTAAATGGGGACGGTAATAATAATGCCTACCTTGAAGACTTTCTCTTAGAGAATTGTATAGGATAGCAAACGCAGAGACCTGCCACTATCTTTTAAAATAGTTCTCAAACTCGAGCATCCTCAAACTTGCCCATAGGTCTTGTGAAAACATGAAATCTGGGCTCCATTCCCTGAGTTTCTGACTTGGTAGGGTAGAGCCTGGGAATTTACATTTCTGAGTAGTTCCCAGATGCTCCTGCTGCTGCTGCTGCTGGTGCAGGGACCATACTTTGCAAATCAATACCTGTTAGGTTTTCCTGTTTTATTTATTTAATAAACATGTTGTTAATATTTTTTTTTACTTTTTTATTTTTTTATTTTTTTAATTTTTTATTATTTTTTATTTCAGCATATTACAGGGGGACAAAAGTTTAGGTTACATATATTGCCTTTTCCCTGCACAAGTCAGACCTATAAGCATGTCCATCCCCCAGACGGTACCCTCCACGTTCCAGGCAATGTACTTGATACAAAGCAGGGCAAAACAGATATGTCTTTTCCCTTATGAAACATACTCTAATGGGGACGACAAGCCCCCCCACCCCCATCCCCCATCTCCCAACCAAAAGAAAAAAAAATGGTATATTTCAGGAACTAAGAGCAAGGCAGTCAGGGCTGAGTGATATGAGCTAGGTTGGAGAGGGAGGCAAGTGAAATGCTGACACCCACCACACTTATGATGGTCTATGCTGTACATTCCATAAACTGTATTGAGATGAATACCTAGAGATGGAGCCAGGCTTTGTGGGGTCTGCAGCTTACATATTTAGGGGATCCACCTTAAGAAAATGGATACAAAATTATGAGTACAAAATTAAGCATAGAGCCTTAGAAAGGACCCATACAAGAGAGAGGCCCTGAAACTTTAATTATTAACAGCTCATTAGCTTCCTGCAAATCCCCCTCCCCACGTACCTTAACACGTATGTACAATCGAGCTCACTGATATCAAGGAGTCTGTAGCTTGGCTGGCAGGGTGGATCTGACATACCTGACCTGGAGCCGGGAGTAACTACAAAGAATTAGAGTATTTAGAGTAATGGAGCAGAGGGTGAGAGAGTCGCTAGGCAAAGCGATCTCGATTGTCACAAGTGAGTGGGTGGGTGTCACTGGCATCTAATGACTAGAGGTCAGAGATGTTGCTAAACATCTTACCATGCACAGGGCAAGCCCCCACCACAAAGAATTATCTGGCTCCAAATGTCAGTAGTGCCAAGATCGGCAAACCCTATCATAGGGCAGAAATGCTCTCCAGATAGGAGATCCAGGTAGGAGGAGATGACTGAAGCACTATTATTTTGAGAGACACCTTTCTACTTTCCCCTACTACAGTGCCCCTGCTTTCTCCCTGCTGTGTCTGGAATGCTTTTCCGCAGACACCTGCTTGGCTAGCTCCCTCAGTGTGGTCAGGCCTCTACTCGGGGATCACCTCCTGGAATATCTGTTCTGGCCACTGACCCAATCTAAGCTAGCCCTGCCCTGTCTATGCCTCTGAACCACTTTCCCTGTCTTAGTTTTCTAACCTCTTCCTACCTTATATCATAGTATGTTATTCGACTGTTTATTGTTGGTGTCCCTTTTTCAAATGTAAATCTCATCAAGCAAGGACTTTGGGGTGTTTATTTCTCTAACCTCAGAACCTTGTAGCATGCTTGGCATACAGCAGGTGCTTAATAAGTATCTGCCTAATGGATATAGAAAAAATGTTTTATTGACATGCTAGGGTGGTTGAATAAGTGCTCAACGGATACAGCTTATTGTTATTAGCATTGTAATCGGGGATATTGTGTCCTACTTACATTGCAACGTGAGACTGACCAGAGGATTCTCATTATCTCAGCCTCTGGGAGAAGGTTTCTGATTCTGTGGGAGCCCCATGGCTTGGCACGAGCCTCACATTTTTCAGTGTCTGCTTTGAGAATGAAGCTGACGGCCTCTGAAGGGACTGCCATCCATCACTCAGTCCTTCCATCACCCGCTCTACAAATGACAACCTCTGATGGGAAAGTAGGGGGAGCTGACTCAGAATTAATGCCCTGCATCTGGAGGGAGGCAGGTGAGGACGGCAAATATTCAGGGAGCGAATCCAGACTGTCAGATGAACAACAGAGAGACAAACCCAGATGCCCTGGCTGAGCACAGCCTTGCACCTGGACATCTGCTTTGCATAAGGCACTTGAGTAAATGCAACTTGCATTTGTTTTTGTTTGTTTTCCAGTTATTTTTTCTTTTTAATTTGTAGAGGGGAGAGAGAAGCCTGGGAATGGAAAATTTCCTGGATGGCTCATTTAGACCTGATCC
>NW_012149941.1:2127260-2132269 GCF_000956105.1 Propithecus coquereli
TTTTTTTTTTTTTTTTTTAACAACAATTCGATAGCTGGGCTAGTGGTGTATTGAGGACACTCCCGGCTCATGAAAATAAACTTCATCAGTAATGTCGTAGGAGGACGCTTTCTCTCTATTCACTGTGCAGGAGAACCTGCAACTAGCTTACCCAGGAGAGGTGTGAAGGCAAGAAAATGCTGGCTTAAAAGAACAGATCCTTGTTTTATCCCCACTTGAACTGTTATTTGATCCAACTAGAGATTTTTTCCGTCTCTGCCCTAGTTCTTTCAGTGGGATTAAGGTGACCATTTTATATAAATATAACTGATGGAGTGGGGAGAGAGAGGCACTATGAGGAGGTCAAATAGCTCAGCTGGGTGTTTGAGGGTTGATTTTAAATGGGTTAATAATGCTTCCTAGACAACTAAAGAAAGGGGACAACCACGTGAGCAATGAAGAGTTGTCTATTATTCATACATAGCCAAAGACAGACACAATGATGAAAAAGAGTTTAAAAATACTAATAACAACTGCAGATGCCACCTATCATTAACCATGGATATTAGACAATTGCGCTCAAGAATCATGGTAGCAAAAGTCATACATGCGCCTGTTTCGTGGACACCCCTTGCTGCCAGGGAAGGTATGGAATAAATAGGCATAAACAGAAAGTGAATTGCATTTTTCACATTAGAATTGCTAATTACTGGATATGAGTTATAAAAAGCACTATTATATTAATAAGTACTACTACTATCACCACCGCTGAACTGATTGGGGGCCTAGTTGCAGTATTACACACTCTATAAGCATTATTGTATTTAGTTAGTATAATAACTCTAGAGTTAGATATTAATATTTCCACTACTTATAGGGAAATTGAGGCACAGAGAGTAAGTAACTTGTCCGAAGTCACACAGCTAGGAAGTGGTAGAATGTTAACTCAAGTCTGTTGAACTCCAAATATATTCTTTAAATTATATAAGATGTAATGAGGGAAGTAATCTGTCCTATATAACTTCAGGAAAACATTATTCTTGTCAGATGGGTTCGAAATAACATTTTGCCCATTCCTGTGATTCCGAGTCACTGTGTCAGTAAGATCTCAATTCTGAAAGCCATATTCCTCTGGCTTCGTGATATCTCATGGCCCCTTGACTCTTGTGCACTGAATGGAAATGAAGGAAACAAATTCTGTGTATTATAGATTTCTTTACAAAGTCATAAAAATACAGCCATAGTAAATAATGAAACAGTCCTGAGTCTAAAGCAGAGTGGTACGAGACCTTCACCCACCAAACTGGTACCCTCAGGACTGTCATCGGTGACCTTGAAAAATGGCTGGGCTCTCATAATAAAGAGGAAGGGGACTATTTTGGTCTACAGAGTTGCAAGAGCCAAGGCAAGGGAAGAGACAGACCCTAAGCTTGGCTGGAGTAGTAGCAATGTTAACACTGGGATCAGCCATAGCATATTAAAACAGGTCCTTTAAAAATCCCATACCGAAAAGCCAACACTTGCCAAATTTAGCTAAGTATTGTTTTTGCCAACTATTGTTTTTGCCTATAGTCTGTGTAGTCTTAGATCTTACTCCCATTTTGCACTGCTCTTGGAGACAATACAAATGAACAGATTTCTTAAGCTTTTTTCTGCTGTTAATAATTGCTGAAAAGAGAAGTTTATTAGGAGAATCGGGGTACTATTTGTGATCATAGATGTGTGTGTGCTGTATACATATATGTACACATATGTGCATGCACACACACACATTACCAGGGGAGACAAGATGACAGGGCCATTTCTCTGAGCCTAAATTAGGCTACTCCATGGCCAAAGAGAGTACCGTTTCTTCAAATGATGGCTGACACTTTTTGAAACTTTGCAAAGAGTTAGAGGGAATGGTCAAATATTGTTACCTAATCCTTAGACAAGACCACTTGTTAAAGAAGAAATGTCCTGATGATGAAATTTTGCATCCCTTTAGTTATGTTTTTGAAAAAATAATTTAAAAAATTAACTCATGCTAGGTGGAGAAAACCTGAAAAATATAACAAAGGCAAAGAAAAAATATAATAATTACCTATCAATATTTTACTACATGCCCTTTAAATATTTTTCTGTACATACCTACATTGAAGATTGCATTGTCTTACAAATACTCTTATATAACCTCATTTTTTGCTTAGCAAAAAGAATAGTTTTACCATAATCACAAATATTCTTCTCCACCTGTTTTTAACAACTTTTATTATTTTTTTTGTCACAGAAATTAAACATGACTATTTTAGAAAATACAGAAATAGACAAAAACAAAAAACAAAAACCACACTATCCAGAACTATCATCATCATTATTGTGGATAATTTATGTTAACATTTTGATACAGCATAATTTTTAATGGTTGCATTATATTTTATCATATGGATACACTGTAATTTAGTGAAAGAATTCTATACATTAGATATTAGGTTGTTTTCCATTAGGTTGTTTTCAGTTTTTTCACTATTATACATAAACCTGAGATGAACATCCTTGTTCATCCACTTTTATATATTTATATCTATATCTGATTATTTCCTTAGGATGTGTTCTACTTTTAATGCTTGGCATGTTTTAATGGTGTAGAAATTTAAAATGATAAACGGCTCTTAATTAGCCAGGTGCCCAGGGCTTTGCAACCTTCCTCAAAGAATGAGCTCCCTGGGGCAACTGCATTATCTGTTGACTTGCTAGGAGAGCATTTGGAACCAAGAGCCAATGATTTTCAAGAAGCATAATGTATTAATGGTATGTCTTAAAGTCTAATTACATCTAATCTGTTACCAAACACATAGTTGACATTTTACAGTATTTTCCTTAGTATATTTAAAATGTGTATTTAGAGAAAATCTTATTTTTCTATAAAACCTTTTTTCCTTTTTTGCCTGCCTAATTCCTGCCATTCTTTAACATCGAGTTCAATGGTTCATAACAACTTTTTGGGTCATGGAACATGTAGTGGAGGACCAAAGGACTCTTGCTCCAAACAAAAGCACTCATTATATTTACCATTTCCAAGCCCAGAGGTACTCAAAGAGTCATGTTTCTCTTTAGTACTTCACTAACATCAAGATAACCCCATCCTTAATGCACATGGGAAGTCCAATTCCCTGTGCATTTCTGAGGCTCTTTTGGAAATTTGACCATTTGTCCTGGTTGCTGCTATCAACCACTTCTCTGAACTTCTCCATCAGTCTCTGCTTATGGCTTAAGAACATTTCTTCATATTGCTGCCGCACTCTGTGGTCTCCTTTGACCCAGACAAGGACATAGGCCCTCTCTTAGCCTACAATAGCTAATGTCAGACTGTAGTATTAACAGAACTTTATGAAAAGCTAAGGATAAAGGAATTATAGAGATGGAGGAGAAATGGAATTGAATATTGGAGATAATTGCTGTTATATCTAATTACTGTGACCGCCACAGAAGATCCCCCAATGGTTATCTCTCTCCTGTGAGCTCCAAGCCACAGCTATGCTACAGTTGGTCAGTTGGCCTCCATAGATTAGAGGCCCCAATCCAGTCTTCTCAAGTGATTCTGGACTTAAATGTCCTACCCCATTTTTTTTATATTGTGGAGGGAGGATTAGGGAGTAATGACTATGGCACTCAGTGAAAATATAATAAAATTTGCAAAGAGGCAAATATGCCCCCCATGAATGACATTTTTATATTCAGAATGCTTGGCCTGAAACGTTTGGAATATGTCACTGTCTCAGTGTTTTCCGAGAACAATGGGTAGTTGCCTGAAATATCTATGACTAAATGACTCATCAAAGTGATCTCCCAAAACAAAGGACAGACCTACATGGAGAACAAATTCGAGCTTCACTATAGAATGCAGAAAAGATTTTTGACATCCTTCCCCATTTGATCGTTTTTATGTTTAATGATAATTTGAATAACTCACTTACAACAGGTAAAATAAATTGCTGGCAGATTTAAAAACCAATTTGTCTCCATCACACAACTACACCATTGGACTGAATATTTCAGAATGTTTTAGACTCACCTCCCACCACCCCGGTCATGTGCTCCATCTCAAGCCCTTTTTTATTTTTTTCTCTGACCTGTACTGATGTCCTTTTCTTCTGGAAAAAACCCACCTCACAAATGATCACTTGCTGGTATGTTATTAAGTATTAGTCTATTTCCAAAACATTGGTCTAGATTTTTGTTTAATTGCAAACTCTTTGAAGGCAGACACCTTGCTTTTACTTTTTATTTTTAGCAATGCTAAATGCATCATCCAATAAATGCTGCACTGTGTTTTCTTACTTCAAAGATGCTATTGATTATGAGACCTGTTCCATTGATTTAATAAAAGCTCTTTAGGAAATAAAAAAATCCATTGCATTAAATGTACACATTGATTGGTAAACTCATCCCAATTTTAAAAGCATTAACATGGGGATCGAGGAAATAAAGAAGCTTATCTTAGATAGAAGAGGTGTGGCATAATGAAATACTGACTTTCACACTTCCGAGGTTCTAAAAGTTGAACTATTTCAGTCCCTCACCACATGTAGGAATCTTGGAGCTGTTGTGCTTAATCTAGGTTTAATGAGTAGAATTCAGAGGTTATGCTGACCTCCCTGAAATTATAAGCAAAATTATATTTGTATGTGTATAGATTTTTCCTAGGAATGATCAACATATTTCATTGGCCTCTTTAAGCCATTATTGACCTCAATGTTCTTGAGAACAACTAACCTAGACTACCCCTTGCGAGTGATCATTCAGTCTGAGTTTTCAACTCTTGTAACTATTAAAAAACCTTCGCTAACTTGACCTAATATTTTCTGCCACATACTGCTAGGTCCTGGTTCACAATATCTGTTTTTGGATGATTATAAGTAATAATAATAATGCACATTGGTTAATATCTTGATTTTGATGTATGTTGGCTTACTGATATGAGAAAGACCAAGGTGAAGATCATAAAATCTGGTTGATATTTTTTCTTTTCCAGTGAATTTAGGTTTTTG
>NW_012149941.1:2132319-2134447 GCF_000956105.1 Propithecus coquereli
CCGTTTATGTAACTACTTGAAATTATCTAATTTAATTTCTCTCTCTTTTTCTTTCTCCCTCTTATCCTCCCAAAATAGACTATCACCTCCATTACAGTAGGGTTTTCTCAGTTTGGTTCACAGTTTCCAGCACCCAAACTAGGACCAGCACATAGGAATTGCTCCATAAATATTTATTAAATGAATAAATTGGTGGAAACAGGCCTTAAACAAGATATGTCTGAAACAGAATTTCATTATTTCTCAGGGCTATGTGCCTCCTGAAGAGCTGTGTTAATATCCTGACTCAACGCTAAATAGTTGTGGCAACTTGTATGAGTCACTTTACCTTTGTGGGCCACAGTTTTCTCATCTGTGGGATGAGGTCCATAATCTTCATTCCTTTAGACTCTGAAGGTTTTTCCAAGATATCTGCAAGTTAATGCTTCTGTTATTTTTTTTTTTTAATTTAACATTATGTATCATAAGGCACTAAAGCCTTATCTGTAAAAGAATACATATGGGCTTAGATAGTTTTGAGTTCAAATTCTGATGTCACTGCTTATCCATGTGATCTTTGGAAAGTTTCCGATCTGCTTTGATATTAGATTTCTCACCCATGAGATAGAAATAATGACACTTTGGAAGTTGTGGTAGAAATTAGATGATGTGGCACATGGGTGACATTTGACAGATGCAAGTTGCTTTTTTCCTTTAATATAATCAAGCAACAAAGACATGATCAGTGTCAAAACCCTGAGCCCCACAGATGAGTATGTTATGCCAGGAGCAAACATGGGGGGAAAGGCCCCAGGGGAAGAAGGTGGTTAAAAAAAAGTATATTAAGAATCATTATTAAATATTACATTATGTCCAGCCTTATGGTGAGTGAGACATAATCATTAACTCTAAGATACAGACATGCAGACAGATAGTAGGGATTTTTTTTTTCCTTTGGCATCTAGAGCAAGAAAGATAGCAGGGATTTTTATTCTTTCATATTTTGTTGATATTTTCATTTTTCTTTCTCTCCTTCCTTCCCTTTATGGGCTCACACAGTTTCTAGGGGACAGGGATTGGGAGGATCTTAGAAGGGTAGTTCTGGCTCAGAATGGCTCAGCTGTACCTGAGGGGTTGGTTGGGGCTGCAATTATTTCAAAGCTTGACCTGGGTAGGACCTGTTTCCAAGAGGTAGCTTAGCTTACTCACACGGCTATTGGTAGATCTCAGAAAACTCACTTCCAAGCTCATTCATATGGGCCATTCCACAGGTCTGCCTCATGACATGTTCTCTGGCTTTCTCCAGAAACAAGTAATCCAAAAGAGAGCAAAAGAGAAAGAGAGAGAAGGAGAGGGAGAGAGAGACTGTGAGTGTGCGCCCCCAAGATGGAAACCACAGTGTATTTGTAAACTAATCTCAGAAATGACATCCCACTACTTCTGTGATATTCTATTAATTATAGATAGTCAATAAGTTCAGCCCATATTCAAAAGCAGAGGATTGTAATATAAGAGCCTATTGCATCTGGTTTATAATTTTATTTGGTAAAAGAATGCCTTGCTGTAAACACACAGACAACAACGTTAGACAACAACTTCCATAGATTATGGCCATGATAATCTCAGCCGAGAATAGTGTTTCTCAACCTTGGCTATGCATTGGAATCACTTGAACTTCTAAAAAATACATATGTCTGGGTTTCATGTCCAGAGATTCTTACTTAATCACTCTGTGATGTAACCTGGAAATTGTTATTTTTCCAAAGCTCCCAAATAATTCTAACATGTGGCCAAGGTCGAGAGTCACTTGCCTAGAATATTTTCCAGGGAAGTATTTCCCATCCACCAGCATAGTCGTTTAAAAATACCTCAATAGCACAATTTAATAACAGCAAACTTCAAATCATGTGACACCCTGTTCAACGCTCAGAGAAAAACTAGTTGTGAAATGTAATAAAATAATCAAATGAATCGATCTGCTTCCAGAGTCGTTAGCACTGACCTAGCTCAATATTGTGGGGTGGCAGAAGGTGTCTGCCAAAAATTATTTTGGCTGCAAAGCAGTTGCAATTTGGAGCCATTTATTTCCTTTTTTTTTTTTTTTTTTTTTTTTTTTTTGTTTTCCAGTTATTTTTTCTTTTTAATTTGT
>NW_012149941.1:2143403-2151547 GCF_000956105.1 Propithecus coquereli
GGGGAGAAGGAGAAAAAGCTCAGGAATCCATTATGGACTTTTTTTTTTCACACCCTGGAAACCCCATAAGGCATTGATTGGGAGCAATGTAACTGCTTTTTGCTGTAGCTGCTAATTGATGCTATTACTTTAAAAGGTGAGTGCAGATAGCAAAGCAATTCATAGCACAAAAGTGACAGACAGTGATGTGTATTTAAAAAACTTCTTATAGGTTGGATTGTGGTGGAGACAAGAGGCAGAGCATAGAGCAAGAAAAGGTTCCAACGACCCTGTTCCGCCACTCCAATACCACCATGGACAGACCCAAAAGAGAGGGAATGAACCCCTGATATCTATAGAGCATGTCAACTTTGTCAAATATCTCATTGTAAATTCTTCATGAGCATCAGTAGCTAAGGTCAAATTCATTCATTCATTCATTCGTTTGTTCACTTACCAAATATTCATTCAAAACCTTCTATGTGCAGATACTGTGTTGAGTGCTGGGTATTTAGTAGTGAGGAAAACAGCCCTGGATCTCCTGGAGTTTATCAATGGAGCTTATGGCTTTCCTTTTTATTATTTTTTAAACTGTTCTCTGGGATAGACAAAATGGAGTTATTGCCAAGCAGGGCCAGAGACAAAGATTTGGGTGCAAATGGATCTATTTGGGAGTTCATCCCCAGAAGCATGGTGAGGGGATGGGCAAGTTGATGAGGAAGGGAGGTAGGCTAACAAGAGGTGTGTAAAGGAATGTATCACCAGTGTGGGTGCTGGGGCTTAGTCCTGCAGGGGACCCTATGAGAGACTGTGTAGAACACGTCTCAGAATTGACCTATGTAGGGAGCAAGAAAGCTGAGGTGGTCATCCACTAACTCCTGTCCCCCGTGGGTTGAGGCTGCTTCTGAGCCATTAACTCTCTGGCATTTTCGGTATGTCCTGGTCACTGCCATGGACAGAGAGCACCCTCAGGCAGGGAGATACGGGAAACCATGGGCATGTCCAGGAACTACCTAGTGAGAGCTGAGAACACATGGGCAGGGCACTCGTCATGCTTACCACAAAGATTATCCCCATTTTATAGGAAAGGAAACTGAGGCTTGAGAGGTAACCCATCTAAGAGGTATTAAAACAGGATGCTGACCTCTGAAACATGCTTCTCTTCACCAATCCCAGATGGAAAGGCTTGGTGTAAAGCTCTGAATGACGATGGGGCGATATCTCTGGAAGAGAGCTGAAGACAGGTTGGACTTCTGGGCCAGAAGGCAGGCTTGACATCAGATGGAACCTCACAGGATTTCATACTGTAGGGGTGAGGGGAACTTGCTCTTTCCCCCGAAAGTTCCCTGAAAGATCAAGTCACGGAACAAGGCAGATTAATAAGAGAAAGGTTTATTTACCATGCACATGGGGAGAATCACAGCATGTTTACCCAATATCCCATTGGGATCCAGATATTTTTATATATGCCTTTTAGAAGGAAGGGGGGAAATTGAGGCATATAGGTAATTTTGTATAGGGGTTGCTAGGGAGGATGAATGGATGGGGGAAACAAATTGACTTGTAAATTAACCTGAGAGAGAAGTATTATGTTTTAAATGATTTGGGCCAGGTCTGGTTGCAGTCTGCAATATATTGAGATAACAGAGAAAGGAAGCGAAGTCCACTCTTCTTTTTGATCTTTTGATGGTCAGTTGGGTGTATGCAGATAGAGGGAAAGCCCCTTCCAAAGCCTTTTTATCCGGAAGGGCCTTTAATTCAAAATATTCTTTATACCAAGGAATCATATTTTGGGGTAGAATTTCCTGAGCTCCTTCAATACCAACTCTTCTTTTCCATGATTTCGGAGTGAGCAGATCTGGGCTCAGAGCCTTTGGTTGGCATGGAATAAGGCTGAGAGAAGAGAAAGAATGAACTTTCTTTTTCACCCTGAAGGCTTATAAAGCCTAATTGGAAGCACATGATGTTAAAAACAGCTTAGTACACAAGGAGTGCAATGCGCACTACCCGAAGGATGGACATATTTGAAACATAGACTTCGGTGGGAGGGGAACCAAGGGCAACACACGTAACCTAAACATCTGTACACCTATAATTTGCTGAAATAAAAAAAGAAAAAAAAGAAAAAAAAAACCAAAAAACAGCTTAGTGCCATGGAAATTCATTAAGAGTCGAGTGGCTGGGTCTAGTTGTGGATTGCGCAAAAAGCAAGACTCCGTTTCCTATTTGTAAACATGAAATATCTACCTTACAGGATTGCTGTTCAGATTGTCCTTATGATTAAATAAGATACTAAGTTTATCTTAGCCTTGGTTCCCTGGACAGTGGAGTCTGAGGCACAGCTTATGTGCTAACACATACTTACACGTTAGCACATACTTATATTGCTAGAGGTGGGGGTGACACTCAATTGGGTGTCTCAGAACAGTCTGAGAGATGGAGGAAGAGTGATCCTTGTATCTGTTGGCTCCCCATCAGTTGGTCTCCTGTCTATTGCTGGTAAAAGGTAGCTCTCTTGGAAGTTAACTCCCCCATCTTTCTAGATTGTGTCACCTGCCCCTCCTGGCAGCTACTGGGAATGCAGAGCCATCATTTATTGGTGGTTGGGATAGAACCTGGCACATAAGCCTCTTTGGTTCTTACCCCTAGGGTGGCTGTGAGGACTGGTGGGTGTGGCCAGGGCTTCATGGCACCTGCTGCTGCCGCAGAGCTCCTGGGACAGAGCAAAGAGCTGAGGCCTGGTAGGCTGGCTGGGCTTGGATTTGCATAAACTGGGTCAGGTAATGTGTGTGAAACATACCTTTAAATATGTAAAGAGTAAGGCAAGCCACTGTAATAAATGGCTTCGGATCTCTAGACTTCAGTTCTGTGCCTGGTTCTTACACTTTTCCTTCTTTCCTTTGTTGCCTGAGGCATGTGTGCTCTTTCCATGTGTTGTAATTAGAAAATGTTGAATGAATGAATGAGTGAATAAATACTGCCAAATTTTATAGACAACTATGAGAAAGTCCCAAAATGTCTTTGTTCCTCTCAATAAGAACAGATGACATTTATTGTACACTTATTGTATGCACTAAACCACCTACTTCTCATGTATGACTTCACTTCATCCTCACAGGGCCCCATAACAGATGGGGAAACTGAGGCTTAGAGAAGTTAAGGATATTG
This sequence comes from Propithecus coquereli, assembly GCF_000956105.1. NCBI lineage: Eukaryota > Metazoa > Chordata > Mammalia > Primates > Indriidae > Propithecus > Propithecus coquereli. The sequence continues at coordinate 2,146,551 of NW_012149941.1, forward strand.
TCTAAGGGCAGGCGAGTAGTGAGTTGCAAGAAATGTATTAGAGTTTTGTGACTTCTATTTTCTGCTCAATTACTCTGCTTTTGTTCCACATTTTAGGGTTCTCGGGTTTGGTTTGTATGACTGAGATAGCAGGAAGTGTTGTTATTGGGCATTACCATCATGTTTCTCTGATCCTGACAATGGAGATGATCATAAATGCTCCATCCTAAATGGCTGATTATAGAGATTCCTATTAGAATTTTTCTCTCAGATCAATTTTACAGAATATTAACTTCTGTAAGGGCAGAATCTGTGTATACTTCACTTTTGTATTCTCCAAGCCTACACAGGCATTGGCATAGTATACTATGTTCATAATATGGTAGAACAGGCCATATAAGGGATGGAGGTTGGACACTGAATGTTAGAAGTGTCTCTAAGGCACATGTTGGCAAATCCTGGCCCACGGGCCAAGTCCAGCCCACTCTGGCTAATGTAAATAAAACTTTATTAGGCTGAGGCAGAAGGATTGCTTGAGTCCAGGAGTTTGAGGTTGCTGTGAGCTAGGATGACACCATGGCACTCACTCTAGCCTGGGCAACAAAAGCGAGACTCTGTCTCAAAAAAAAAAAAAATAAAGCTTTATTGAAATCACAGTAATGTCCATTTGTTCACATAGAATCTGTGGTTGTTATTGTGTTTGTGCTCCAACAACAGAGATGGGAAGTTGCAACAGAGACTATATGGCTCTCAAAATCAAAAATATTTGCTGCTGGCCCTTTATGGAAAAGTTCGCCCACCTCTGTCTGAGATATACTTGGAGAAGACCCAGAATCTGCAATTGAAAAGTTTAGACGAACACAAAAGGATTCAGGTTGAAAGAGTGCCCTCTTCCTACCTCCTTCTCTCTAATAAACATAAAATATAGTTATTGTGATGTCAGATTAAATATATAAAAATGGAACCACGTTAAATGCCTTACAATCGAGGTGCGATTAAATGTGTCATAGACCACTGTGCCACCACTATAAATGCTGCCACAGAAGTGATATTTATAAACAATAGGAAAAGGACTATAGGATAATAAATGTAAAAAAATCAAAATACTAAATTCAGTATAACTTCACTTTTGCTCCAAAAACATGTATACATTTATAAAATTAAAAACTGTAGAAGGAAACACCAGAATGTTACCAACATTCAGGTGACAGAATTATGGTTCATATTGATTTTCTGCTTTGTCCCTATCTGCATTTTCTATTTTTTTTTTTTTGGCATTGCACAGGCCTTTTTATTTAACAAAAGCTTGATTTTTGAAAACATTTTTTAAAAATATAGAACCTTTCATAATGGGAAGAATAAAGAATCCAGCAAACCGTCTGTGTGAAGAGGTTGGCTGGGTAAGGGCCTGGCTTCTTTCCCGTAAATTTCTCCTTTCTCTGGAGGCTTCTCCATTAGATTACCATGGCCTCCACCACACTGGGCCCCTTAACACTGGAAGGGAGCTTTGTTCACTCTTAAAAATTGCAAATGCATACATAAATTGTAAGAACTTTTCTTGTTTCCCTCTGCTCAGCTGAGACAGGCTGACATTTTCAAAAGAACTTTAATACTCGGAGAACAAAAAGGCAATAATTACAGAAAATACAAAAAGCATCACAATTGTCATGTTTAAAATACAAGCTTCTAGTCCTCTAAAAGGCTGGCTAGTTGCTTGTGGAATAAAAGCGGCTCACTTGACCCTGCCCTGGAGCCTTACTTAGGTTCCCTGAAGTGGGCACAATGGCATTTCTACCACCTGGAATGAGCTTTAGGGCAAGTAGTCATCTGTCAGTCAAGAGTGAAATATCACTTTCCAAAGCTCCATCTGAGACTTTTCCACTTGGTTCTCCTCCAGGTGAGGCGATGGTTCATCTAGAGATGACTGACAAGATGAGAGACCTCATCCTTTGCCAATTTAGCAGTACCTCACACCACACACACACAACACACATACGTTGAAGTTAAAATTCGTTCATTACTCAATCATGATATGAAAATTTATGACATGCCCATATGTCAAAAGTACACATAAGCAGTGACAGAATATTTTCAGGGTTCTCCACCTTAGTGCCCAAGCTGGAAATCCAGAAAGCATCAAAACCCATAGGCTCTTTATTTTGTTTTTGCCTCTGTCCATGCTGTTGGATCTCCCTGTAATACTACTTCCCATTCTCTTGCCTCCAAGAATACTTCTCTGTGTACCCTAAGAAGTGATTCCTCTCTCCACTGAAAGAATGAAATTTTTCTTACATCTCCCTCGTAGCTTGTACCACAAAACTAATCTGTACTGAAATGAATTGTGTCCCTTTCCTTTGTGTCTGTAAGCAGCTTCAAGGCAAGGACTTTTTGTTTGTTTTTTTCATTGTCGTATCCCCTATACGGGTTTTAAAACAGCATCTTATATATGAAAAAGGTTGTTGAATCATTGAATAAATGAATTTTAGTAATCACAGAAAAAGTCTAAAGGGACCAATCTAGGATCAATGGGTGGAAGTTACTAGGAAATCAATTTATACTCCATTTAAAAAGGAATTTTCTCAGTCTACACTGCATAAAGTTGCAATGTACTGTTCTGGAAAATACTACTGAGTGTATTCTAGTCAAAATGAAAGACTGCTTTTAGAGAAAATCATAATGAGGATTCATTTAAGAGATGAAGGATTAAACTAGATGTCCTTTAAAATTCCTACCAGCTTTGTCTTCCCAGCACCTCTAAGTTTATATGGAGGCAAGAAATCTCACTGGAGTACGTTTTTATCATTTGCTCAAGTTATCAACACGCTAGGAAATCTCTGCATCATGCAGATCCATCAACAGCTATTTTTATTTTTTCTACCTGTTCCTCCTTTCTTGACTATAGCTGTTAGGCTATGTTAAATTTCGTCATAATAGCTAAAAAGCACTGACAGGCGCTGGAGAGTAACTGACATCTCTTAGGAATCCATGAAATGCATTTGCTTTATTTGGGGATGATTTGGCTTTGAGTTAATACATTTGCTAAGTTTCTTTGCTCATTCTTCCCTTAAAAGGCTGATTTCCTGAAACTGGACCTTGGTTTCTGAGAATTGCCTTGTTCCCCTTGCCTAGCCTACCTGTGTTACTGAAATCTATTTGCAGCATTCAAATTACTTTCTCCAAACTCAATTTATACAGTAACAGATGGGGGATTCCAAAAGGGAAAATTTCCATTCATATCCAGCAAATCATCTTTGTGAGAAGAAAGACGCAAACTTGGTGATATACACAGAAATTTAACTTCTGGAAACCCTCATCTTCTATTTTTTAATTATTTATCTCTCAAGTAGCTGGGGCCAGAATAAGTTTGTGCCTCACTATTTTCAGACATTCAAATTAACCATTAGTGGATGATGATGAATTTACCTCACTAAGCTATATTACACAATTGGTTTTTATTTTCTTCCTATTTCCCTCTTTGGATGTTTTCACTATTCATGTTCCAAGCACTACTTGATAGGGATATAATTCATTCCAAGAAATTAAATGCCCTGTTTCTGATTTTTATTCCCTTTTGCTCTTTTTAAAAAATTCATATTTACAGAATGTCTTTGGTTCCAAACCCTTGTATATATGGAATTTTTAACTTCAATGATTCATTATTAGTTCAATTTCCTTGTTTGTTAACAAATCTTTTTTATGTTTTGTTTTTGTTTGTTTTGTTTCTCTTTTTGGTTCTGAAAACCCAGGATGTTGTTTTGGCTTTTACTTGACATGAACATGAGGAAAAATCACAAAACTAAAAATGCCCCAAACAGAGTCTATCTAACACAGCATGTTAGAATTCTGCAGGAAACTTACCCCTGGGAACACCACATGGTTGTCAAGGAGTGGAAACTGAGGCCCAGAAAGGGTAAGGGATTTGCACGAAATGACACAGGCAGTTGGTGGCAGTAATAATAATGATTGCAGATTTTGTTGGGCATTCACGATATTCCAGACACTCTTCTAAATGTTTTTCAGTTTTCTACTCATTTAAATCAATGAGCCATTCTATGGAGTTGTTACTATTATTAATAACAGATGATAAAAAATGAGACATGGAAAGGTTAAATATTTTGCATAAGGTTACAAAGCTAGTAAGTGAGGGAGCCAGGATTTCAACTCAGGCAGAATGGTTCCCAAACTTTGCTCTTACACATTATGTTGCTTTTTTTGTCACAAGTACGTGGACTCATTTTATGCCTAGTCTATAAATGTCTGCATATACATAGGAGGAGAGAAATACACACACATACCCATGCATATATTCTACATGTATATTGTTCTCTTTCTTTTGCAAAGCTCTGCCTCTAAACAGGGAAAGGATGACTAACAGTTCCTTCTGGTTGGTTGATTACCATAATACAAATTCCTACAAATGGAAAACCATTGCCCTAGCTAATCTTAACATCCCCACATCAGTAGCTATTTCAAGAAAAAGCTATTCCCATCTGTTATAGAAACATATTCAGTGACAGCACACGTCTCCTTATCCTAGTACCATCCCTTTGCAGCGCAATGGTGAAAACAGCCTGATTTTCTTCTTTAATTCTGGAAGGCCTTCTCTAAGCTAAAATATGTGAGGGGACTCTGGTTTCTTGGTTGTAATCTATACAACAATGGTGATAACCTTTGTTGTTCCTTCTGAATCTACCTGAATGATCAGATTGTGTAACAATCAAACTTTTTTGTGTTATGTGCTTTTCTCAGAATATAATAGACATGTGTTACTTTTTATCTACTTAGCACGTTTTCCCTCTGGGGAACAGTTCCACCTTCCCTTGATGGAAGTGTCATTCATGTGATCCTGTCTCATCTGTGACAGAGATGGGCTTATGACCCAGGATGGCCAATCAGTGGGTCTCACCTGCTTGGATGCTGAAATCCTTTCAGGGACGAGTGCATGAGAAAAAGTGAAATAGTCAGAGTTTTCCCCTAGACTTTTGCATGAGCCCTGAGGAAGAGGATCTTTCCTCTCT
>NW_012149941.1:2151597-2154226 GCF_000956105.1 Propithecus coquereli
TTCCATCCATGCATTCATCTATCCAACAAACATCTACTATCTTAGTTCACATCTTAGATGAAGGAAATATGGTATAGTGCAATGTGTTAGATACTGGGAAACAACAGTAGACAAGAAAAGCCCATGCCACTGCTTACTAACTACCACAAAAATTACTAAGGTCACAGAATTTTCCATTTAAGACACACTAGTGATGAAATTTATTCAACGTCCTCATCTTATTGGTAGGAAAACAAATCCAGGAAAGAACATAACTAGTAGAATATCTATAATCAATAGATTCATGGCACCTAAAATATAAAACAAGGAAAACAGGGTGTGCCTAGGTGATTAAGAAGATTTGGAGGTTAGTTGATCTCTTATAAAATCCTTGGAAACCTGATATAAATAGGTAGAAATGCTGAATAACATACTATGAAATTTCACTTACATGTTTAACTATGCACATACTTCCGATGTAACTACTTTTGCCCTGTTGACAAGAGCTGAGGAGGCAGTGTGTGGAGATGCATCAGGAACAATCAGCAGACCAGGGAGCTGGTTCCAGCCCCGATATGCTATGTGATGTTGAGCAAGTGGCAATCTTTCTGTGCTTCATCTGCAAATTGAGAGGGTCAGATGCAGTCTCTTCCTCTAGACTTTTCAGGTGCAATGTACTTTCTCATATTCTGATACAAAAGCCTGTACACACTACACCTTTCTGGAGAGGGTTTTGTGGTGGCGGTGGTGGTTGTTTTGGGAAGGTAAGGACTGCCTGGAGATTGGGGGATGGTACGTGTGAGCTCTGAAAGGCAGTCTCTTAGCTTTAAGCAGGCCATGAAACTCTTACTCTAGCTGTAATTGTGACCACTTTTAGATGTATGTCACTGTAAAGCCAAGTGATAGGAAGTAATGCATTGAACTTTGTTTACTTGATTGAAATTTTTTTCTTTTCTTTTCCTTTCTTTCCTTTTCTATGTTTCCTGGCATGTGTAGAAACCACCTACTTGGCCACACATCTTGCGGGGAGAAGGAGAAAAAGCTCAGGAATCCATTATGGACTTTTTTTTTTCACACCCTGGAAACCCCATAAGGCATTGATTGGGAGCAATGTAACTGCTTTTTGCTGTAGCTGCTAATTGATGCTATTACTTTAAAAGGTGAGTGCAGATAGCAAAGCAATTCATAGCACAAAAGTGACAGACAGTGATGTGTATTTAAAAAACTTCTTATAGGTTGGATTGTGGTGGAGACAAGAGGCAGAGCATAGAGCAAGAAAAGGTTCCAACGACCCTGTTCCGCCACTCCAATACCACCATGGACAGACCCAAAAGAGAGGGAATGAACCCCTGATATCTATAGAGCATGTCAACTTTGTCAAATATCTCATTGTAAATTCTTCATGAGCATCAGTAGCTAAGGTCAAATTCATTCATTCATTCATTCGTTTGTTCACTTACCAAATATTCATTCAAAACCTTCTATGTGCAGATACTGTGTTGAGTGCTGGGTATTTAGTAGTGAGGAAAACAGCCCTGGATCTCCTGGAGTTTATCAATGGAGCTTATGGCTTTCCTTTTTATTATTTTTTAAACTGTTCTCTGGGATAGACAAAATGGAGTTATTGCCAAGCAGGGCCAGAGACAAAGATTTGGGTGCAAATGGATCTATTTGGGAGTTCATCCCCAGAAGCATGGTGAGGGGATGGGCAAGTTGATGAGGAAGGGAGGTAGGCTAACAAGAGGTGTGTAAAGGAATGTATCACCAGTGTGGGTGCTGGGGCTTAGTCCTGCAGGGGACCCTATGAGAGACTGTGTAGAACACGTCTCAGAATTGACCTATGTAGGGAGCAAGAAAGCTGAGGTGGTCATCCACTAACTCCTGTCCCCCGTGGGTTGAGGCTGCTTCTGAGCCATTAACTCTCTGGCATTTTCGGTATGTCCTGGTCACTGCCATGGACAGAGAGCACCCTCAGGCAGGGAGATACGGGAAACCATGGGCATGTCCAGGAACTACCTAGTGAGAGCTGAGAACACATGGGCAGGGCACTCGTCATGCTTACCACAAAGATTATCCCCATTTTATAGGAAAGGAAACTGAGGCTTGAGAGGTAACCCATCTAAGAGGTATTAAAACAGGATGCTGACCTCTGAAACATGCTTCTCTTCACCAATCCCAGATGGAAAGGCTTGGTGTAAAGCTCTGAATGACGATGGGGCGATATCTCTGGAAGAGAGCTGAAGACAGGTTGGACTTCTGGGCCAGAAGGCAGGCTTGACATCAGATGGAACCTCACAGGATTTCATACTGTAGGGGTGAGGGGAACTTGCTCTTTCCCCCGAAAGTTCCCTGAAAGATCAAGTCACGGAACAAGGCAGATTAATAAGAGAAAGGTTTATTTACCATGCACATGGGGAGAATCACAGCATGTTTACCCAATATCCCATTGGGATCCAGATATTTTTATATATGCCTTTTAGAAGGAAGGGGGGAAATTGAGGCATATAGGTAATTTTGTATAGGGGTTGCTAGGGAGGATGAATGGATGGGGGAAACAAATTGACTTGTAAATTAACCTGAGAGAGAAGTATTATGTTTTAAATGATTTGGGCCAGGTCTGGTTGCAGTCTGCAATATATTGAGATAACAG
>NW_012149941.1:2167256-2168365 GCF_000956105.1 Propithecus coquereli
AAAATTTTTGTGTGAAGAGTTAGTCATATTTTGGGAAAGAGAAAAGTTAAGTACCAAATTCCTGAGGCATGAGTGTCCTTGTGTGCTCAAGGAACGGCAAGTTGCCAGGCTCTGCCAGAATGAAGCGACTAAGGAAGATTGTAGAAAGGGGGAAGTTAGAGTCGTGGCAGGGGTGAGTTCCTGTAGGTCATTAAAGGTCTTTCTAAAAGAGACTGAACGGTTTTGATCCAAGGAATGATGTAACCTGACTTACAGTTAACAGCATCATTCTGGCTGCCATGCTGAGAATGGACTCAAGAATGGCAGGGTATAAGCAGGGAGCCCAGTTAGAAGGCCACTCTAGTAATTCCGGTGAAAAGTGATGGTGCAGAGAGGTGGAAGTGGGTGTGGCATACAGTGATGGAATTCTGGATATATTTTCACGATTGAGTCCTCAGATGTGCTGAGGGACCAGATATGAGGTATAAAACAGAGAGCCAAGGATGATTCCAAGGCTTTTAGCCCCCAAACTGGAAGAATAGCGTTGTTATAGCTCAGATGATGCAGGCTACAAAATGAGCAGGTGTTTTCGGGAGAGAAACCAGAAGTCAAATTTTAGGCATATTTAAGTTTGAAAGGCCAATTGGATATGATTTTAATAGCTGTGCCATATTCCATAACATAAGCATAACATAATTGATTTAACTATTCCATTGTTGCTGAAATTCCGGTTGTTAGTAGACTTTTGTAAGTATAAACATCACTGTGATGTTTTCAAGGATGGATTCTATCTGGTCAATTCTCAGGTTAAATGCCACCTGCTGTTCAGCGGAGCCCTTGCTTGATCACCCATTCTAAAGTTACAAGTTATCACATTGCCCATTTAGAGTCACTACATAGCATTTATCTCTGCCTGATATTTTTCCTTACATATTTATTATTCATCTCTTTCCTTGAGAATGTAAGTGTCATAAGAATAAGGCCCTCATCTGCCTTTTGTAATTGGCAGAGTAGGTACTCAATAAATACTGAAAGAATAAAAACTATGTACACAGGTCCTCATACATGGGTGTTTTTGTTTTCATGAGATAGATTTCCCAAAAGTGGAATTGCTTTGTCAAATTTTATTT
>NW_012149941.1:2173791-2175319 GCF_000956105.1 Propithecus coquereli
ACCAACTTTCTAAGCTGCTTTTTTGAAGAGCCTGTTCCTCCCTAGCCTCCTCAGTCTTTGCAGAAAGAGCATAGGATGAACTCAATCCTCTGGAGACATTTTCTCCCTAAAGTCTCCTCTGCCCTCCCACACAGACGCTGGAACCTCATTAACGCCCCCTGTAGGAGCTCATTCAATTCTTTCCTTTTAACCACAGGGTATTCAACAGCTCCTAGAGCTCCTTACCAGCCAAATAATAGAATACATTGACAGTTGTTTTTTTGTCAGCTTGATATAATTAGAGATACTTGTATCTCCTGATTTTTCACACTTCTCAAGAACAATGTGAGTTAATGACAGCATAGGGTCTTCATTTTCCTGCTTTTTCTTATAGAATGTCAAAACTGAAAAAGAACCATTTTTAAGAACTGCTCCCTACTTCTAGAATTAGAAAATAGGGGCTCAAAAGGAAAAATGACCTGCCTGAAATTAGTTAGTGGCTGAGAAAGGATTAGAAATAAAATCTCTAACTCTTTTTAAGTCTATGCTCTTTCTTCAGTTCCATGTTGTGTGGGTTTATATTACAAGATAAACTATATCTTGGTGCCTGTGTTATATAGGCAAATAGGGGTTGTAGCCTCAAAAGGAGAACACTTGTAGGGATATCTAGAAAATGAACCTCTTAATTCAGAAATATCTTAAATTGCTAAAATTCAAAATGGAGCAAATGTTAATAATAGAAATATAATTGCAAGAAGACAGTAAACTAAGAACGTGTTGGGAGAAATGGGTCTCAGGAATATAAGAAGATGGCTAATACCTTTTAAACCTAAAAGCATACACATTGAATATCAGAATATTGTCAGTCATTGCAACAAACAGTATGAAAAATCTTTGGGGGCAAGGGTGCTCCTCAAAGCTTACCTATTAACCTGGAAGTGGGAAAACCTTGTTGCATGGGTTTACCTAGGTAGTTGGATTGGTTGGTGAAAAAGGATCTAAACATGAAAGAAGAAGGCATAGGCTGTAATTTTTACCCCAAAAGTAGTTATCAGAAGTGCTTCATCTCTCTGAATCTTAGGTTCACATTGATAAAATGAGAAAAGTGGACTAGGTGTATAGTTTCTCTAACTTCAGTGAACATAAGAATCATCTAGAGAACTTAAGGCAGATCCCAGAGGCCAGTTGTCAGAGATTTTGAGTAATTGATTTGGGGTAGGGCCCCTGAATCTTCATTGTATCAAGCTCCTAAGACAATTCTAAGTAATGTGCTTCTAGGACCACACCTGAAACATGAAAATATCCTGGGGAAAAAGATCCAAAGAAGTTCTAATAATTTGTAACTTTTGCTTCCCACCTGCTTAAACCTAACAAATACTGAAATTCTCTGCTAGTTAAAAGCACTTTCAGAACATTAACTGCTTGCTGCCTTGGGTCATAATGTCATACATTCAATTTATGTATCAAATCATGGGCTTTTGTGGAGGCCAATGCAGCCTAGCAGGAGGAAACATGAGTCCAATTTTCAGTACAAAGTGTTAGCCTGTTT
>NW_012149941.1:2176754-2194486 GCF_000956105.1 Propithecus coquereli
GACACATCTTGCCTTTGGGGTCTTCAAAAGAGGCTAAAAAATAAGAACCTGTTCCATGCCTTCATTCTAAACAAAACTGAGAATTAAGACAAAGTATAAGGCAGATGGAGGTCAAAATGTCACAATTTCTAAGAATAATGTGGAGAATGTATCTTGCTTAAGAGCTCAATGGACTTCCTAGCTGAACCCCATGGTTAGACTCACGGCATTTAAAAGCAGAGGAGAGAGAATACCTGCTTCCTGTGGGCAGTACACACCCAAGAGAAAAAAGGGGAGAAGTTGAGAAGGCATAAATAATTTCTCTTTCCCCAAATTACTAGTCAGGTAGAGCACTCCACTTTCTCTTGGTGCAGGCAGTAAATGAGCAGAAAATATCTGGGAGTGTCATGCATATTAAAATTCTCTCCACATGGAGGGACACATCAAGAGTGGAAGAAGCATTGTCTTCTTCCAAATATTTACCAAAGCATTTCTTCATTCATCATCTCTTGACTTTACTATGCCAGTGCCAGATACTATGCTGAGCACAGAGGGAACCAGATGAATTAAGATGCAATCTCTGCTCTCAGGAGACTTTAGTTGGTATTATTCAAAGACCTTTCACATTCTTAATTTGATGGTGTTTATTTTGTACAGCTCCCTGTGAAATATGAGAGCATCCTGTTGCAGGGCCAGGCTTGTAGCAAAATGGGGCAGCAGAGAGAAGCAGTAGCCAGAACTGTATTGATCATTCATTCCCTCAAAGCAGGCTGAGAAATTGAGAAATAAATCTTCCTTCCAGACCAAGTATGGTGTTCAAAGTATGGTGTTACTACTTGGACTGTCAAGTAGTAATGATAATGATAGTAGTAGCCGTTATTATGTGTCGAACATTTACTACATGTCAGCTTCTGTGCTCATCCCTTAATGACGGTTTCTCCTTGAATATTCTTCATAACTCTAGAAGTCAGGTGATAAACTGAGGCTCAGAGGTTGTTGGTAACATGTTGTATCCAGCTACTGGGGAGATGAATTAAAATTCAAATTCAGGTATGTACAACTCCAGGGCTTGTATATTTAACGATTACATTTCAGAATAGAATAAAGAAGCAAGTAATTCCACAGTTAAATAGACCACAGTTATAGAAAATTTTAGAAAAAAGGATAGTTCACATATTCAGGCAGACGATGAGTGAGCATCACTAAGGAAATATCTTAGCAGGTTCCATGGTTCAGGTCAAAGATAGAAAGGGTTGCAGGAAAAATCAGGTCACAACCCTAAGAGGGGTCTGTAGATACCAGAAGCAGAATTTTCAGAAACAGTGACAATAATGAAGGCTCTAAATGAAGCAGAAATTTGGTTCTTAAAATAGGGGTCCAAGATTGAAAAGTGTACAGGACTCCTCCTGTGTCTTAATCCTTTTCTAATAAATCTAATGAAGTGGAATTGATGCTTCATGACTGGCAACTATAAAATGGGGTTATCAGCCCATTTTTCCAAGGCCGAGGATATGTCTTTTAAATAGAATTCTCTTAAATGGATAACTTGGCTAACACAAGTGGGTTAATCTGGGTCCTCTCTGATGCGGACATCGAGATAGGATTAAATGTGCAAAGATTTCATTAGAGAAAATGCCTGCGGAAAAGGAGACAGGGAGGAAATCAGGAAGGCTGAGAGAGTTTCAGTGCAATGAGCCCTAACTGAAGGAGAGAGGGAAGTTGGATGTAACCATTCTGAACTGCTGTGCAGTCAACGCATGGTTTAGCAAAGCCGTCATATAGTCTCAAGACTACCAGAGTCATCTATATGTCCCAGGATGGGTCTGTCTTTGTATCTTCTGTGAAGATACTGGCAGCCTGAGAAAGGCATGGTATCAGTGCGAATCTGTGGATGGATTTCAAAGTGCATCAGCTGGGACCCTGAATCACACTCCTTTTAGCAGGAGGTCAGCTAGGCACATTCTCATAGCCACAAGTATATTTCAGATCCTGCTTCAAAAATAGAAAGATATTTTGTTCCCATTTTATAGCTGAAATACTGAGATCTAGGATATCGATTAATTTCCTCAAGCTCACATGGTGCTTCCATGATAGAGACTGAGGTTACCTGTGTGTGAATTGCCTCTCCCTCAAAAGACACTCAAAATAAAGTTCTGCTAGATAAGTTTTCTCAAACTTGAGGATTCATCAAATCTCCTGGAGGACTTGTTAAAACAATGATTCCTGGGCACCACCCCCAGAGTTTCTGATTTTAGAGATCACCCGGGAGGCCTGAGAGTTTGCATTTATAACAGATTTCCAGGTGATGCTGATATTTTTGATGGAAGGAACAAAGATAGAAAACCACGTGTCAGTTCCCTAATAGAAAGAGTGTGTGTGTGCAATCAGAGGGTGGTAAGGGGAAGGGAGAGCAAAGAAAAATGTCTTATTTATCTTATAACTCCCCTTCCTTGCATACCCAAATACTGTGCCTGAATTATGATAGGCACATTATACGTGTTTATAAAATTGAATTTCTTTTGCTTTGGAAAAATTTTATGTAATAATATAGTGAAAACAAGCCTATCCTCCCAAAGAAATAATATTAGAACAGACTGATATTTTTTCCAGAAAGGATTTCTCCTTAAGAAAAACAGAAGTTGTCTTTGTCTGTCTTCCCTAGCCACGTGGCATTTAACATCTTTTCTGCTTTAATCAAATTACTGAAACCAAGGAGCACAGGGGGCAAGAACAAGGTGGCAGTCTCAGCATGATTTCTGGTTTGTAGATGCTTTTAGTACATATATATATATTTCATTTTTGATGCATGCAACAACATGCACAGGGAAAATGTGCTGGCACTAGTCCTTAAATCTGATAATAATACAAAGAGTCCACCCCTTCAATCAGGTTGCTGGATTTGTTGTTTTGTGTAGTCAGATGATAAGAGTCCTGGAGAGACTTAGTCTTTGCTGCAGCTGCTTAATGGTGAGGACATGAGCTGAAAAGCTCAATTGGCAATGGCCACGAGTACAATAATAGACTGCGTGCCTGACATTGAGCTAAGAGCTTTATGTGTATACTTTATTTAATTCTCACAACAACTACATAATGTTGTTATTATTGTTATTCACATTTCACTAATTAAGAGAATTAGAAAGAGAGGTTAAATAACATGGCTGATCTATGTACCTGGTGAATCATGGTTTGAACCCTGATCTGTTTGACCACAGTATCTTTACTCTCAAAAACTGACTGTATTGCCTCCTGAGTGCATATAAGAGTATCCCATGGAACAGGATTGCTTAACCCGTCCAGCATATACAGCAAAAAGATATCTGAAGCAGAAAGAAAGCAGATGATTTTCCCAGTGTCATGTTGTGAATTAGCAACAGAACCAGAACTAGAATAAAGGTCTCCATGATCCCTTTGTGAAAGTCCGTGGCTTTCCTAGTTACCATGTTCTGTTATTTCAGCATCATTGTTTCTCTTTCTCTCTCTCCCCCTCTCTCCTCCCTTCTCCATGACAACTGGGTGTCTTTTCTTCACCCATCTCACAACTCAATGCTGACATAATTTGTGCTCCATCTATACTTACTTATTTTATAAGTCCACTTACATCCCCCCCAATCCCTGCCAGCCTAGGAGGCCTGAGTGTTTGTCCAATTATTCTCATTTGAATTTCTTTCCAATCCACTTATCCTGAACATTAGGTCTGATTCAGCAGAAACTTCAGGGCCAAAGATAACAAATTCATCTTGCCTATCTCATTTCTAAGGGAATAATATTGTGAAAGTCATGGAAGATTATTTGCTCATTTTTCTTTATTATAAATAATTATGATGGACCCAAACAAATGAACTTATCAGGGCCTTCATCACATGATCAAACAAATGACAACTTGAGTCAGATGATGATTGTCATCAGCACACTTGCTAATCTTGTTCAGGCCTGGAGCAAACCTGGACATGTTAGCTCAAGTAGCTTTATAATTACATCGTCCAAGACAAAGCAACTACCCAAATTAAAAGAATTGTTTTGTTATTATGTTCTGGAAACTTTATGTCATGTCTTTCTATCCATATCCTGTGGAAGTTAGGATTCCATTCCCCACTTGGGGTTACCAGAGAATGGAATACATTAATTATGATGTTGATAACCAATAATATCTTGAACGTTCTGGCCAATGAGTAGAAAAAAAATGAATTCCAAGCAATTTGTAACCACTTCATTTCTCACCAAACTAAAATCAAAATAAAATGCTTTCCATCTCCTTTTACATTCTCTCATTGGGTTTAAATTATTCCCATCAACATTGATACTTCCCCATTTACACTTAATATTTATGCCAGAGTTTTAGGACCTTATTTACTCTAAGATCTTGGAATTAGCAATACTGTGGAGCAGTGGTTTTCAAATTCTGGTTCAAGAATGGGTGTTGGTGCATGATGTTTTCACTAGCCTACAACTAATGAATAAATATATTTGTACAATTTACAGATTTCCAAAGTTGCACTTCCAAATCTCATTGAGGGGATCTCCATTGAGACTTGTCTGCTTCCACATCGCAATATTTCTACCACCAGGTACAGCACAGCGCACAACAATCATTCCATACATATTTTTTTGAATAAACAAATAAGAGCAGTGTCCTATTTTAGAAAGAGCTATTGTTTATTCTGTTATTATGTTCTTTTTGGTGTTAAAATGTTTTTTTAAAGGAAATAATGATGATAGAAGTTATTTTTAATGTCCTTGGCACAATAAAGGGCTAGGCATCCTATCTTGGTCACATAAATTTATTTTTCAAAATTTCGTTGGATTGAGAATACAGCAACCTGGAAATCACTATGTAATCTAATTCTCTTATCTTAAAATGCGAAATTGCTGGTCAAGGAGAGGAAATAACTTGCCTAAAAACTATTCCTCTGTGCTCCCTTTTATTTTATAGAATTATAACAATAGGTTGATTGGCTATTTATCTTTTGTGTTTTTATGGATTACTACAGTCTCAGAAACAGTATTGTGAGCTCCTTGAGAATGTGGATCCTGCCTCTTATTTCGTAGGTATAGTAATGTCAATTGTCTGTGGTGCTATCCGTGGTGCTGAACTTTTTCCATGAAGACTAAGTTGAGTGGGTACAGATAAAAGTGAGGAGTTTCTATTAACCATCATACTCATTTCAGAGTATAAATGAAGACAAGGAAAAAGATGCCTGGACATGACATGTAAACCAAGTAAATAATCTTCTATCTGATCTGTCCCATGTAGGGCAAGAAATTGATTTATAACAGCTCAATTACTTCAGAAAGGTTGATAAACAAACAGAACTTTCACCTTGAACATGAATTCTGAGACTAGGTTTGGAAAGCTGATTGATATCCCCTGACCACCCAATCCTTAAAAGAAAAGAAAAGGATTAAGAAACGACATACTTTCTGCGTCTCATTGAACACAAGGATATCACAAGGAAGGACCACATTTCTAACATTAAACCAAAAATAAAATATGTATATCTAAACCCCTAAATGAAATGAACCTTAATAATGAATCAATAAAAATTAGATAGATTTAGCAAATTAGATAGATCCAGTAAGTCTCATAATTTACTTTTGTCTAGGTATTTTCTGTAGATGCTTGACCAAAAAAAAAAATAACAGATCTTTCTTTAACTCTATTCTGTTATTTTTTTGTACCTTTCTTCTTTACCTATTATTGGTTACTTGAAAAATATAATTAGTAATTTGATTGAAAGCTCTCTTTGCACTACTTGGTCAGAGTGCACACTCTTACTAAAATTGCCCTGTGCTGCTAAGGATTGTTCTTTTCTTGCCTGGTTCTAATTGCAATTATGTTTTATATTTGCTTCTAATACCAATTGTCATTTCTTATGTAAGTTTGTCACTGTTTCTCACAAAAAAGGAAAAACAAACCTTTTTGTATCTTAAATAGTAGTGAAGTAGGGAGAACTTCCTCTTTTTCCTTTTGCTTTTTTATATTTTATGAGTTTACACACTTCCATGCATTAATTGTGCAACTTAAAAAATATGGAATAAAAACACAATTAAGCCCTAATCTCATAAAAGAGCATGTCCCTATATATTCTGCCTGGTTCTAAATTTTCCCATAACAGCAAAACCAATTAAAAGAGTAAGTAAAATATAATTAAAGTAAAGTAAAGTATAATTAAATTTGGAAATTATACTGTATTTTTTATTATTGATATATTTGGAGCATTTATTGAGACAAATATAGCCCTAAGTGTTGCCATAAGACAGATCATGAACAATGAATCAAGAAGGCAACTTGATTTTTACTGCAAGATGGCCATATTCTGAAAGGGTGAGGGAATGAGCAATTTGTTCATGCCAGTTCTGAGGTGACACATCCTGTATCAGCATCGCAATCAAACACTTGGCTGTGAGCCTTTGTATGTCACTTGTCTTCCTCCTACTGCAGAATGTCAGCTGAGGAGAGCTTGTTCTTAATAATAAGGAAAAAAAAGATAATAGAGAGGGAAGCAATTCTTCTGAAATTGCCTTAATACTACTTCAGTTGCTGTCAGTGTAGTCATAGCCTCAGGGGATAAAGTCATCCAGTCAAACTGCTGCCATCTGGGGGCACAGCACCCCATCCCAGGTCTCCTCACAGTGCTCATTAATTGTTAGGAGAATGATAAATGTTTTTGTGTGTACTTTACAGCAGTGGATCAAATGGGTTAAGTCCAGTTGACTCGTGCACTTAATTCACTTGTTCGCTGAAGAATGATCTGACTTTATAGATGGATTCCAATACAAATATATGTGTGTGTGGGTGTGTGTGTGTCGGGGGGTGGACATGGGGCAGATTTATCAGAGGAACGCAATGCCAGGACAAAAGCTTTCTGGGAGTTTTGAAGCTGGTGAAGTCTAGAAAAGGTTAATTTTAAGTTCTACCCATTATTACATTTGCACAGAACATTTCCATTTACAAAGTGCTTTCACATTGCCATCTATAATTTGATCCTAACAAGATCAAATTACTAAGACAGGAATAATTATCCCTCTTTTTTTTTTTTTTTCTAAAGATGATGAGTGAGGTTACACTACTTGTCTAAGGTCATATTGTTGCTAAGTGGCACAGCCAGATCTCCAGCACAGGACTCTTATCTATAAACACTGTTCTCTCTCTATTCCCAGATTTGCTGACCAGTAGCCATATAACAATTAATCTGTTTGCCTTTATGTTAACTTAAATTCTGAACGTACCAAATAGCTATGAAATCTGGTTTATCATTTAAATGATGAGGACATTTCTTTTTCTGGTATAAATAGAAAAATGTTCTCCTAAAGTTGTAATAATATACTGCTGACATTCAAATTGTCATCACACCAATTATCTCATTTAAATTGCAGAATAACTCTTTGAGATAAATTGGAAAGATAGAGTTTTTTTGTGACTGTTTGTTTAGTGGCTATAGCGGTTCATTTTTTAAATATAAGTAAGGCTTCATTAGCCCATCAAATACTCTTCCAGTATTGAGGATTTCTGTAGGCCTTTATGGTAGCATTATTTATTTTCCTTGATCCTGACTTCATCCCAGATAATTTTCTGTTTTCCTTATTTCTTCATCTATTGCAGCCTGAAAGTCGTATTCCCCCTCCCAGCCCTTGACATCCAGTATTCTAAACTTGACAGAGAACTGCACATCACCACTTATTTGGGGAAAGAGATAATTTAACACATTCTACTGGTAGAGAAACTGAGGCCCACAAGTTAAATGACTTACCTAGAGACTGCCTATAACTCCTGACCAATATAGAGCCTGATATTTTGTCACTATGGAGGCCCATCATGAAGTCTCCTGCACTAGAGCTGACTTCTGGAGCAAGCATATATACCATACTTCTTTGGAGTACTGCTTACAGATCAACTAAAGAGGCATTCTCTGGTGTAGTGATTTCAGGAGTTGTCATGTTTCTCTAAATAGCTTCTGCAGTGGTTGACTTACAGATGGAATTCCGCTATGGGCTAAACATTTATTTCTTTCATTATCTTCATCTAATGTCTAATGTCATTAAGCCCCTTTAATCACTATGCTATTGACATAAACTAAATTTTTAGTCCTTCAGGAATAGGAGGGAAGAAAAAGAATATGAGGATAGATTGTGGGGACAGGAGGGCTCAAAAATAGTCACAATAATACTTGCTATGTTCCAGGCATTGTTACACAACTTTACATACGTTTTTACCATCTAGTCTTCAAAATGGCTCCATTATGCCTAATGTAATCGTAAGTGGAAATTAGTTCATATAGATGGAATGATTTTTCCAAAGCCATGGTGTTTGAAACATAACTTTTATTTCTTTTAATGCACTCAAGATGATGCCTTTCTACTATACTCTTCTGCGTCAGGCAAGATATTTTTCAGGAATGTGGACAAAGCATTCTTTCTTTTTTAATGCAAAAGTAACCATAGGGCTTGCTGTTATTCCAGCATAAAAGCCACCTTTGTCTTATTCCGCTAGGTTCTCAGTAGGTTAGTATTTGTTCCACGACAGTGCCCTTAGACCTAGACTTTTACTGCACACATTACTTTTCAACTATTGCTATGTTGGTTTCAGACTGCAGAATCTGAGAGCCTAATCAGCAATTTTTAGCAAGAAAGACCAATAAGAGCTGTTTTTCCACCTAGCGTAAGTCACCAAAGCACCAAAGACTTTCACTGAAGCTCAGAGCAATTAGCGCTGGGAAGTGATTCATCCCACATCTTCCTTGGGAACAGGCCTCTATCAGTATGGAAGTCAGAAATGAGTCTGTGGCTCCCAGCATCTCTAGTTGTTCCCTTTATCCTTCTTGGAACATAAACCTCTCACTTTTCCTTGGAGGTGTATCTTGTACTCTGTTGTGCATTTTTGCCCCCTTTCTACATGTGTACAAAAGGTGAGGTCTTTTGGGACATGAATATCAAGCACTGTGCAGCATGTTGTGGAAGAATTTAGGCTAGAAGGCATTTTCTGTGCTTTCGAAAGCTTATCCTAAAGGAGGAGGTGTGATGGTAGAAAGAGCCTTGAACTGGGAATCAGAGTCACCTGGTTTCTGGGCTGAGCTTTGACGCTGAACTGCTCCATGGCCATGAATAGCCTCATTGAATGACTTCACACTTGCTTTGATTTTTGCCAATTGCTTGACTTCTGGGCAAAGAAACTATATTAGCCAGGGTTCTCCAGAGAAACAGAACCAGTAGCTTATGTGAGTGTGTCTGTGTATAGATAAATTATAAGGAACTGAATCACATGATTGTGGAGGCTGAGAAGTCCCAAGATCTGCAGCCAAGGAGCTAGAGACCCAGGACAGCCAATGTATGGTTCCAGTCCAAGTCCAAAGGCTTGAGAACTAGGAGAGCTGATAGCATAAAGTCCAGTCCAGAAGCCAGCAGGCCTTGAGATCCAAGAAAAGCTGATGTTTCAGTGCAAGTCTGAAAGGTGGAAAAGGCCAATGTTCCAGCTCATACAGTCAGGCAGCAGAGACAGAATTCTTTTTTACTTGGGCTTTTTATTCTATTCAGACCTTCAATGGATTGGATGAAACCAACCCAGCAATTTAGTGTGCCTATGTGTGGTTCCAAATACGGGTTCAATCCAGACCTGCAGCAGGCAAAGATTTGCCTTTGTTGAAATGCCCACAAGAGTACCCTCTCAGGTCCTTGGCCGTTTAAAATATGTGGACAAATTTGATGTGTAGAGGGACCATCCTTAGAACTTCCATCATGGGCTAATTTTCATGGATTGTGAAATGGGAAATGACTGCTAATGGGTACAGGGTTTCTTTATGGGGTGATGGAAAAATGTTCTAATATTGATTATGGTGATTGTAAAACTCTGTGGATATGCTAAAAACTATTGGATTGTGCATTTTTAAATGGATGCATTATATGGCATGTGAATTATATCTCAATAAAGCTTTTTTTATTTATCGTCCTTAGAACATAACCTAGAACCTTAGAACATAACCTGAAAAAATTTCAGTGTCTCAGCCCATCCTCTTTTCAGGTTTTAGCTTGAGAAATTGTGCCATTTGCGACAAGGAATGCTTCTCCTGTAATAAAATCAATATATACTTTACACAAGATATTCAGGGCAAGAGTATGCAGTGGGCTTACTATTTCCGCAACCAAAAGGCTAGAAATGATTATTTCTTCTTTGATATGACATTAGTCCTACATTTCTGGATACAAATTGGATATGATTTGAGGGAAATTAAGAAGAACCATCTGCCCCAAACAGAAAGATAGTTATTTAATCTTTGGGGATAAGATTTGCTGTTGCTGATTCTCTTTTACCTACTAATCTTACTTTCAATGACTCCCTTAAATCTTTACCTTAGGGAAAATTGGTTAATCCAATCAGATCCCTACATGATAATGTATGTGATGATTATAATAGTGTTGAAAGTATTGAAAGTGAAGAGGTTGTTGAAAGGTGAGGTAGGGACTAGAAGTGGAAAAGAACAGATCAATGTTCCTTTCGTACAGGGTTCCACAAACCCTAAGCTATATAATCCCCCCTCAGCAACTTGGGTGACTCAGTACAGGATGAGGTGCAGAGACAGTTGTATGGGAGATCTGCTGCTCAACTTCCCTGCCCCTTGCAATATGAAAGTTTCTCTGGTGGAATAGCCTCTCCACAAACTCTACGCGTAAGGTTCCTGTAGAAGTAGTCATGTTATTATTTAATACATGAGCCCTCCTAGCTGGCCAAAGCTGTTGTCAAGGAATGAACATGTATCCAGTCCATAAAAAGAAGTCCCTTACTTAGAATTTCTGGCATCCAATAATTGTTTTCTCAACAATTGATTAAGCCAAGTTCAATATAAGCCACAATGTTATTTTAACATCTAGGTACCCAAAGGGAACTCTGAACAGAATATTTTCAGCTGGTATTTCTAATAAAGGTTGATGTTATTATTTGCTCCAGGATAGTTACTGCATGCTCCATGGAATTAAAACAAAACAAAACAAAACAACAACAATAAAACAACTCTAAAGCTATTGAAAAGTTAGTGTTACTTGAATTGATTTATAATAGCTCAAACCACACACAATAAACCAGTAATTGAATCTAACACATCATAAACATCCATTTTCACTTTACCTCCTGGCTGAGCAGATGATGCTGTCTTAAATTTTTAAAATTTTATGATAAAATGCTTAAACCGATGTAATATAATAATGGGGCATTAATATCAGGGATAAGATTACCTCTCTGCTGCTTTGCCACTTTATGGAGGGTGAGAATGTGTTGATATTACTGATGATATTTCATGGCCAAAATCAGAGCTATTGCTACCAAATATTTTTGACATAGAAGGAGCTATCTGCAGTATAGAAAAGCCTGGAGACTTGTCCTATCTCCAATTTTGCCAATTACTAGCTCTGTGAACTAAATAGAAACTTTTCCCTCTATGATCCCGGGTTTCTCCATTTAAAAAATTATGGTATTAGATTAGATGAACTTTAAGTCTTGAATCTATATATGACACGTGTTACTTAAAACCATAGCATTAAGCCAGACAGACCCAAAACATCAGTACTGCTCTATGAATGACTTTATAAAAACAATACATAATTTGGGTTCAGAGGAACTAGTGGGTAAATGTCAGGTCTGCTATCTTTTAGCCTTTACTAAGTCACGTAGATGAGCTAAAGCTCAACATCTCTCAAATTCAAAGTGGGTATATGTCTATAGCCATACCACCCTAAATGTGACCAATCTCCTCTGATCTAGGAAGCTAAGCAGGGTTGGGCTTGTTTAGTAAATTAATGGGAAAGTGGGTATAAATTGGTATAATAATATCTACTGTATCTTGCAGAATTCTTGTAGAGTGCAAATGAAATATTACATGGGAAGATTCTTAAACTTTTATATGCTTTTCATGGTAGCAAAAATAGTAAAATGGTAACAGTAAGTAGTAGTTTTGAAGTAATTGTGAGACCAGCTAATGTTTAATTGAGCACTAAATATATGCCGTACACTGCCTTGACCATTCTACATGCATTGTTCCATTTTTTCCTCATAACCATCCTTCAAGAAAGGTACCTTAATTTCCCCTTTTTGTAGTGAGAGTACCAGACTCAAAAAATTGAGTACTTGCTCAATGATGCAGTTAACAAATGATGGCACTCAGATACAAACCTCAGGCAATCTGACTCCAGAGCAGGAGCTTTTACCCATTACGTTACAATGATTTATTCCTTCAGTATAAAATAGATTCAAATTTATATGTGAAGAGTTTTACTTCCAGCAATATTCTTCTCTGAAACCAAGACTTCCACTGAGAATATCAGAAAAGCTATACCCAAAACTTTCTTTAAAGATACTGAAGAGCTACTAAGGCAGTGAGCAATCAAGCGGTTAATTTCCAAGAAAGAAGAGGAACCCAGAGATGCAAAGGTGGCGTTCGTCACCATCGTCGTTTTGAGGCATTGACCAAAAATTGCAGCTACAGGTTGAAAAGCTGAGTCAAACCTTTTGTAGTCTCATGGAGCTAGGCGGCACAAATTGTAGTTTAAAGCCCACCAGTAGGGTCTCTGCTAGATACTCCAGGTTTTCAATTGTGACTTTATGTTAACAGTAAATTTGAACTGGGATTAGATTAACCCTTAGAAAAGACTAAACTCTCCCTCTAAATAAACTTAACTCCTTATTGTATTAAGATGATCTGGCCCTACTCAGTCTGCCCCCTACAAGCAAAAGCAAATCTCTTAAGGCAAATGACATCATCCAAGACCTCAAAGGCACTCTTTGATTTTTTTCATACACAATGAAAATCAAAATTCAAGTAAAAAAAAACACAAAACACTGGATATTAAGAATTGACCAAGGACTGTGAGATTAGAACTACAAGAGATCCAGATATAAGAGTTATGTATTTAAAGTAACTGTAACTAATATAGTAGTTCCCTCTTACTCATGGAAGATGTTTTAATACGCCCAGTTGATGCCTGAAACTGCAGATAGTACTAAACCGTATATACCATGTTTTTCATATATATACATATATGTATATATGAGATCAAGTTTAATTTATAAATTAGGCACTGTACTAGATTAACAACAATAGCTAGTAATAAAATAGAACAATTATAGCATACTGTAATATTTCCTTTATAATTTCATGGATAGGATATTTGTTCTTATGGTAGATCTTTGCAACCTCAGCATATTATTGTTTTCCTTTTAAGTTGAAAGCTCTTACTTAAAGGAAGCACTTTATGGCTTATCTTTGGCATATTTAAATTGTCAGCATCACTACTCTTGTGCTTTGGAGTCATTACTAAATAAAATAAGGGTTGCTTGAACACAATCACTGTGGTACTGTGGCAGGCAATTTGATAACTAAGATGACTAGTAAGTGACTAAGGGGCAGGTAGCATCTACACTATCAATACCCTGGACAAAGGGATAATTCATGTCCTGGGTGGGTCGGAGTGTTATGGCACAATGTTTCATCACATTACTCAGAATGGTATATAACTTTAAATTTGTGAAGTGTTTATTTCTGAAATTTTCCATTTAATATGTTCAGACTGCAGTTAACCATGGATAACTGAAACCATAGAAAGGAAAATTGCAGATAAGGAGGAGACTAGCGTATGCTCAAGATATTAAATGACAAGCTGAATAACTTTCACAGAAAATTGATATCCACAAAAAAATATAAAATAGAAATTCCAGAACTAAAAACTATAATACCTCAAATTTACACCTCTAAAGGTAGGTTTGACAGTATATTTGGTGAGAACAAATGTGGAAGAATGGTAAGGAAAAAATATCCAGCCTGAAACACAGACAAAAGGATGAAAGTTCATAAAAGAGCAAACAGAACATGCTCTTTTGAAAAGACTTAACACAGGTATGATTGGATTCCCAACAGAGAAGAGAAAGAATGGAACAGAAGCAATACTTTAAGAGACAATGACTTAGAACTTTCTAACTAAAGAATTTTATACATGGATTTTTTTTCTATTTTGACAATAAATTACTAATAAAAGCTTATGGTTTGGGGGTTATTGTTCTTTACTCTTTAGCTGGGAGAGACCTTTGAGGTCGTGGAAATTCCAAGCCACTGTGAAATATTAGTTGAAGAAAGTCAGACATTTAGGGACATTGTACTTTGAGAGCAGGAAGGAATTTTGACGATGTGAAATTTGTTAGAATGAATGAGAAATGTGGGGAAAAATCAAGTAGAGAAATCTGGATTCAGAACCTTTTCTTTTGCACATATGTGGAGCAACAGGAATAGTATGGGTGTAGACCCCAAGTCATGCTTTCTTGTAAACCATGTCATGCAGCTTCTTTTTGCCTCAAATTCCTCAGCTAAGAACAATAATACATTATTCATAGAGTTTGTATGATAACTAACATAGAATTTTTAAATGACGATGTATGCAGAGAATTGGCCTAATGTCTGCCACATTCAGGGAGCTCTGTTAATATTAGTCTCCCCCTTCCCATTTTTTACTTCCTATATTCATTATGATATTTGTTTCTGACTTCTATGCAGGGTTTCGTATGCCCCTGTCGAGGTTGCAATAGTCTTTTGCTCAGAAGAACCAGAAACAAGAAATTTCAATGGGTTCAGGTGCAGAGCAGTTTTATTATTAATACCCCTGTTAAAATGCAGTTATCCAGATGTTTGGAGAAAAGAGACAAGGCAGATAGCTAGAATTTACAGATACTTCTTGAAGAGCTAGTGTCATAATCAGTAGGAAAGGAACCAAGTAATAGAGAAATCTCTCAGTCTCCAAGAACAGTAAACAGTATTCACAGGAGTATTTTGGGGAGCCCTCCTATATGCCCACTTCTGGTGGGATGGTTTTAGTCAGTCAGTGGGTTATGTTTTCTCTTTCTATTTCATCACTGGAGCTCTTTCCTTTTCCCTAGTAGCAGATGATTTGATATTTCTTGTACTCCTGTTTCTCACTGGTTAGCATAATCTCAAAATTAACACTTGTGAAAGAGAAGTGTTGGGCAGAGAGAAGTTCAGCTATGAAGTAAACCCAGTGACATCCTTAGCCAAACCCACAGGGAATTCCTACTGGAGTTCTTATTTTCTATATTATCAACCACCCAAAACATGATATTAAATAACATGCACTGAGCAGTTTTTACCCAAGTATAGTAAAAGCAAAATATGTGTTTGTTGGGAGTGGGCGGCCATGACTAATATCTATCCTGGGGTAAATTAAGGTTTTCCCTTGCCCACACCATGCTTCCAAAGGTCCTGAGTCCTTCTAATAAATATTGTATTAAGTGGTAATATTGTTGTGAGGATGAAATAGGTAATATATGTGATATCATAGAATATAGAAAGCTTTTAATAACTATTATTATACTGGCAAGGCTGATGGTAATGATGGTGGTCAGTGTTTTCTAGCAGAAATTTCAGACAATTGTAAGATATATAAAAAGAAAGTTGGCTGGGCATGGTGGTTTATGCCTGTAATCCTAGCAATTTGGCAGGCCGGGTTGGGAAGATCATGTAAGCCCAGGAGTTTGAGACCAGCCTGGGCAGTATAGCGAGATCGTGTCTTTAACAAAAACTTAAAAAATCATCCAGGCATAGTGTTGTCCCAGCTAGCTATTCAGGAGGCTGAAGCGGGAGGATGGTTTGAGCCCAGTTGGAAGTTACAGTGAACTATGATTGCACCACTGCACTTGAGCCTTAGGTGATCTGGGTAATGATAAAGTGAGACCATGTCTCCAAAAAAAGAAAGTTATTCTTCTCCATGGGAAATATGTAAAGCATGATAAAGAAGTACTAGAGGTTGAAACTATAATAAAATTTTAGGAAGAGAAAATTAGTTCATGACTGACTACTAGATCTACCACTGATAATTTAGGGGAGGAGACAATTCTATCTTGTTACCATGCAGATGAGTATTCCAGAATGACCCCATAGTTGTGTGTCTATACTCTTTGGGACAAAAACTCACTCTCTTACAAACTACAATAAACCAGGCAACTTGCCCCACGGAGACGATTGAGAGAGGGTAATTCTCTGTGTTCTTAAGTCAGAGGTTTTCTCGCTAGCTCTGGCAACATTTGGGACACTGTGTAGTGTAAAGGGAAGAATGAAGATGATAAACTTTGGTCCATATTTTCTTATATTTCCACATTAATTCGTACTCCACTGACATATATTCCTATAGACAAGTTTTTGGAAAGCAATAGGATATCCTTCTTAGAAAGCTTAAAAGACCAGAAACTTAGGTGACCATTGGTAAGAATAGTGACAGAAGGGAAATATTCCTTCAAGGTTTCCTCCAGGGGGAACTTGAGGTCTTCGCTTCTGGGATGCTCTCAGCAAACAGCTTTCAACTGACAGCACCTTCCTGGATTGTGTCAGCTGTAGAGAATCACCTTACCCAAAGTAATGTCCTTCCCAGGTAATCCACATCCAATGTTTAATCGAAGTTGGGATATAAAAGGCTGGTCATTTCTGATTAATGCGGGACAATTCCAAAGAGCTATATTTTAGTTCTTGAATCCCCGTGGAGTTGGCCAAGGTTGTCATTGGGTCTGCTTCATAGCTCAGCTTCTCTCTCTGCCCCGTCCTGCTTCCTTCTCTTCTCTTTCACGGATGTTAATTCCAAAGGTACTTCCCAATAAATATCCTGCACACTAAATTGTTTTAGAGCCTGCTTTCTAGAAAACTGAATCTGTGGCAGATTTCTATTATATGGAGTAGCAGAAAAACCACTGGACTAGAAGTCTGGAGATTCTAGATTCTAGTGCTGTTTGTGCCACTTACCTATGTGACCTTGGTTAAGGCATCTTTCATGTCTCAATGATAGGCTTGTGTATGTGTGTGTATAAAATACAGATAAAAATAGCTGCCTCATATAAAAATGAAAAAAAGGATGTTGGTGAAAGTGCTATAAAGGTGAAAGATGGTAGGATAATTTGTAAACCCCAAAACATGATGATGATAATTGCAGAATCTTCCCTGTGTATTTTTTCAGCCTCCGAGCAAGACCTTCATAAAGGTACTATTCCTATATTAATACATAAACACAAATACTAACATATTACTCTCTTGAATACTCTGGAACAAACATCTGGAAGGAGCTCTTAAATAGATACTGAGCTTGGAAAATACAGGAATATGTGTTTTTCTCTGAATGAATAGGCATAAATATAACTTCAAAAAATAGATAGCTGGGTCTTTATTGTAATTATCCATATTTGTATTCATGAAGCACAATTTCATACTCTTTCATCTCAAAATTGAGGTTTCTTTATAGGAAGAATACAGAGAGCTACTGTATGATATTTATTTTGAATTGTATGGTGTTTTCATTTGCTCTCAGAGAAGAATTTTAATGTTTCATATTTTGAAGATGCCACAAAGAATGAAACCAGACAGAATTTGAAGAATTAAGCAAACATGTACCCTATAGCTCTATAAGGGACTCAGAAATCACAAAGTCTAATTTCAGTGCAGAAAACTAGACATTTATATCTGGTTTCATGGAACCTATGGTCATGTCCATATATCATTAACGAAAGGAAAGTATACCAATTAACCAGACTGGTAAGCCTCAAGTATTCCTTTGTATTTATTCAACTACCCACAATAATTGAAAAGCACAAAGTGGAAAGCACATGGCTCCTTCAAAGTAGCATTCACTTCTTGTTGTCCATATTGTATCCCCAGAGTTTGGTACAATAGTTGGCATGGGGTCAGTGCTCAAAAATATTTGTTGAATTAGTACATGAATAAATGAAT
>NW_012149942.1:0-1743 GCF_000956105.1 Propithecus coquereli
ACATTTTTAAAGATACAAAAGAATGTACATAATGAGAATTTCCCTCCCTAAACAATCCCCCATTCACCTAGGTCCCTCGACACAAAAACTAACAAAAAAAAAAAAGGCAGCAGGGAGTAGGAACCAACCTCTTACTGTTGGTTTCTTATAGGCTTTTGAAGCTCATCTTAAAGACCCAATGTCAGCATTGCCTCCACCGTAGTTGAGATAAGTGCCGATTGTGGGTGGGCCAAAGGAGACCCTGTTGACATTAGGAACACTGAGACAGACCCACGTGGCTTGTCAGTAATTGTCTAGCAAACTGGCAAAGTGGTGCCCGGAGTAAAGTCACAGAAGAGCTAATTTTTATCTGTAAAGATAAACGAAATATATATTGTACAAATGCATCTGTCATCTCACTCTAGGTAGGTTGTCATATCTCTGGGGAAAAGCATAGGAGAGACCCTAATGTTTATAAGAAATGTACTATGTATCAGGAGCAGAGCTAGGATCTTTATTTCATTATTGTGATAAACAGAACATAAATTTACCATTTGAACCATATTTGTGTGTACACTAGTGGCATCAAGTCCACTCACATTATTGTGCAAACATCACCACCGTCCCATCTGCGGAAAGCACTGGGCTCTCTTTGCTCATCTCAATCCTTACAACAGCCCTTTGAGGTCTGTGTTACTGTTCTCCATACGACGAGGATGTCCAGAGAAATGGTCTAAAGTCTCATACCAAGTACCTGGCAGAGCCTAGGCTTGAACCCAGGTATTTTCATCTCCTAAACACATGCCCCGTGTGGTGAAGCCTCGCTGGGAGAAGTTCCAGAGGGAAGACTTCTCAGCAGCAACGCTTAGGACTCTTCTCTGCATAAAATGTCGTCCCCAAGAGGCTGTGGCCGTGTCGTGGACAGGTGTGCCTGGCTTTCTGTCTTACTGTTGGTTTTTGCTCCTGTATCCTATGCTGCTGCCCAGGGGTGATCCTGCTGCTTCTGGACAAGCTGCGGAAGATGAAGTGGGAGCAGATGTGGAGGCTGACCGCGGAGAGGGAGCTCATGGGCATGCTCTCTACGTCCTTAGCCGACCAGGTGAGTGGCCACCGGAGAAGGTGCAGGTGTTTCTGAGCACTCTGGTGCTGTTTCCCAAAGGAACTTAAAGGGAGATGAGTCTGAATTATTTTTCTATGTATTGTGTGACTGTACACTTGGGTAGAGCTGTCTTTTAATCCAAGCCTTTTGCTTACTTAGATCCTGTAGTAGTGGCCCTGTACTCAAGGGAAAGGCATTTAAATAGAAAGGAAAAACCACCTGGCTCTGGAAACCACCTTGTTTTCCAGGCAGTCTGAAAAAGTCCTTGAACTCCACCAAACTATTAACAAGTATTGATTTTAAAAAGCCCCATTTCTCACTTTAACTAGGAAAGGCAGGGGGCTCAAATCCTTGACCACGGATCTCCCAGGATCACTCATTTGGATTTTGATATCCCTGTGGTAGTGGTAGCCATCTCGAGACACTAAGATGACTTCTGGGTTTTCTGCAATTCATCCTTTTCATCTGAAGAGCAAGCTCAGTC
The DNA here is from genome assembly GCF_000956105.1 of Propithecus coquereli. Lineage (NCBI taxonomy): Eukaryota > Metazoa > Chordata > Mammalia > Primates > Indriidae > Propithecus > Propithecus coquereli. The sequence continues at coordinate 1,563 of NW_012149942.1, forward strand.
TGCACATTTTTATTCAGTGTTCAAGGGACTGGTTCGTTGAATTCCTGCAAAGTTTTCTAATACAAAGGAAACAAGAAATGCTGTAAGGTTACTTTACTATTTTTTTAAAGCATTATTATTCTGTATTTCCCAAGCAGCCAGAAACTGATTTCCTTTTTCAACCATGAGGTATAGTATAATG
>NW_012149942.1:4985-5442 GCF_000956105.1 Propithecus coquereli
ATAAAGCACTTTCCTTCTTTCAGAATATTTTTGTGGCTTACCTTTCCAGGGTGAAATCATAGCATTAAAAAGAAAGAACTTTTTTTACTACACTTGAAATTCATTGCAAAATATTTGCACTATTTAAAACGGAAGTGCGTTATTCATTCTTTCAACCAAAATTTATGCAATTCTTTCTATATATCATGCACTTGTTAGATATAAGGAAAACATATGATACAGACAGGAATATTTTCAAGAATCTCATGGTCTGAGAAGTTTGGATGGGGGGGAAATAAAACCAATCCTATACAGTGGAAGTGCCATATAAAAAAAAATTGAATGGGCTGGACACAGTGGCTCACGCCTGTAATCCTAGCACGCTGGGAGGCCGAGGCAGGTGGATCGCTCAAGGTCAGGAGTTCGAGACCAGCCTGAGCAAGAGCGAGATCCCGTCTCTACTAAAAATAGAAAGAAA
>NW_012149942.1:8367-10361 GCF_000956105.1 Propithecus coquereli
AATCACTAAACACACAAGAAAATAAGCTGCCCTGGGAAAGGGCAGAAACTGCAGGCTATAGAATTACATCCCAAAGATTGCAGGTATTGAACCCATCCGATATAAAACATATGTAAGTATCTTTAGTATGTGTAGAAATAGAAAAGAATATTGAAAGTGGGATGGAGGAACAGCAGATTCTTAAAGAAAAAGTAGCCGTTTGGGATTAAATAGTATTTTTAGAAGTGAGAAGTATAATTATTGAAATTAGAAATTAAATGTGTGAAGCAGTACATTAAACCTTTCTGAAGAGAAAATTAAGAAACTGGAAGAGGTATCTGAAGAAATTACACAAAATGCAACACAGAACAAAAAGGAGAAAAACTGAGAGAAAAGTTAAGAAATCAGGATATGTCTCATCAGACTATCAGAAGGTGATAAAAGAGAAAATTGGAATTGAGGCGTATCTTCAGTGTGCTGAGAGAAATAACAAGTTGTGTACCTAGCAAAGCGATTTTTCAAGTGTAAGAGAGGAATATTCAGAGCAGCAAAATGAAGAGAATTTACCACAGACATAGAAACTTTTAAAGGATTGCCAACCTCAGTAACAAACAGAGAGCAGAGCTATAAAAGAAAATGGTGTTTATTTGAGAAGAACATTGCGATGGGAACACACGTGCCATAGGAAAGTATGTGCGTGTTCAGGGGGGTAAAGGAAGACAAAATTTTTAAAGGAAAAGGAAGGAGGATTACATAATTATTTTAGGATAATTATCTTTGGCTATAAGGATCAATAACAAGGGTGACACCAGTCGGAGGTTAGACAGGCAATCGCTGGGCAGATGTCCTCACAGGAGTATTATTTTGTTTAGGGTTGTGATGGTCTTTGTGCAAGGTTGTGGGTTTTGTAGTCTTTGATGACTGTTTTTTATTAGATATTTATGCAGGAAAACCCCCCTGTCATGGCCTTCCCAGCTCTATTTGTCAGGGGTTTTAAAACACAAATGACTCCATTTTGATTCTGACAACTTTCATTTCCCTCGCTTGATCAAGATCTTTCTTTGAAAGCATCAGTGCTGTATAATTTTGTAGTTAGGTTTTGATGTCTCTGGAAAGCAGATGGACCTGTCCTGGTTGCTGGTCTGGTCCCATATGGGAGGAAATGAACGGTGGCTGGAAGTCAGTGTCAGAACCCTTTTAGGCACATTTAAGCAACAAGGGGTGTTTGGAGGGAGTGGCTCTGAGGCTGAGGCTACCTGGAGTTCATTATTATGTTTAATTTTTACTGTTTGTAGACATTTGTTATCATCTCAAAGTGCTGGGCTAGCTTACTCTCTTAGGAGTTGTACTTCTGCAAAAATTTAATAAGTAACAGATACCAAATTTAAAAAGGAAAAATACAAAGTGAAATTAATAATAATATGACAATCCCAGCTTGCATAATTGTTTTGAGCCATATACCTAGGCTTAAAGGCAACCAGTTGAGTAAATCAAATGGCCATTGTCCTGCCAAGTTGAAAAGGTAGGCATTAAAGAGGGGTAAGAGTCTCATTATGATCTGGAGTCTTGTTCAAATGTCTTGGGAAAAGCGGTCTGCAGCATGAAAACATGGTTATCATGGTTATCATGGTTTGCAGATTGAATATGTCTTGTTATGGCATCAGGCACTTTGGTGAACTTTTTGTGGGACCCGTACGTCAGGCATGATACTCGTTTCTTAACACATTAACCACCATGTGAGTTGTATTTAACTCACGCTAGTTTTGAGCCTGGGACCCGTAAAGCATGTGTAACTCACACATCTCTTCACCTTGGGATCTGCCTGATCTATTTTTCAAGTTGTATATAACTCATGCACAGAAAACAATAAAAAATAACAAACTTTTCATTAAACTAGAAAGGATCATTTTGGTTTTGAAATTTTTATTCTATTTTCATAATAAAACGTGGCCCCAAGGCAAAAAAATTTTTTTTTCTAGTGTGACAGTCGATGTGTTAAAATTCATCTAGTTTCA
>NW_012149942.1:11811-12331 GCF_000956105.1 Propithecus coquereli
TCACATGGCTGAATTTGCCTCAGTAGGTAATATAACGAAGGCTGTAGACCAAAGTTTTGGGCAAAGCAGTTTTGTTTTAAAAAAAAAAGTCTTTTACCCTTTTTTCATTTTCAGCTGAGCTTAGAGTTAAATATTCAAATGCTTACATTTTACCTAGGACTGGCTGAATTGTATAAGAAAAACAAAATCTCCAAATGGCCTTGAATTAGTAACAAATCTCTTTGTTTGCCAGTCTGGTTTGCTTAACTACTCAGCTCAGACAAGGAATCATTTTAGCAGAGGGTTTTGGGGGGATTTTTGTTGTTGTTTTGGCCCCTGCGTAGCAGGCAAAGCAACTTTTATGCCAGACAGGAAGACTTTATATTATTGCTCTGAGCTCAAGACTTGACCTGTTTGATCTGAAAACTTAACTTTTATAAATATTTATCTAGTTATTTTTTGTTTGCAGATACCAATTCTTCAATTAACTGTTCCATCACCCTAAGCAATTGTTAGTCAAGCAAACCTAAATTTACATTTC
>NW_012149942.1:15727-16759 GCF_000956105.1 Propithecus coquereli
ACAAATTGTTCAATGAAGTAAAAAGTTGGTTTTTTGAAAGGGTCCAATAAAATAGACAAAGCTATAGCGGGAACTCATCAAGAAAAAGAGAACTCACCAAAAAATGAATAGGGGAACATAACTCCAGATTCATTTATTACCAAAATTGATTTAAGAAAAAAAAATGTAAAGTCTGGATTATCTTCTACCATTAAACCTTACTACAAAGAAAACAGCACCCCTAGATGGTAAGTAGAAATAAGTTGTAGCTGTTTTTTTTAATTGGAAAAATAGTTCCAATTTTAAATAATCTTTTCCAGAAAATAGGAAAAGAGAAACACACATTTTAACCCATGCAGTGAAACCAGGATATCTTTGACACCAAAATCAGATAAGGAAAGGTACAAGAAAGGAAAATTGCAGGCCAGTCTCACTCACGAATATATTAATAGATACAAAAATCTTAAGCAAAGTATTTAGCAAACCAGATCTAGCCTTATGTAAAATAAGACGATATATTCTGGCCTACCTGGGTTTACTCTAGGAAAAACAAGGGTGATTTAACATTGAAAAATCTGTGTCATTCAGCGTATTAATAGACAAAAGGAAAAACACCATATAATCATCTCAGTAAATCCAGGAAAATTACCTCATAAAATCAAACACTCATTCAAGGACAACAACTTTCATAAAAAGTAACTACCAAAAACCTATAGCAAACTTTTGCTAAGCATTTGCTCAGGGCTGTGCCAATTTTAATAACAGAAAAGAGTGGAGAGCCCAGGAACACCCACAGATTTATGGAAATTTGATACATGAAGAGGTAGCATTGTTGATCGTTGGAGAAAGGATTACATTTTCTGTGAATGGTGCTGGGACACTGGTTTTCCATATGGAAAAAAAGTAAAATGGATCTCAGTCTCATACCGTGCACAAAATTAATTCCAAATAGAGACTTAAAAGTGAAAGACCAAATTAAACTTTTATTAAAAAACAAAAGGAAACTAGCATTCAGACCTCAGAACAGACAAGGATTTATTCAACAAGACACCA
>NW_012149943.1:0-312 GCF_000956105.1 Propithecus coquereli
TTGGCATAACACTAAGTTCCAATGTTGTATCACTGAAATTGAATATATACACACACTATTTTAGGGGAGGTGCAAGTATACCAGGAAGACTTAAAAGAAAAATATTTAACTCAGAAGTATTTTTTAAATTGCTTGAGTTTACTTTTAGCTTTCTTAAATCTTTACTTTTCAAAACCAAATCATCAGAATGAAAAGAAGTCACTTTTACATACATACATAATTATGTACACGAGAGGGCACCCTACCATTTGTTTGTGCTATTCATAATAAGTCACGTCTTCTTTATGTTTCTAACTTAGAAATACAAAGTGT
>NW_012149943.1:1435-1743 GCF_000956105.1 Propithecus coquereli
TACTGCTAATACAACTTTTTGGTTAGTTAATTTACAAATAGTGGCACTTATTAAAAAATCAGGAAATGGATTTCATATAATTTCTGTCCTCATATAAAGAGTCTAATTCACTTGCACTTTGAGTTTTGACTTTTGGTCAAAGGACTAGTTAGAACACAACACTAAGGCAAACTCTTTAGGAATCTCATTCTATTAATAAATTGACAAGGGTCTGTTTTGTTTTTTGTAAAATTTAGAGAATTCTAGATTCTGTTAAAGGAATCAGAAGGGTTTTTTAAATTCTAGAATCTTTTTTTGATTCAGTCTAC
>NW_012149943.1:1793-2293 GCF_000956105.1 Propithecus coquereli
TACTGCTAATACAACTTTTTGGTTAGTTAATTTACAAATAGTGGCACTTATTAAAAAATCAGGAAATGGATTTCATATAATTTCTGTCCTCATATTTAAAATAAAGAGTCTAATTCACTTGCACTTTGAGTTTTGACTTTTGGTCAAAGGACTAGTTAGAACACAACACTAAGGCAAACTCTTTAGGAACCTCATTCTATTAATAAATTGACAAGGGTCTGTTTTGTTTTTTGTAAAATTTAGAGAATTCTAGATTCTGTTAAAGGAATCAGAAGGATTTTTTAAATTCTAGAATCTTTGATTCGGTCTACCTCTATATCAAAAATATTTTATTAACATTCATGACTATAAAACAATTTACATTTGAATAAACAAAACTTACCACTTGAAGAATGTCTTCATCTTTTGGCATAACACTAAGTTCCAATGTTGTATCACTGAAATTGAATATATACACACACTATTTTAGGGGAGGTGCAAGTATACCAGGAAGACTTAAA
>NW_012149943.1:4100-4411 GCF_000956105.1 Propithecus coquereli
AAAAAAAAAAAAAAAGGCAATGTATTAGGGCGTTAGTGTAAATAATTTAGATTGCTGCATGAATTGGTTTAGACATGGTTAGAGAAGAGCTTGATAAAAATCTTCAGAAAAATAAAGAACTTCAATTGAATTATACACAGATGAGTGCGGCTAACAAAAACAATTAGATAATCAAAAAGTTCCTGTGTTTGAATCAGGAAAGAACCTCTTACAATAATGAACTGGAAGTTGGACCCAGCTTCATGGCCTAGTTTTGACAGAAATTTAATATGGTAACATCTTTTGCTTTTGATTTCTCTTTGTAATGAAAA
>NW_012149943.1:4461-5306 GCF_000956105.1 Propithecus coquereli
ATACTCTAAGATCAATTAATCATGACCATGTCATTTAATTTGAAAAAAAAAAAAAAAGGCAATGTATTAGGGCGTTAGTGTAAATAATTTAGATTACTGCATGAATTGGTTTAGACATGGTTAGAGAAGAGCTTGATAAAAATCTTCAGAAAAATAAAGAACTTCAATTGAATTATACACAGATGAGTGTGGCTAACAGAAACAATTAGATAATCAAAAAATTCCTGTGTTTGAATCAGGAAAGAACCTCTTACAATAATGAACTGGAAGTTGGACCCAACTTCATGGCCTAGTTTTGACAGAAATTCAATATGGTAACATCTTTTGCTTTTGATTTCTCTTTGTAATGAAAAAAATTTCTAGTTGTGTGGGTGAAAAGAGAGTAAGACTAAATTATCTTTGAGGTCTCATAGTCACTCTATAAATACGTATCTACCTTTAGAGCTCAAAATTCTATCATTCTATAGAATGCAGGCAGACAAGTGGATTCCAACAGACTTTCCTGCTGTCCTGGTTAGAACAAATGAATGAATTTAGGCCAAGAAGATTATTCAATAAGATACTTAAAAGTAACGGACCTTAGTAAGAGGTTTTAAAATAAACTATGTATGCATTTATTTATGTATTTATTACAAACAAATGGCACGTGTACTATTTCAAATAAAAGGGGGAAACTGTGTAAATCTAAACTGTGTGTCTCTCAGACTGCAAGGATTTTAATCCAGAATCTGATAAATCTAAGCCATCCTCAGGTAGCTGGTTCTTGACAACTTGCATTTGCATCATCCACTGGAAGAGAAAGTTCCACGTCTCCACATCACCCCAAGTCCTTACAGGAATACAAG
>NW_012149944.1:0-494 GCF_000956105.1 Propithecus coquereli
TGTGTTTTCTTCCAGAGCTATATAGTTTTCAACTTTGCGATTAGGTCTATGATCCATTTTAAGTTGATCTGGGTAAAATATGTAAGGTATGTGTTTATATACATTTTTTGCATTCCAATTGTTTTAGCACCACTTGTTGAAAAGACTACCCTTCATCCATTAAATTGCCTTTGCTTGTCTACCAAGAATTAATTGACTATCAACTATGTTTGTGTGGGTCTATTTCTGGGCTCTCCGTTTTGTTCCTTTGATCTTTGTGTCTTTTTTTCACAGTATCGTGCTGTATTTGATAGTACTTGATTAATTCTTCATGTCAGGTGGTGTTTCTCCAACAACTTTATTCGTCTTCTTTCATATTGTGTTGATGTATGGGGTCTTTTGTCTCCCCATGTAAACTTGGCAGTATCGGGCTTTCCAACCCATAGTCAGAGAATGCCCCTTCATTTTATCGATCTTTTATTTCTTTTATCAGAATTTTATAGTTTTTCACATAC
>NW_012149944.1:1901-2569 GCF_000956105.1 Propithecus coquereli
AATCTTACATCTTGTCAATATAATCACTTATTAGTTAATTAGTTAATCACTTGTTATTACATTATGTTAATATTAATCAATTTAATCATTATTTCAGGAAATTTTTTGTTGATTCTTTGGGATTTGCTACACAGACAGTAATGTCATCTAAAAACAAAGAGAGTTTAATTTCTTCATTCCAAATCTGTATTCCTTTTCTTTTCTTCTCTTCTTGCATTGCTAGAACTTCTAGCACAGTGTTAAGTAGGGGTGGTAAGAAGGGAAATCTTTGCCTTTTTCCTGATATTAGGCCCAATTTCACACCTTTGTATATGAAATTAGCTGTAAATCTTTTGCAGATGTTCTTTGTCAGGTTGAGGAAATGTTCCCAATGTCAAACTTTTAAAGAAACATTATTGTGAAAGTATACCTTGAACATCGTCTTCTGGACACTATAGCACACATAGTGTATGGTGTATGCGGTAAATGGTAATGTAGACAGCAAAGGACTTTCAAAATACATTTAAATTGTTTCCTGGAAAACTTTCCAGTATGGAAAAATGAGCTTGCCACTATTTCTTTTCATTGCTAAACTAACTATTTTTACTTACTTTTTCTTATATTCTAAAGAGATCCCTTAGAAACTAAAATTCACAACTAAAGTAATAATTTAGTACATAATACATAGC
>NW_012149944.1:2619-4060 GCF_000956105.1 Propithecus coquereli
GTAGATGCCCAGTAATGGGATTGCTGGATCAAATGGTAGTTCCACTTGTAGCTCTTTGAGGTATCTCCATATTGCTTTCCACAGGGGTTGTACCAGTTTGCAGTCCCATCAGTCATATTTTCTGAATCTCGTTATTTAAGATTGACAATGTATATCAAAATGTTATATACTTTATGTACAGTAAACATATTTTTTTTAAGAATGAAATAACTAAATAAAAAGAAATAGCATTGAAACAAAAATCACATGAAAAATCAGAACATTGTTGGGATTTCTTATAATTTCTATAGATTAATTATCAATTTTGATTTTGTTTTGAATTGCATATTAGAGGTTTGGGGTTAAACATAACATCTTCAGTGATTAATAAGAACTGCGCAGGTCTTATTCCAGCCCTCCTGCTTTTACTTTTCTGCATTTCTTGTCTTGAAGTCGAAACATTCTCTAACGCAAAAGAGCATCCATAAATTAGGGTCAGAACCTTAGCAAATCAAAGAATGAGATTCACAATCAGGGCTTCGTTCCTTGTAAGTCCCGTTGCTGAGACAAGAGGGGTAAGAGAGAAAAGCGATCAAGACAGCTTTGACGTTCTCCTAGGCTCGACTAGACTTTCGACAAGCTTCTTCCCGACTGTAGGCACACTTTAGCTTAGCGATTTTTCCTCGGGAGGAATTTCTCTAGATAGAACTTTTAAACCTGACCTCCTCTTTTTATGGTATTTACTTTAGAAAATTTGCAATTATTGATTCTTTTCTCTATCCTTTTTCAGATATAAATCTTTTTAAAAGCCTCTTGCCAGCTTTATACCCCAGGACTGTCTTTTTCAAAGACCTGAGAGCCAGACCTTTGAAATCTAATCATCAAGAAAAAAAGATCGCGCCCCCTATCTACCCGGCGGGAGAGCAGGAGCCTGACTCCCACGGGGGCCCAGCAGCAAACACAGACGGCCCAGTCCCAGAGAAAACCATCTGGGAACTCAGAAGGAACACGGCGCTGCACACCCCGCTGACCACCTCTCCCCTGACTTCCGCAGTAACTTTCCAGGAACTCACCCCAGGCCTGAAAACCCTCCCGCCTTTTAGCCGGTGGAGCTGGGCGGGTCAAAGAATCTAGAAAACATTGAAACATGTTGAAGCTGGATGAGCAGTGCCCTAAAGTTATTTCTTTCTTAACGGGCTTTATTTTTTAGAGCCGTTTCAGGCTTGCAGAAACATTGCACAAGAAGGGCCGGTTCCCGCGTGCTCGCTCTGGCCGCGCGCCCCACCCCGCGGTCCCCCGTGCCGACCTCCGGAGTCCACGCGGTGCGCTCGTCACCACCGCAAGGCCGATGTCGAGACGCTGTTACTCGCTGAAGTCCTTGATTGACGTCAGGGCTCACTCTTTGTTCGTGCGGGTCTGGCGAACGTTTAGCTGTCCTGTGTCCGCCTGCACAGCGCCACCC
>NW_012149944.1:6105-6761 GCF_000956105.1 Propithecus coquereli
TACATCTTATCAATATAATCACTTATTAGTTAATCACTTGTCATTATGTTAATATTAATCAATATAATCATTTATTAGTTCAGGAAATTTTTTGTTGATTCTTTGGGATTTGCTATACAGACAGTAATGTCATCTAAAAACAAAGAGAGTTTAATTTCTTCATTCCAAATCTGTATTCCTTTTCTTTTCTTTTCTTCTCTTACTGCATTGCTAGAACTTCTAGCAGTGTTAAGTGGGGGTGGTAAGAAGGGAAATCTTTGCCTTTTTCCTGATAATAGGCCCAATTTCACACCTTTGTATACAAAATTGGCTGTAAGTCTTTTGCAGATGTTCTTTGTCAGGTTGAGGAAGTGTTCCCAATGTCAAACTTTCAAAGAAACATTATTGTGAAAGTATACCTTGAATATTGTCTTCTGGACACTATAGCACACAAGTGTATGGTGTATGCGGTAAATGGTAATGCAGACAGCAAAGGACTTTCAAAATACGTTTAAATTGTTTCCTGGAAAACTTTCCAGTATGGAAAAGTGAGCTCGCCACTATTTCTTTTCATTGCTAAAATAACTATTTTTACTTACTTTTTCTTATATTCTAAAGAGATCCCTTAGAAACTAAAATTCACAACTAAAGTAATAATTTAGTACATAATACATAGC
>NW_012149944.1:8161-9545 GCF_000956105.1 Propithecus coquereli
CAGAGACTAAGGAGCTGAAGAATAGCCCCTGTTTAAATATCACATATCTGAAATGTTTTAATAGACTTAATCAGTTTTAGGACGGCACTTATCTGTGAAAAAGATAAGGAGTCTGCTTTTGAAGCAAGAGACAATAAACAGAACAGAAAGATTCCTTTATGCTGCTGTTCCAACGATAGCTGCTGCACAGCCCACAAGCTCTTCACAATGAACCATCAATAAAGCACAGTTTCTAGATGTCCCCAGCACAGAGACGGATGCTGAGCTATGGGCCCTGAAAAAATTGAGAATCAAGGCAGGCTATGTGGCAATCCTAGCTCCTAGCTCACTAGTCACCCAGAAATAGGATTTATTTGCAGATTTCTGATCTCTTACTGGCTGTAAACAATGTCTGTGAGTCTAGGACCCTCCATGCCCTACAAGAGGTAGAGCAGAGAGACTGTCACCTATAGATTCTGCCCTATTATATTCCCGCATCAGTGGATCCTGCCTGCGGCTCTTGACCCCGGGTAACATCCTGACCCTCCTTTGTTTCTAACACCATGTCACCATCACCCTGCTTAACTATACTCCCAGTCTATTTATTTAACTATTGATCATTTCTGAGTATGACTGGAGCCAATTTCCAGAGTTCAACAAGGCAGAATGGCCAAGGCAGCAGAAACTGCAGTGTGAGCTCTAATCCTAGGAAAAGGTTATTTGCCTTCTGCCAAATTTTAACCACAACTTTGGGCTTATTCTTGAAAGAAGATAATTACTAATTTATCTATGGATTGCAAATGCCAAGAGTACTGGTTCTGAATGTCACTATGTAAAAGTGACTATATTTTGTGGGCATAAATTACTGCTCTATAGAATAACTGAGGGGAAAAAAATGGCATGGAACATCTGGGTGAGAAAATGGATTTTTTTCCCCTAGAGAAGCAACTTAAACTTTAGAATGTTCTCGAATCTTGTGCGTGTAATATGTTCACACAGTATCTCTTTCCAAAGTGTGGTTCTGAATACTCACAAAGAGCAAAACTGCCCTAAAATAGTTTAGTACTTTAGAAATAGGAATTATTCCTACTCATAACAACCGGCTCCAGAAGCAAATGTATTGTGTACAAGAGTAGAATTAATACCTTCCCCCGCCTCAAAATTCACCAAAAACATGTCAAAGGCTTATGTTGAACGTAACTAATGTTGTACTATCCTAAAATTTCGTAACATCAAGCTAATACTATAGATAAGTAACATGAACTATAACAGCATAGCACGTTACTTACTCAACTGACCTTCACTCCATCGAGTGACTGCATTAATTCATGCTGTCTAGTCTTCCCTTGAAACCTCCTGATTGCCGCCCGCAACGTGCTGGATCTCGTGGCTAGAAAGCCCATCT
>NW_012149945.1:0-561 GCF_000956105.1 Propithecus coquereli
TCACTTTTAACTCTCCTTTTGTAGATTTTTTCAGTAAATATTTATTGAGAAACTACTATGAATTAGATGAAAGCCTTCTAATTTACATGAAATGTACACTATTGATAGCTCCTTTTATTAAAAGTTGAAATCTCTCAGGTCGGAAACTTAAAATCAAGATCCTTTTTTATGAAACAACCTTTGGTTCACATCAGTTTGCCAGGTTAAAAATAAAATACCTGTGAGAAAGTTCCTCATTCTTGGCAGAGGATTTGAAGCTTTATTTGGAATACTAGTAAATGTCTTTGAATCTGTGTTTATTGATTCCACATGATTAAAGCCTTATGAGGTCAAAATGCACTGGGATCACAGCTTCAGGAAAAAAACCTGCACTACTTTATACTTGAATATCTTTCCAGGTGAACTTTAGTTTGGCATTCAAACAAGTTTCTAAGTTTGTTTTGACCTTGAATTTTTCTTATTCTTATCTGGATGAGTGAGTGTGTGTGTGTGTGTGTGTGTGTGTGTGTTTGTGTGTGTACAGACACTTTCCCCAATGAAAATTTTGTATTATTCTTTATT
>NW_012149945.1:622-1021 GCF_000956105.1 Propithecus coquereli
CATGCAGGGCTAGACTCATTGTGATACAATAACAAACAAAAAAATCTAGCAACCACCATAAGATTACAAAAAAATTTGCAGCAAAAATAAAATACTCACTGCAAATACATCACTGCAAAAATAAATAAATAAATACATAAAATAATGGCTTCAGTTGGAGTTCTGGAGCTGTCTGTGGGAGACAGTGCAAGTCTCTACAGGTCGGTCCCATTCCTGAAAGCTTCAGGAAATACTGGAGTAAGAAGCCAGGTTCTGTTTTTCTGGCCAAGTTGTACCCATCATTACTGAGCTGTAGGTTCTGTCATTGAGCTCTGAGAACATAAAATGATGCCTGGTTTTTGTTTTGCCCATGCCACAGTGGGAGTTGGGGGGATGCCTCAAATGGGAAAAATTATGACA
>NW_012149945.1:2611-2960 GCF_000956105.1 Propithecus coquereli
GCCTCTAATTTGAGATAGTCAGTGGTAGGAAACCTCTTGAAGGCTGACTGCCTTAATTAAATCATATTAGCTCATAAAAATAGTGTCTGCAGAGAGGTTAAATGCAGCGAGTGGCTTCCAATTTTCCCCAACTCTGATCTATAGCTTAAGTAATTATAATCACTACAAAATTCCTTGGGGGCAATTTATTAAAACATAAAAAACTATATTATGTAAAGCCTTTGACCCAGAGTTTCTACTTCTAAGAAATTATCAAATAAAATGAATAAATATGTATACAAACATTTTGAAAAGTTCCAACATTGTGTATCAGAGCACTGTTTTTAGATAATAAAAGGAAAAATTTAGA
>NW_012149945.1:5250-6770 GCF_000956105.1 Propithecus coquereli
ATATTTATGTTTTTCTTCCCATCTAGGATTTAGTTTTGTCCCTTGCATTTAGTGTGGCCTTCTGCTTAAGTTTGTGCCAATGACAAATTGCACCAAATATTAGATGGACTTCATGGAAAGCTCATTAAATAAAGCTTGCGATCATTCCCCCATCCTTTTTATTTTGTTTTGTTTTCTTCCTACAACTGAATGACGGCTATGATGGCTCTAACTACAGTAGCCTTCTTGGATTATAAGGTGACCGTGAGACTGGATGCTCCTTTCTGAGAATGGTAAATTTAAAAATCAAAGCTTGGGTCCCCATGGACCACAGAACCACTATATCATGCCTGTACTGCCTAATTTCAGGCACCTATTACATGAGAGAAACATCTTTCTAATTTTAGGGAATTGTTATTTCAGAAGTTGGGGTTTATATGACTAAACTTAATCCTAACTGTTACACTGTATTTATCTAATTGTGAAGAATTCTTTTTTATAAAAACCAGTGCATTAGGAATTTTGCTGTCTGTTCCTTATCTCTGGTAATCTCTATTTTCCATGTGTGTTTAATATTAATTGGGCTAATTACATATGTGCTATTCTTAAGTTATGGTCAATTATGAGGTAGTCTTATTAATTTTTATTACCAAACTATCAAAATTCTTCGTGTCATATTATTGTAACTTGGGAATTTCTCTAAATTTGCCTTCATATTTTAATGGTGAATTCTGAAGGTCTTTTTTTAAATTTCAGAAGCATTTTCTGTCCACTATTTTAGTGATACATATCTCACCTCATCTTAAATATGCTGTTTTGGCATTAGTATCTGATATGAAATCCTCTTTTGAAATTATTTCTACATCCTATTCTTTCATGTGAATTTATTTAAATATTAGATGTTATTTCTCTTTTTTCAATCTACCACATCAGTATAACTTCTCTTTTAATGGCCTTCAGTATAATGAACAAATCTATGTAAAAGAATATCTTTTATATTCTAGTTTTACATTTATAGATATATATTTTTATATTAGCCTCATCTGCCTGATAATGATTTAAAAGTAAAATTTGTGTTATTATTTGGTAGGTGAATGACTACTTGTTACATATATATTTTCCATTTTTTTTTCAGTAATTTAAAAAAAAGGTCTCTATTCAGCACCATTCACTTTTCCTGAGGTAACAAAAAATTTTTTTAAAAATTGAAAGCTTTTAATGTCAATTTAAAGAGTATTGCAGACTAGCAATTTAAATCAGTAAAATGCCATTTATTTTACTGAAACATGTATTTGTTGAGCTAAAATGTCATGTTTATTATCAATGATGTTTTTTCTTTATTCTTATACTTTAGTTGCCAAAACACAGCAATCATTATCACTCAGAATTATCACTAGAGTCTTTAGATGCATACTCCCTTTTAATAGGTATTTCTGTATCTGTTCCCTTCCCCAAAACAAGACTAATCACAAACTTTCTGGGAAACATAGCTTATAAATAAAACTACTTTTATTTAGCTTAATTCATAGCTATTTACAATG
>NW_012149945.1:16170-16506 GCF_000956105.1 Propithecus coquereli
ACTTCAATAAAAGTTCATGAGTACTATGAACCCTGAGTTTTCATCTTTGAGAGTTCTGCTCTCACAGTTACATTCTCTCAACATTTTGTAGCAGACTGGCATTGTCTTTCAATATGGAGTCCCATTATGCATAAATCTGAGGCTCATCTAGTGTTTGACCTGTTAGAGGTAGCATGATGTATTCAGACTTACATCATTGAAAGTCTCTTTATTCTTGAAATTAATTTCTCAACCAAGCTATGTCTCAGTCATAACTTTTCTGCATTCACATTTCCTTGATTGTAATGTCACCTTTAATTTTACATGCTAAGTTTTTCTCATGGATTCAGATTTTTT
>NW_012149946.1:0-516 GCF_000956105.1 Propithecus coquereli
AATAACATTAACTAAATTTTCTATTATTATGTTATCAATTTTATGTGTATTAATTGACATGTGGAATTTGCCTTTAAATTAATTTTAGGAATATTAAGGACATTAAGAATTATATAACATTTTATTGACTTTTTTTATTAGGATACATTAGAGAGGTTTCTTTCATACTTCTTTCCAAAAAGAAAAATAATCTTAACACCTACTGGGTAAATGTATGCTTCTATCTCATGTTTCCCTCTTTGTCTAGCTTCTGCGATGGTCAGAGAGGAATTTGTGGTCCATATTTTATAATTACGCAGGACTCTAGTACATGCATGTCTGTCCATTACCATCTCAGATTATTATTTAAACCTTATTTTCCTTCTTGATTTCTTTACCTTTTTTTAAACTTTACTACACTATATTATTTTAAATAAAATAAATTAGAGAGGTTTCTTTCATACTTCTTTCCAAAAAGAAAAATAATCTTAACACCTACTGGGTAAATGTATGCTTCTATCTCATGTTTCCCCCTTT
>NW_012149946.1:3754-4346 GCF_000956105.1 Propithecus coquereli
AAGAAAAATTAAAACATATTGGTCTTGATTTATTATTTTTAAAACTATGGGAATAGCTGACATTAGTAAAGAGATCAATGAAATAATTACCTAGATCATCTGTATTAGTTTTAATTATTATTCAAGTCATTCAGGAGAAAGGGGAAGTTTTGACTAAAATACGTAATTGGAATTAAAGTTATTTGGGCTAAATATTAAGACACTCTCTCCATTTTTTCACTTTGACTTACATGGATAATAGAAAAATTCTAACCTACTATCAGACCAGGTAAAAAAAAAAAAAAGATTTCTGTTCAATTATCTAGATATTTTAAATAAAAGTTATTGAGTTTATTTCCAACTATTTTATTCTTTTTGATGCTATTGTAAATGTTATTATTTTCTTAATTTCCTTTTGGGATAGTTTGTCAGTCTATAAATATTTAGGAATAAACTTAACCAAAGAGGTGAAAGACTTGTACACTGAAAACTATAGGACACTTATGAAAGAAATTAAAGCAGACACAAATAAATGAAAAGACTGGAAGAATTAATGTTCACAAACTGGAAGAATTAATATTGTTAAAATTTTCATACTACCTTAAAGAATCTA
>NW_012149946.1:7467-8351 GCF_000956105.1 Propithecus coquereli
AGTTAACCATTGCAAAAATGCATAACAAATGATTCTTACCTGTTGGAATTCGAATATCTATATTTGATAATGTAGCTAAACCACTGCCCCATGAAAAGTATCCATTTGTGACCTAGAGAAGAAGAATATAGAAATTAGATTATATATGTGGTATTAAAGAATAATTCTAATTAAAATAAATTTTCATTTTAAAGGGCCGAAAGACTTTCAACACAAGGTAGCTCTTTGACCTTGGAAAATCAGCTAATATATAAATAAATCTTTGCATAGGTTCATTAAGGACAGGTACAGTGATGATCATCATGACGAGGTTTGTGATAGAGGGATGCAAGCTTAGCATCCATCACTAGCAGATAAGTAAAATGCAGGATGCATACTACAGGATACAGTGGTATAGTTAAAAGGAGCCAACTATCATAAAAACATTGAAGTAAACTGAAATCACACAGATGCTTAAGACAACACTACATATTCTACAAGGATATGAGCATGTTTAAGCAAGCATGTTAGAGCTGGTACCATAATGGCTGGGGTGGGTGGTGTGGTGGGGTGGCAAATTGGGTGGGGTGGATAGGAATGAGGATCAGGGATACAGGGAAAAAATTAATTAAAATATAAAGGCAGGAGCCAGACAGACACAAACAATCACCTATTGTATGATTATATTTATATGAAATATCCAGAATAGGCAAATCCACAGAGACAGAATAGAGATTGGCTGTTGCCAGGGGCAAAGGGAGTGGGAAATGGACAGCACTGCTTAATGGTTTAAGGTTTCCTTTTAAGGTGACGAAAATGTTTTGGAACCATGTAGAGGTGGTGGTTGCACAATATGTAAAAAATGCTACTGAATAGTTTACTTTAAAATGGTTAATTATATGCTA
>NW_012149946.1:10956-11700 GCF_000956105.1 Propithecus coquereli
ATAGCCATATATGTATGCCATACATATATATATGTATACACACACACACACATATATGGCTTTCTAGGTGATTCTAATGTACAGCCAAAGTTAAGAATCACTAGACCTCTTTTTAACAATCACGTGACATATCCTTTTATCTTCAAAACCATGCTAAAATGGCATGTTCACCTCAAGATGAGCAAACCATGGCTCACAGAGGCATAGTAATTTACCCAAACGTCACACATCAAATTAATGGCAGAGGTAGGGCTAACATTAGCTTATTCCATCCAATAACGTGTTTGCTCCAGCTGCCAAGTGCCTATTTGTGGGAAGATATTATGTCGGGTGTCAAGGAGAGAGAGATTTAAATGTAGCTCTTGGTTTTACCATACACCCCATGCTGAGCCTCCACCTCTCTCTGATTGGCCTGGGCCATGCAGGGGAGTTGGCTATACTGGAGTAGCCAACGCGGCCAGTTTTCTAAAAGGGCTGGTTTCCAGGACTCCAGCAGCTCTGATGGCCAGAGGCCCTTGACCACTGTAGGCGTCTGTTCCAGTCCATGGTAACATGGACCACTCCCTGGGGCTTATTCCCAACTGTCAGTCCCCAGCTGGTGTGCCTGTGGTTGCCTGTTGTACCTTAAGCACACAGGCCTGGGGACAGTACAAGAGGCCAAATTTGAAATGAGGTCAAAGGCAATATTAGGAAGCTGGGTGAATGCACGCAACACTGGTCCAGGCCTTTCTTGGTTCAAAACAA
>NW_012149946.1:11767-12512 GCF_000956105.1 Propithecus coquereli
ATAAAATAGCCATATATGTATGCCATACATATATATATATACACACACACACATATATGGCTTTCTAGGTGATTCTAACGTACAGCCAAAGTTAAGAATCACCAGATCTCTTTTTAACATTCACGTGACATATCCTTTTATCTTCAAAACCATGCTAAAATGGCATGTTCACCTCAAGATGAGCAAACCCTGGCTCACAAAGGCATAGTAATTTACCCAAACGTCACACATCAAATTAATGGCGGAGGTAGGGCTAACATTAGCTTATTCCATCCAATAACGTGTTTGCTCCAGCTGCCAAGTGCCTATTTGTGGGAAGATATTGTGTCAGGTGTCAAGGAGAGAGAGATTTAAATGTAGCTCTTGGTTTTACCACACACCCCATGTTGAGCCTCCACCTCTCTCTGATTGGCCTGGGCCATGCAGGGGAGTTGGCTATACTGGAGTAGCCAACGTGGCCAGTTTTCTAAAAGGGCTGGTTTCCAGGACTCCAGCAGCTCTGATGGCCAGAGGCCCTTGACCACTGTAGGCATCTGTTCCAGTCCATGGTAACACGGACCACTCCCTGGGGCTTATTCCCAACTGTCAGTCCCCAGCTGGTGTGCCTGTGGTTGCCTGTTGTACCTTAAGCACACAGGCCTGGGGACAGCACAAGAGGCCAAATTTGAAATGAGGTCAAAGGCAATATTAGGAAGCTGGGTGAATGCACGCAACACTGGTCCAGGCCTTTCTTGGTTCAAAACAA
>NW_012149947.1:0-1256 GCF_000956105.1 Propithecus coquereli
AGAAGAGAGGAGACCAAGAGCATGACTATAGAAAGAGGGGCAGGAATTTTAAGTAGTGACAAGGCTGGCAAGTGGTGGGCACTTTAGTGGCAGAAGTTTAGCCCCTTGGTATCTCCATGAGTCCCCCAAATAATGATGTTATATTTTGATGTAGTTAACACAATATTCAATAAGAGACAGATACAAAGAAGCCATTAAAATAAGGAATAAATTAGTAAGTCACATTTATTTATTTATTCACTAGGCATATATGAAGTACTCTCTAAGCCCAGGGATATAGCAATAAAGATCATAGCCTTGTCCTTGCCCTTAAGGAGCTTACCATCTAATGGAGCAGATTGACAATCATCCGATATTGTGAAGTATAGAAAATGCTCCAACAGAGGATGTATAGGAAGAGCCGATTGGAGGAGATTTGCAGGCCAGAAAGGATTTTTATCTCTTAACAGCAAATAACACTTAATGTTGCTAGTGATCATATATTTCTAGAATACTTGAGAACATGACATGTTATAAAAATGCAATATACAAATTTTAAATAATTAAATATCATTATAAGATAATAACAAAACCCAACCAATATAGGCTGGCTATTAGTAGCCAGTGATAGCATGCTGTCAATCATTGTTCTTAGTTTAATGAATTTGTTACCTTATTTATGGAAATAACAGATGAAGTGTTAAAAATCACTAATGTAGTCTATCTAAACAAAATCATCAGAAATTTGTGACTTTTTAAAAATAATGATTCTCCTTTTAATGTGAAAATTAGATATTTGCTTGAATAGATGAATAAAATACCTAACCTTATTAATTTTTACATTAATTATAGATCTAACAATTAAATTGGCTTGTGTTCCTTTTCAACTTGTTGGA
This sequence comes from Propithecus coquereli, assembly GCF_000956105.1. Taxonomy (NCBI): domain Eukaryota; kingdom Metazoa; phylum Chordata; class Mammalia; order Primates; family Indriidae; genus Propithecus; species Propithecus coquereli. The sequence continues at coordinate 876 of NW_012149947.1, forward strand.
TTTCTGATCATTATGACATAAAAGAGAATTTTTTTCCTTTCCCAAAAAATTATATTGTTGCAACCATGGCACTTTTCCCTGGTTTTTCAAAATCCTTTTACTTTTTCTTTTAAAATTACTAAATATGTTCTGTAATGCTTGTCACACATTAATGTCAATGAATCTAAGCTATGTTTAAGTTATCCACTGGCATCTAGTAATTATCCGGAACCATGAAATGCAAGGCAGTATCTTCTGATGTGTAAAATTTCAACCCTGAAGAGAATTTCTTAATTTAAAACACATCTTTAGACAGTTTCAATTTAAACTTTTTTGTATTAAAAATTATACATACTTTCCTTAATTAAAGTTACCCTTTTGATTAATAGTTTACTAGGGTTC
>NW_012149947.1:10036-11216 GCF_000956105.1 Propithecus coquereli
CTGGACATGCCAAGAGATACAATAAAGTTTAGAATATAGCCTCTGCTTATTTATAATATATAGTTATTTACAGTAATATATATAGGAGGGGTGGAATAAAGTTTAAGAGACATTTAAATAAAGGACAATGTATGGTCAAGCAAAGGCAGAAAGATGGGAATAAATGTGGTGAATTCTCAATACTGTAAAAAGATCTGTTGGACTGGAGCAAAGACATCACTTTCTCCATTCTTTATTCTTTTACTTCTTTGTTTCTGTTGAAACTTAGTCATTCATAGACATCACTCTTTTTCTCATGGCCTCCATTTTAGTTTGCTCTTTCATCCCTTCCCCACTCCCTGCCACCTGCACTCACTATTTAAGGAGTACTGATTAACACCTATAGTCTACCCATTGATCTTGTATCATTGTCAGTCAACAAAATTTTTCTTTTAGAGTTCACACAACTCATATATACCACCCTTTCCATACCTTTTGATGTTGCCTGTGGACCTCTAGAGCATTCTTCTATCTTCCTTGATAATATCTGCTGCAATATTAAAAAAAAATAGCATAAGACAACGTTATCCTAAAGGGAATACTGCTAGAAGCATATTATTAAAAGAAAAGAGTTGAAAGACAAAGGATAGACTAGAGAAAATTTTCAACACATAGACAAAGACCTTATTTGTGGATTCAAGCAATCATGGATCAAAAATTTTCAGGAAAAAAAGTGGATGGTTGTATCTGTACTGAACATGTACAGACTTTTTTCCTTGTCATTATTTCTTAGACAACACAGTATAACAACTATTTACAGAGCATTTGCATTGTATTATATATTAGGTGTTATAAGTAATCTAGAGATGATTTAAAGTATGAGGGAGGATGTGTGTAGGTTATATACAAACACTGCTGTTTTATATAAAGGACTTTAGCATTCTTGATTTTGGTATCCACAGGGGTCCTGGAACCAATCCCCCATGGATGTCAAGGGATGACTGTATATAGAGTCCTTTCAAGTCAATAAGAAATAGATGCAAAGTAGAAGAATGGGCCAATGATATATAAACTCACAGAAAAGGAAGAAACACAAATGCCCATCCAAATATTAAATACTGTTAATTGAGCTCAGATAATTTAAAATAAGAAAATCAAATCATAATATAAGTTTTTGCCTAATGATAAAGATTAAAAAATT
>NW_012149947.1:25231-26722 GCF_000956105.1 Propithecus coquereli
TTTATACGGTCTGTTTATTTACTATTGTATCTGCAGCGTTTATTGGTGATGGTAGGTGGGCATTTTAAAAGATATGGGTGCCCGAACCTCATTTAGATTAGTTAAATCAGAATTTTTAGGAGTTGGCTTGGGAAGTCATTAGTTTTTAAAAGCTCTCCAGATGTTTCTAATGTGAAGACAGGATTGAGAATGATGGAAAAGTGTAGGCATAGTGTCTTCTCATGATGTTATCATTTAGGAAAAAAAATACATACAAGAATAAGTGTGATCAAGAGTCAGTGCTCTATAGACAGAATGGTGTAATGAAATAAAAGGATTTGAGATGAGATGAGATAGATGGATAAGAAGGGGGAGTTGGAAAGACCATTTAAAAAGCAATTACAGTAATTATGGATTAGGAGGTTGAAGCCTAGCCTAGGGTGTTTTCTCTGGAAATAGAAAAAGGAAAGGTGTAATCTGAGAATTTTCCCAAAGGCTTTCTGACTGGTAAAGTCTAAAGGATGAGGGGGGAAAAAGAGCCCAAGAAATTAAATGGCAAATCCCTGACAAATGAAAGGTTGCCTTGTTAAACTTTTTAAGGGTGATGTTTGGAGTATGGAAACATGACATTTACTGAAAATTTAACATTTAAGTTTTAACAAGCCAACATTTAGGATTGATGAATTTTTGATGATTTTGAAATCTCATATTGACTTGTGGTAAGAATATTTTCTGTTGATATATTTACTTGGACATCCAATAATTTTTCTTAGATTTATGCTTAAACAAATTTGTGTCTCCTTTTTTAAGCCTCTTCTCACTGCTAATGGAGTAAGATATAGTTGCATAATAGTTCCACTTACATAAATTCATGACATGTGTTTCATGGACTGTATTGGTTAGTATTAGATTTAACTGCAGTACCACAACCTACCTAACTATGGCTTAAATCATTAGCTGAGAAGTCTGGAGGGAGACAATTGATGGCATTACTTCAGGGGCCCAGGGATATCAGAGTTGAAGTCTCTGAGATTCTCTGGTTTTCCTCTCATGGTTCAAGCACAACTTCTGGAACTCTAACCTATCATGTATATTCCAAGCAGTAAGAAGGAGGAAGTGTGGTAGAGCATAACGCTTTCCTGGAAGTCCCACAATTTGCTTTTATACCTCATTGGCCATTCCTATTTGCAAAGGAGGCTGGGAAATTCACGGATTCAGCTAGATATATTGCCTAGAGTTGTGTTAGTGAGAAAGTCGTATAGTATAACCTATATTGTGCTCTTTCTTTCTGTCTTTCTCTTCCTTCCCTTTTTTTTCTTATACTTTCTTTGAAAAAAACCTTCACATATTAAGCACCTACTATGTGTCAGGTACCTTTCACAGTAAACAAGACAAACATGGTTCCTACTTTCATGGAGCTTAGAGTGTGTTAGGGCAGAGAGACATGAAGCAAACAATAGCACACACGGTTATTTAATTGAAGATGATTAATACAGAGGAAAAGTTTAAAAG
>NW_012149947.1:26772-28507 GCF_000956105.1 Propithecus coquereli
TGTCCATCCCCCAGATGGTGCACACCACACCCATTAGCTGTGAATATACCCATCCCCTCCTCCTCCCACCCACCTGCCTGACACTGATGAATGTTACTACTATATGTGCACATAAGTGTTGATCAGTTAATACCAATTTGATGGTGAGTACATGTGAGTACATTTTACTTTCCACAGAGGTTGTACTAGTTTGCAGTCCCACCAGCAGTGTATGAGTGGCCTATCATTCCTCATCCACGCCAACATTTACTGTTTTGGGACTTTTTGGTAAAAGCCATTCTCACTGGAGTTAAGTGATATCTCATTGTGGTTTTGATTTGCATTTCCCTGATGGTTAGAGATGTTGAGAAGCATTTTTTCATATGTTTGTTGGCTATTATTCTGTCTTCTTTTGAGAAGTTTCTGTTCATTTTTTTTCCCACTTGTTAATGGAGTTGTTTGATTTTTTTCTTGCTGATTTTCCTAAGTTCTATATAGATTTTAGTTATCAGCCCTTTATAGGATGTGTAGCATGTGAATATTTTCTCCCATTCTGTAGGGTGTCTGTTTGCTCTCATGATAGTTTCCTTGGCTGTGCAGAAGCTTTTTAATTTGATCAGGTCCCACTTACTTATTTTTGTTGTTACTGTGAATGCCTTTGGTGTCTTCTTCATAAATTCTTTGCCTAGGTCCATGTCTATAAGAGTTTTTCCAACATTTCTTCTAGAATTCTTTTAATTTCATGCCTTAGATTTAAGTCTGTTATCCACCGTGAGCTGATTTTTGTGAGAGGCGAAAGGTGCAGATCCTGTTTCAGTCTTCTACATGTGGCTATTCAGTTTTCCTAGCACCATTTATTGAATGAGGATTCTTTTCCCCAATGTATGTTATCATCTGCTTTGTCAAAGATCAGATGGCAATATGAGGATAGTTTTATATCTGGGTGCTCTGTTTTGATACATTGGTCTATGTCTGTGTTCTTATGCCAATACCATGCTGTTTTGGTTACTATAGCCTTGTAGTATATCTTGAAGTATATCTGGTACATTGATGCCTCCCAATTTGTTCTTTTAGCTTAAGGTTGCTATAAGAATTCCCTGAAGTCCTCCCTTATTTCTTACTCCTATGAACTTCTGCAATGCCTTGTGTATTTATCTTTTATGACAAGTACAGCTTTCTGCCTTGTGTTCTCTGCTTTGTTTACGTGCATCCTTTATCTCCCTAACTACACCACAAACTCATGAGGAAAGAATTCATTTTTTAAAATTCTCTCAGCATCTATTATAGTACAGTATTTTGCATATAATAATAAATATTTGTCAAATGAATGAACAGCTCAACATCACTTTTCAGTGTGGGTAATGACCAAGACACAAGGGGAACAAAGACCATGTATTAGCCACCTGGTTGTTTGTCTGCCGTTCAGGCCATAGGACCTGAGATGAGGGCCTTGCTCTGAGTAGGTGTCTAATTTTATCTGAACTGCCACTTTATATTCTTTTACTTATTAAACTTATCTGAATCTACATCCCCAGTCTCTCCATAATCATAAAAATTCTCACTTAATTCCTCTCTTAATCCTTAATCTTAATTATTTTATTGCCTTTATCTTATCAATAATAAACTTAATTAAATAAAATAATTAATTACATAATAATTAACATTTATTAAATGCTTATTATGAGCCAGATGATGTACATACATTATCTCATGTTATCCAACTGCAGAATAAATTACTAGTTCTGTTTTAGAGTTA
>NW_012149947.1:39677-40007 GCF_000956105.1 Propithecus coquereli
CCTTTCCTTTGTGGTGCTGACAAAAACTGGATTTAAATAATTATGTCTTCTTCTTTTTTAAAATCCATTTCTTTCACTAGACTGTAGGCTCTCCAAGTGTAGAGTCCTTCACTGTATGCCTAATGGTTGGCAAATAGCAGGTTTATTTGTTGAATGAATGAATAAAAAATCTATTCAATGTAGGGTTTGGTTAATCAGGAAAGACTTTATGGAAGAGTCTAGTTTTTCTAGGCTTTTTTTTTTTTTTTTTGAGAGAGAGAATGTCACTCTGTTGCCCCCTGTAGAGTGCGGTGGTGTCATCATAGCTCACTGCAACCTCATCTCCTGGGC
>NW_012149948.1:0-234 GCF_000956105.1 Propithecus coquereli
TCTGACTTCTACCTAGTATCATTTTCCTTCTTTTTAGAGAATACTCCTTAGTATTTCATTGAGTGCAGACTTTTCAATCATGAATTCTTTCAGTTCTTATTTATCAAAAAATCTTTGAAATTCACCTCCATATTTTGAAAGATATTTTGAACCAGTGTAGAATTCTAGGTTAGTAATTATTTTCTTTTAGTGTATTAAAGATGCCATTCCATTGTCTTTTGGCTCTCTTTTCCT
>NW_012149948.1:2675-3170 GCF_000956105.1 Propithecus coquereli
GCATGTGGCCCTCTATAGTCAGAACTGCCACATTTTTGTCACACTTGGGATCTCTCTTATTTCCCATTCTGACATACCCTTTGCCTTCTTTTGCCATACTTCTCTGACTAGAGCCAGAGAGTTTTCTGCTTTTTAAAGTTCGTGTGCTTTTACACTGAACTCACCTACATAAGCCAGGATAATCTCCCCATCTTAATATCTATAACCTTAATTTCACTTGCTAAGTCCCTTTTGCCTTGTAACATAACCCGTTCACAGATTCCAGGGGTTATGGCTTGTGAATCTTTGGACAGCCACTCTGGCATACCATACTTCTCCGGGATTTTCCAATCACATTTATGTAAAGTTGTTTGATACTGTTTCATAGCTCTTGAATTCGTGCATTCTCTCTGTCTGCCTCTCTCTCCACATATATATAATACATGTAATGCATATATTTTATATATACACACACATACATATGCATAATAGAATATGCACATACTACATATATAC
>NW_012149948.1:6256-6579 GCF_000956105.1 Propithecus coquereli
AATTTTCATATCAGCTGTTTAAAACACAGTTATCACCTTTTATATCACTAGGTTTATCATTTAGTCTCAATTAAATGATTTATGTTCTTGACTTTATATTTTTATTTCAATGTAGTTTTTTGTCATTCTATTTGACTAGTTGACTGGAAATGAGTTGTTCATTTCATTTTATTTCATTTTTCTTTTTTTCTTAATTTCTACAAAACATTCAATTAATGCACTCTAAAAAAGCTTTTATAATTCTCTAAAGACATATCCAAAAGGCATTACATAGTGGCTATTCACAGGTATAAACACAGTAGACTACAGCCCCAAACTCCTGG
>NW_012149948.1:17271-18330 GCF_000956105.1 Propithecus coquereli
TTAGTCTTTATGTCTTAATTTCAACAGCATCACTGCAAAACTTGAAAGAGCTTTAGAAAAAGTTGCTCCTCTTCTTCGTGAAATTTTTGTAGACTTTGCCCCATTCCTATCTCGTACACTTCTTGGCAGTCATGGACAAGAGCTATTGATAGAAGGTATGATTTCTCTCTCTATTCTAATTATTTTAGTTTCCTATAATGTATGTGTTAAGCATGGCATAATTTGTGCTTCTGGAGGAATATGTAGAATGTAAAGACATTGCTTCCACAAATTCTAGAAGTTAATCAATATATGCTTTCTCCTTTCTAATTTTTTTTAAAATAACATATTTGCATAGTCAATGCCAATAGGAGAACTTTGAAAATGAAGAACATTGAAAAGGTATTGGAATGGGAGCCACTGGCTCTTTAATCCCAGTCTGTCAGGCTGCTGTACGTCCTCTCATTAGGATAGTATGTTTACTAAGCAATGATCCCTAAAATTTTCTTCTAACTCTGAGAGCAATGTTTCTTTAAGTTACTTTATATTCACATAACGTTTGTAATGTGAAAATCTTGACTGATAAGACATTAAAAATCTGAAGAAATACTTAATTGGGAATTGAAGAGCTGTTATCTCCTTACCAGCAGCTTAACTAGAATAAGAAGGCAAAGAAGATAAATTCATTGTGGTGAAGATTTAATTTATAAACCTGCATTAGGAGAGTGGCATTGAAAAGTATGGTTAACAGAAGTCTTATTTCTTCATAAAAAAAGTTTTGTCTTATGAATATTTCTAAGCTTTAGAAAGGGGTAATCAATATCAAGATGATCCTGTAAGTGAATAATGGCTTTAGGTGCCACTTCAGGTAGTGCCTTCGATTTAGCTGCCTATATATTTTTTTTGCTTTTCACATCCTGTTTACTGTAGAAGCAAGGAAGTTTTCCTGTGACTGTTCTGTCATTGTTCCAACTGCTTCTACACAATGTTTCTATTGGAAAGACCGTAATAGCTAATTCAGTCTCTGGGAAACAACAACATTTGAATCCTACTTCTACTACTTCTTAACTCTGTGGCCTT
>NW_012149948.1:20503-21655 GCF_000956105.1 Propithecus coquereli
CTTTTCCTAAAATGATTTGACAAATTTATAGAAATTTATAAATACTGATCAAAGACATAATAAAATAGAACAAAGAATAAAGTTAGTAATGTAATGTTAGTAATAGGTCCTGTACTTTTAATAAAACTAAGTCACACATTCTGCACAAATATTCTAGCAGTCTTAGCAAAGGCAGAATTATGCTTAGTTATAAGAATCACATTACTGATTCCTAAGTGACAGTGTTTGACAATTTTAGGGTCTAAGGAATTATTCTCAAGTAACTTTTTAACTGCTCTTTGTTGGCCAATCAGGACCACCTGTGTGTAGTTGCTTTCCAGAATTTTCCATAGTCACACATCCAGACTGTTTCTCATAATTTCTTCTCATCAGTGCAGAGAGAGGGTAGGAGAAATGGCTGTTAATTGAGAGGTATTTTTCTTGGATTTCTCTAAGTTTACATCAAATATTGTAACTGGAGTGGAAAGAGCTTTGAGAATATGTCTTTACTGATATCAGTGCATCCAGGCAAACCCAGAGTTTTTAAAGAATGACTATGTTAGAAATAAAATATTGAAACAAGTTAGATATAGAAATACATTTTGTGTTACCCTGGCAGAATACAATTTTATCTTGTAACTTTTCAACATTCAAAGAATTTTAATGTATCCTATTTTTAAAACCACGTGGATGTAATATTCATGTCCTTCTTTGCCAATGTTGAATGACTTTTTTAAAAATAAAATAATGACAGCAAATGGTAGATTTGTAGGTTTTGAGTTTTGTTTTTTAATGCTATTATTTGGCAAAATAAAAAGTTGACAACCCTAAGATATGGTGCTCTGAATTTTTGCTAGTCCATACAATCCAAAAATCGAGAAACTATTGCTATATAACAGAACAACATTCAGTAATCCTGCACAATTTGGTCATAACTTTCTTTTGACTTACTACAGAAGATGTTTCTTAAATGTATAAACATGTTACACACTATCACATCTCCTTGTTTTTGTATAACTCTTCCTTCTGCGTTGAATCATTTTTCTTTTTTCTCTCCCCCAAATTATACTCATCCTCTGAGTCATGAAAGCATGTTCCTTAAGCCAAAGTAATGCCTTCTCTTCTGTGCTCCTGTGGCATTTTATTTATATAATATTAATAAAATTATTTTTC
>NW_012149949.1:0-265 GCF_000956105.1 Propithecus coquereli
TAGAAAGAAATTGGCTGGACAACTAAAAATATGTAGAAAAAATTAGCCGGGCGTGGTGGTGTGTGCCTGTAGTCCCAGCTACTCGGGAGGCTGAGGCAGGAGGATCGCTTGAGAAAAGGAGTTTGAGGTTGCTGTGAGCTAGGCTGATGCCATGGCATTCTAGCCTGGGCAACAGAGACTGTCTCAAAAAAAAATACAGGGCACAAATAATTTTTTTAGCAAAAATACATCCCAAATATTGAATGGAGCATACTTAAACTAAAAA
>NW_012149949.1:2538-3047 GCF_000956105.1 Propithecus coquereli
TGTGTTTCAGCCACAATTGTAAGAAACGACAGAATACAATCTTTGCCTCCCTGTAGGATATGATAATGTAGAAGAAACCAAACAATTAGAATTGTCTCATTCACGCCTTATCATACATGCTAATGCTGGAAAACACCAAAAGAGAAAGATATTTTTCTGCTCGTATCCGCTAGCCCAGGCTTAGCTATGCAGGGTTTATCAGACCTTTCCACTCACGCACCCTGCTCTCCCAGTGAGTCTACCCTGAGGAACTGCTGATCCAAAACAAAGTCCTGTTCTCCCTCTTTTGTCATTAGATGGCCAGAATAGGGAATAAATGTGACAGATGAACAGCTCTATTATAAAGAAGGGCGGTATATCCAAGTCTATTTCTATAGAATAATATTTTAATGTTAAAATGCTGTACACAGCCCACTGATCCAAAACAAAGTCCTGTTCTCCCTCTTTTGTCATTAGATGGCCAGAATAGGGAATAAATGTGACAGATGAACGGCTCTATTATAAAGAAG
>NW_012149949.1:11947-14554 GCF_000956105.1 Propithecus coquereli
GCTTTATTGTTTTATTTTCTCACCACCTCATGCAATCAGTAAAATCCTAAAGCAATTCCTCACGACCACACGCTCTCACTTCATCTTTTTACTATATACTCCAGTCCAAAATTGTGGGTGTATTTAAAAGTATTTAACACAAACACATTACACTAAGAGATGCTTTAACTTATGAATATCTACCTGAAGCTTAAAACCAGAGATTTTATACTTTCTCTCACTTTTGTCAGAAACTATTCTTCATTCTATATGCACTAATATACACATTTATAAGTTCCAAAGTTGTTTAAAATATAAAAAAAGAAAACTTAAAAATGCTTTCCAGTCTTTGTTTAGATCCAACACCTAATATTTGTTACAATAAACATGGAGTTTTGGATTCTGGAAGAGACTCAGCAGTCATCCAGGTAAATTTTATTTTATACATGAGAAGACTGAGGCCTGGGGAAATGAATGACTGGGTTTCTTGATGACACAGGTGAGACCAGAACACAGGCCCCCCAACCCCCCGTTCTAATACTCCTTCCACTTCATGGGTGGGAGAAACATAGATACCTCAAAAGGAATATATCAGTTCCAGGATACTTCCTTCAACAAGGCTCACCAGTTAAGTCTTTATCAAAGGTTTCTAAATGGTAAGAATGGCTTATAAAGTAATCCTTGATCATTTCTACTTCTACCTAACTTATTTTTGAAATATCCATTAATGGCCGGATGTAGTGGCTCACGCCTATAATCCCAGCACTTTTGGAAGCTGAGGCAGGAGGATCACTTAGGACCAGGAGTTTGAGACCAGCCTGGGCAATATAGCAAGACTCCATCTCTCCAAAAATTTTAAAAAATTAGCTGGTATAGTGGCACATGCCTGTAGTCCCAGGTATTCGGGAGGCTGAGGGGGGAGGATCACTGGAGTTCAGGAATCTGAGGTTGCAGTGAGCTGTAATCTGGCCACTGCACTCCAAGCCTGGGTGACCGAGCAAGACCCTATCTCTAAAAATAGATAAATAAATAAACAGAAATATCTGTTAACATTTTCTCTTGAAAGAGGTCATGCTGCTTTTCTACACGTGAGTATCTGAAGGGTAGACTTTTTGGTTTTTTGATTGTTTGCAAATTTAAAACGTAAAGTCACATACTTTCTAAAGGCTGCAAAGATCCCCATTCCAGCAACCAGCAGGACAACAAAGAGCACCGAGGGAACCATCACAGTTGTAACTTTTATTCCTAAATAAGGGGGAAAGCCAGCACGTTAAAACATAAATGACCAGCAACCAGATTTCACGACCTAAAACTAAATATTGATTTGAAAAGTCCTTAGCTATTTAATAGATGGGGAAATAAATACATGCTAGGCATTTACTGATATTAGAAAGCAAAAGGAGAGGATTCAAAATCCTGGCTAAAGTTTGGAAAAATAAAATTTAACTCCCCTTTCCTCCCCCAAAGGCAGTTTCCAATGTTTCTCAGGGATTAACATTTACCATGAGCTTGTTTCTTGGCCCGTATTAGATTCCAAAAATCAGAATCAAAGGGGAAGGTTTAAAGTGGGCCCACCCAGACAGAAACTGTTTAGATAGGTAAATGATTTAAGTACAGTTGGAGCTACTACTTTGGCTCAAGCAACCACCTTCCCCAGATGGTAGGCAGGTCTGGACCTGTACCCTAACAACAGCCTGAGACTCTCATCACCAGAGCTCTGGAGCTGTGGACTGACAGGAAATGCAGCCTCATGACCTCAAACAGCATTTCCCCTGTGTTGCATGAAACACCACACTGTGTTCTCCTCCAACTCTTTCTGCTCTAAAAAAGAAGGTCACTTTATCAGCCCCTGAATCAGGCTGTAAGTTTGTAGAAACTATGCAAACTAAAGGAGAAATATTTGTGCTTTACTCTTCTTTTCTGTGATGCCTCAGGAGAAAATAAAAGGATGACCAGAAGTAGAAAAGTGTAGTTCATCAAGAGGAGGAAAAGGAACTTAGATGGGAACAAAACTTACGTAAATAACAGCAGTGCTTATTTGTAACATTGAAAATGTGGGAAAAAATCTAACAACTGAAACATCCAACAGAAGGAGAATGGTCAACTGAATAAGGATATAGCCATATGAAATAATACTACCAAGATAGTAATAATTCTGTTTGTCAACTATTTAATAACATTGGAAAATGCTCATAATACAATGTTAAATGAAAAATATATGCCACAGAATACATGATATGCTACCATTTTTGTCTTTAAGTTAGAAATATAATACAGTTGACTAGATACAGTGGGATGTGGTGATCATCTATGGATGCTGATTTATGGCTGACTTTTTTCCTTATTTGTATTTTTCTAATCTTTCCAAATTTATAAAATTAATATGTAAAGTATTTTATATTCTGAAAAAATAAATGCACTTTTAATGTTCACTACTTAAATAGATTATACACTCGCATGTTCAAAATCCAAAAAGTATAAAAAGGTATGGAATGGGCCAGGCGTGGTGGCTCATGCCTGTAATCAGAGCACTCTAGGAAGCTGAGGTGGGAGGAGTGCTTGAGGTCAGGAGTTCAAGACCAGCCTGAGCAAGAGTGAGACACCATCTCTACTAAAAAGAGAAAAAAT
>NW_012149949.1:27524-27913 GCF_000956105.1 Propithecus coquereli
GGTTGAAACAAACTTCTGAGTGAATTTATAAAATCTCTAGGTCCTCTCTGGTCAACAAGACTGGAAATGGAATTTAACTAGAAGGCACAAATGAACGTTACATGGTCACTGAAGAGTTTTAAAGTTAAGAGTAATGATCTTCAGTATGAATTCCAGCCTCCCCTCTTCAGCGTCATAAATAAAACAATGTTAGATATTTCATATTTTAATTTGGGTATACTGGTGTGGCACAATGGCTGAATCAGCACCTCCTTTTCCTCAAAGTTTAAGCTATTTGAAAGCTTTCTATAACTAACATTCCATTATTTTACATCATAAATATAAAAGGGGGGACTCAGAATCAGGACCAAAGCATTAATCTTAAATGTCTTATATAAGAATTTTAAATT
>NW_012149949.1:36471-37725 GCF_000956105.1 Propithecus coquereli
AATAAAGAAGAGAAAGAAAAAACCTTTTTCCAGAAAACACAGCTAAATATAAAATGAGGAGCAATTATATAAATCAACCCACATATGATTATTGTATTCTAAATTTTATTTTTTAAAAAGGGACATGTCAGGCCAGGCTAGGTGGCTCATGCTTGTGATCTTAGCACTCTGGGAGGCCAAGGCGGGAGGATTGCTTGAAGTCAGGAGTTTGAGACCAGCCTGAGCAAGAGCTCTGCTGGTGGTGGCACATGCCTGTAGTCCCACCTACTCGGGAGGCTGAGGCAGGAGGATCGTTTGAGCCCAGGAGTCTGAGGTTGCAGTGAGCTATGATGTCACTGCACTCTATCTGGGCGACAGAGCAAGACTCTCTGTCTCAAAAAAATTAAAATTAAAAAGTGACATGTTACCACAAAGGAAAATCCCAGGGTGTCACTTTTATTCAATCCTGTAATTAAACTTCTTTCCAACCACTTTACTCCAAAGCCCAAGAGGAAACTTATTTCACCCAGTGATGCTGGCAGAATGCGCGCAGGTTCAAGTCTTCAACATTCCCATCATTACTTTGCCTGGGGATCTGTGCCTAATTGGGAAATTTTCCCTTTTCTATTAACTATCAGAACAAAACCCCATTAGTCTTTGTTCTGCCAAAGAACCTGAACCGCCAAGGAACTGCTGAGTCCTGATTTATTAAAAAGCAAACTGTCATCAGAAATTGTAATTTCACTCTTGCCTATGGAAGTAAACTATTTATGGAGCTTTCTGTGGCAAGCACTAATAGAATAAGTTTATCCCGTAGGTATTAACTACATCAGGAATTTTTTGCCCTATTATTTTCCACAGTTTTGATGACTTCAAAAGACTAGGTAGACATATGCCAAAGGGGAAAATGAAAAACTGCTAAGGAGAGAAACTGCCTGCAATATCATGTATTGAATAAGGCAGATGCATGCAAATGAAAAACAATAGAGAAGCACTATTCCCATGACCTCATCCTGACACTCAGGTAGCCTAACTCTCATAGCCTCACTCTCTAATAAAGAATCACTGGCAAGGAAGAAGACAAAAGTTATTTTAAAATCTATCAATGCATGTTCTGTATATGTTGTGCATCGATGTCAATATTCTGGTTATGATGTCATACTATATATAGTTTTGTAAGGTATTATCCTTGGGGGAAACTAGGTAAAAGGCAATGATGTCTCTCTGTATTCGTTCTTACAATTGCATGTGATCTACAATTATCCCAAAATAAAA
>NW_012149950.1:0-833 GCF_000956105.1 Propithecus coquereli
GGGTACCTACAGTTGGTAAGACACTAGTGGGCTCTAGATATTCCATGGTGAACACCGGAGGCATGGTGCCTGTCTTCACAACGCTTACAGGTTAGTGGGGCCATAGAGAATTACACAACTAAACATATATGAAACTGTAATTTTAAAACCTGTTAACCACCATTTAGGAAAAAAGAGCAGATAATGAGAGGGAATAATGGCAATGTGGTTGAGTAGAAGGAAATCTCTCTCTGCGACAGTGACATTTTAGCAGATATTTGAAGGAGTCACATGAAGAAGACATCAGATGTGAAGATTTGCAGAAGAGCATTTTATGAAGAGTGAGAAGCAAATACAAAAATTCCAAATTGGAAAGAGCTTAACCTCTCTCCATTCTGTTTTTATAATTTATAAAATGAAGTCAATATTTTTCAATAATAATGGTCAAGGGAAGGTGGAAATATATAAAATTAGAAAGATATACAAGATCCAGATAAAATAAGACTTTGTGATCTATGTTTTGAATGGTGCGATGCAGAACTATTTAAGAGGGTTCAAAGAAGAATGAAGGAAAAGGGGTTTATCTGGCCTCAAAGGGAAGGAATATTAGGAAGATACTCCTTTAAGGAGGTGTTGTTTGTGCTACATTAAATGTTAACCTGTGATTTCTTTGCAAAATCACATCATCTTATTAGATGCACTATTGCTTTATTACTATCACTACCTTGTTGTCACTGCTGTATCTTGAAGGAATAATATGGTGACTCATAATAAAAATGACTGTGGTTACCTTCTACTCAATTTTGCTGCAAACCTAAAACTGAGCTAAAAAAATAAAGTCTATTACAAAAATT
>NW_012149950.1:918-1481 GCF_000956105.1 Propithecus coquereli
CAATATTTTTCAATAATAATGGTCAAGGGAAGGTGGAAATATATAAAATTAGAAAGACATACAAGATCCAGATAAAATAAAACTTTGTGATCTATGTTTTTTATGGTGCGATTGAGAACTATTTAAGAGGGTTCAAAGAAGAATGAAGGAAAAGGGGTTTATCTGGCCTCAAAGGGAAGGAGTATTAGGAAGGTACTCCTTTAAGGAGGTGTTATTTGTGCTACATTAAACGTTAACCTGTGATTTCTTTGCAAAATCACATCATCTTACTTAGATGCACTATTGCTTTATTACTATCACTACCTTGTTGTCACTGCTGTATCTTGAAGGAATAATATGGTGACTCATAATAAAAACGACTGTGGTTACCTTCTACTCAATTTTGCTGCAAACCTAAAACTGAGCTAAAAAACTAAAGTCTATTACGAAAATTATTGTGCTTCTGGCAATGCTTTGAAAACACAAAAGAGACACAAAAACAGTCATATAATCTATGTACCATGACTACCAGTTTCTTTTACCCCTCTTTTAGGTGAAAAAAACAATCTCCGTGTGTGATTTTA
>NW_012149950.1:11189-13145 GCF_000956105.1 Propithecus coquereli
TCACTTTGCTTGAGTACAAGAGTGTCCCTTTTCATCTTTGGTTAGCAGATTTCAACAACAATAATATGAGGCCAAAAGGAACTCTTTTACTTTGTAGTTAAAATCATACATGGGTACACGTATAGACAGAGATGTTTTCCTAAATGTCAATAAATCTGCACACCATGGGGAAACATATTTTTATATTTTATATAGGAAAACATACAGTGGATTTTTCTGAGTAAGAACAGAGTTTTTCATACCATTCAGATTTCAAATGAGTGGAAAATGCTCCTTTGCATATATTTCAAAATCTCTGCAAAGAATCCATTCACTTTTGGCTGCCTTACAGGATTGGTCATGCAAGGCGCTAAGCAATTTTAAATTGATGTTGGGTGGGACAGTGGGCACAGAGAGTCCTGAGATGATCAATTATACTGCATTTACAGCTAAAACCAATATTTCCATTGTTTGTTCTTTCTTGTTATGTCAACCCTGTGTTTCCCTAAAAGAAACAATGAGCTGAATGGAATAGATTCTGAGAATTTTACTAACAACAAATACATGTCAGACACTAGTCACACAAAGTATATATTCCAGCAAAAAATAAGTAGGATTTATATATTTTTCCCCAGGAAGAAGGAGAATTTCTGCATGTTTGGTTTCCTACTAACAATTCTGTGAATGCTTTCTGTGCTATAATCACAACTTGAGATTTGTTACATTAAGAATATGGAGTAAGACTATAAAAAAGATTCATAACCTCAAATTACATTAACTGTACATTAAGGTAGATGTGCAAATCCCAAGAAATAATGAAATGTCAGGGTTAGAATCATCCCTTTTCAGGTTTAGTGCTCAATCTCCTATGATCTTGCATAAAATGCTATTGCTGTTCACCTTACTATTAGGAAGTACAATTGATTTGCTTGCAATATTTATTAGTGCATTAGTCATGTACATTAGCACCAAACTGGAAACAAATAATGCTTTACTTCCCCAAGACTGTGGCAAGCCAATGCAAGTAAAAATGTAGGTGCCGATATAAATACAAGTGTGACTCACACTCCTGAAATATCCTTCCCTTACCCAGATTTACCAGAAAAAAGTTTGAGAAACATTCCATCCATTTCAATCTTTGATGAGTTGGAAGAGTTCACAATATTCAAGGTATATTTTGCTCTTTCAGCTAAGTGTCATTTTAAAAAATTATCAATAAGAGGTCACAAACACAAATCAAAACTGAAAGGAACAGTTTTTCTGACATTAATAAATAGGATAGGCTAAAACCCAAGGCTATCATTTTTGCCAAATATTTATTCCAGTTCAGAGAAACCATCCCAAGTGCTACATGAGACTTGGTTGTTCACTTAAAAAAAGGGGAGAGAAATTTATTTTCAATTGAATAAAGGTAAGTGTGAAGGTCCAATGCTATTCATAACACTTGGTTCCACCATCACCATAACAAACCACCACAGCTTCTGTATCTGGACCTAATTCAAGACAACTCCAAACAACTCATTCCATGACTCTCTATTTTAATTTCTGGACACTGGCACGGGGAATTTTTCTGTATAAAATCTAAAACAGGCTTGTTACAAAAGACATTGGGTTTTCTTTTGGTTCTTATCATTTTGAGTTTTCTCCAGTAGAAATCTTGTCCATTGCAACCCTACGCTATCTCCTGACCCCTTCAACAACTTCCCAGGCAGGCTAATCGGAATACCTCCCACCTCCTCAGCTTTACTGGGGAGTTTGGAACAACAAAGAAGAATTGACGATGTCAATGCATGATATTGTAAGAATAGTCTCTAAAATTGTACTGTGAGTTTATGTAGTTTATATACTAGAATCCCGTCATTTTGATTTTCTTTTCATTTTCATTTAGCACTTAAGTCAAAACACACTATTTTTCAAACAGTTCTAATTGCAATTTTACTACTTGAGAATTTATGATGACCTGAACTGAGCTGGGGT
>NW_012149950.1:17115-17990 GCF_000956105.1 Propithecus coquereli
TAAGAAACACAAATCTGGGTCACTTTGCATCTAGAAATTCTTCCTCCTCAAAGTTTCTTCATGTTCTCAAGACTTCTCTGGATTTTTAGCTCATTCAGAACCTAGTTTTACAAAAACTGTTTTCAATCTGTGCTTGCTTCCTCTTTTTTTTTTAAATTTTGATTTTTTCATTGCACCAAAGTCATGATCCCACAAACCACACCCCCCATTTTTTAATGAAAAGCATTTTTCCTGTTTGTGGGTGTGTGGTTTGAGTTCCTGAATCCACCTATTCCCTAAAGCCATGCCTTCTGTTCCAGTTTGCCCATAAAAACATTTTCCTTAAACAAGACAAAGGGAACTTTGGTGCTAGCTGTGAAAATAATGAGTTCATCATTTGTGTCTTGATTCTGACCATTCAAATTCTGAAACTTTTTGGCAAGTTACTTAGCTTAATACAACCTTAGCTTTCATGAAGTAAATATTGAACAACAACAGCAACCTCAAAATGTTGCCGAAAAGATTAAGTGAAATCAGGAAGATTAAGCCTAACACGGTGAGAGAATTTCATAAGCAGCCATTTCCTTCCTGCTAATTTTTGCCACCTTCCCTCTTTGCCTTCCTCTCCAGCTAATAAAATCAATCTGGAGCATTTCCTCATCTTTCGAATAAATATTACACAGAGCCACCCAAGATTCCTGTAATTTTAAAATAAATTTTTCTTATCCTCATATTGCCTATTAGCTTCTACCACAGTCTGTGGAATTGTCTTATTTCATACATCATGTAGCCTATTCCTTAGATAAAAATACATGAAAATAGGAAGCTTTTGTTCATTTTATTTATATCCTGTACTCCTAAACCCTTAGAAAAAGAATACAGCCCTCAGAGGCTCA
>NW_012149950.1:20910-21406 GCF_000956105.1 Propithecus coquereli
TAGTATTTGGCCAAAACACTCTTCCAGCTGCAAAGCTGTTGGCTACTGACAGCTCAGGTCTAAGTCTCTCAGCTTAATGAATCACATTGGCCAAGACACCTTCTTCCAAAACCAATGACTATTCAACACAGGGGGTGCAAAGTCCCTGACACCTCACATCAATTTAGGACATCTGTGAGGGGATACTCTGGCTCCAGAACTCCTGAAGGAATTAGATGAAGCGTCTATTGGAATCGTATGCCAGTTCAACTGCTATGTTCATTTGTGCTTTCTTTACTCTTGCAGTTGTTAGCAAGAGCATTCCCTCCCGAATTCCCTACATGAAAATGTCTGTCTCAGAATCTGATTCTCCAGAAGCTGGACTAGGACAGCAGATCTCTGTGCTCACTGACTACTTCCTCAACTTGACCTCATGCCCCTTGTCCCCTCAAACACTGAACAAGATTACATGGAGTGTAATAACTTTGCTGCATAAGTCACTTACTAAATTTCTTAC
>NW_012149951.1:0-429 GCF_000956105.1 Propithecus coquereli
AACTGGATGTTGACTCTTGGTTGCAACTGATGGAAACCCAATGAGTTTCAGAAAAGCAGAACATCAGGGTGACTCACAGAAGCCAAGACAGTAGTATGGCTGGGCCTCAGGTCTAATTGGAACCAAGGACTTCTGAATGTTGTCATGACAATCTCTTCTCTCAATCCATAGCCTCTCTGAATCGCCGTGTCATTTTCAATCTCTCTGCCCATACTGGACTTCTCCATTTCTCTGGTCTACATGAGGGAACACATGGATATCAACACCTTCCGAGCTTTACATATTTATAGTCCTGAATGCAGATGGACTCTCAGTCTAAGTTCCAGATCTTCAATTCTCAGAGGACTCGGATTAGATCAGATGCCCGTCCACAGACCATCTGGAATCAATTCCGCACAGGAGTGGGGTAATATTTACCTGACATGGGAA
>NW_012149951.1:10604-10922 GCF_000956105.1 Propithecus coquereli
GCAGGTTTACAGCCCACACCCTGGCAGGCCAGAACCCTAAAATGGGGCACTATTCTCAGAGATTCCTGCAAGAGTTTGCATTTCTTTTAAAAAAATAAATAAAAGAGGCAGGGCGCAGTGGCTCACACCTGTAATCCTAGCACTTTGGAAGGCCAAGGCAGGAGGATCGCTGGAGACCAGTTCGAGATCAGCCTGAGCAACATAGCAAGACCTGTTTTCTCCAAAAAGTAAAAAATTAGCCAGGCCTTGTGGCACGTGCCTGTAGTCCCAGCTACTTGGGAGGCTGCGGTGGGAGGATCGCTTGAGCCCAGGAGTTTG
>NW_012149951.1:12059-13730 GCF_000956105.1 Propithecus coquereli
CACAAAGGAACATGACTATCTTGATGCCTGCTATTTCTGCTGTACTTGATACATATTTGTTGAATGAATAAATAAATACATGTTAAATGAATGTCGTGGGCTAGCATGTATAATCTCTCCTCACGTAAATGAGTTTCTTCACATACATGAAATGGGGGTGATAATTTCGTATTTAAAACCTTAAGAGTAATCTTTGATTCCTTTCTCTCACAGCCCATGGCCAATCTCCGAATAAGCTCCGAAAATGCCACCTCCAAAACATAGTCCAAATTCACCCCCATCCCTTCATCTTTTCAATCACCATACCCAAGCTGAGTCCTTTCATCTTCTGGGTGGCTGCGAAGCTTCCTAATTCATTTCCTTGCTTTTATTCTTTCCCCCTCTCCTATAATCTATTCACTAAAGAGCAGCCAGATTGATTTTGTAAAATATAAAACAAATCACAGCACTTCCTTGCTTAAAATCTTCCAACTTGGGATGGAATAAAACTCCTAGCCTTGGTTTACCTTCATGTCTGTGTTCCTACTAATACTAAAGGCCTCATCTCCTTTCGTCTTCACTCTCCAGACACACTGGACATTTTTGTCTATTCCTTCAACCCACCATGCTGTTCTCAACTCAAGACATTTGCACTAGCTGTAACCTCCACCTGAGATGCCCTGATTTTCACGTGGTTGCCTTATTCTTGTCACTTAGATTTCTCCTTAAATGACACCTCCTCAGAGCAGCTTTCCCCAAGGACCTGATTTAAAATAACCAATATCTTTATCACATCAGGTGACTTAATAATCTTCAGAGATTTGTCCATAGCCTTTTATTTTTTATTTTATTTATTTATCTGATGTTGCCTATCTCCCTTGTTAGAATGTAACCCCATGGACAGAAGGTACCTTGTATAATTCATGGCTATGTCCACAGTACCTAGAACAGTTCTAATAATCCATAAATACTTGTTGAACAAATATATAAATCACTGTATCTTAATGTAGGTTTGAAGATTAAATGAGATAGTTTATGGAAAGCACTTAGCCCAGTGTCTGACACATAATAACATGCGATGAATGTCATTGTTTTAATCATTTACTACTTTGCTTTAAGCAGAAAATCCCCACCTCTAAGTTTCTATTTCTACATCAATTCTATAAAACTCATTTGGAGTTGTGGGGGGAGGTCCTCCAAGCAGAATTGACTTGTTTCTGCTTTCTATGCTTTGGGAAATAGAACACACCGATACGAGGTTACCTGGGGAGGAAAAGAGAGGAGGAGTAAAGTGGGCTTAGCTGCAAGTAACAGAAAACAAGAAAAAAAGGTGATTTAAACGGGTAAGGGGTATTTCTTTTCCTCACACAGCAAGAAGTCAGGATATAGACAGTTCAGGGCTCCTGCCCAGGATCCTTCTATCTTCCTGCTCTTCATCTTTCTTTGTAGGGCTTCCGAGTATGGTTACATATATTGCTCATTGCAAAACATCAGGGGCACCATTCACATTTTACTGTACATGAGTAGAACTATCTGGAATTGCACAGTGTGTGCTGTATATGTGCTTCTGGCTGCAAGATGGTTGCCAAGTCTCCAGGCATTGCCCAAGTTACGAACAGGAAAAAAATCAGATGCAAGTAGCTGTGTTATTAAAAAAAAAAAAAAATAGCAAAAACAATCTTCCAACTTTCC
>NW_012149951.1:18746-19236 GCF_000956105.1 Propithecus coquereli
CAGAAGAGGAGGTAAAGTTCTTGAGTGATGTTTACTTTTCTCCTGAAAGCCTGTAGCTTAAATACTATGATGTAAAATTAACAATCCTTAAATGCTGATATAAAGTCAATAAATCTTATGTTATACAATAAAGGAATAAGAGAGGGGAAAAAACAAAGATGTTTGCATAATAGATGTTTATATAAGCACAAATGTATTTTTAAAAAAGAAATAGGGAGAAAATATGACAATTACAGTCCTCCTTTCAGTAACTGGTCACGTTGTCATTTGTCTCCGAAAATATCCTAATCCATATAGAGTTAATTTTCTCATCTGTAAAATGGGAAGAATGATGCCTACATGATACAATGTATTCTGGTGAGGAGTACATGAGAAACAATATGTAAAGCTTTTATCACAGAGACTAAAACACAATTTAGTGCCTATAGTGACTACTGTGGTTTGCCATGAGATCTTATTTTATTATTATTATTATTACTGTTTCAAAATA
>NW_012149951.1:32106-32507 GCF_000956105.1 Propithecus coquereli
TAAATGGTTCAAGGTCAAGTAGAAAGAACAAGGGAAAACAAGCAGAAGCTGGAAGGCCACACAGGGTTGGTATCTGTGTACAGAATCAACCAAAGGGGGTCATTCAGAACTTAGGCTGAGAACTGCACTGTGTGCTGGATCTTCCTTTCTGCATGGTGACACGGGGCAGGCACGGTGGCTGTAAGAGCAGACGACTATGCAGTTAGAGGGCACAATCCACACAAGAAAGCCCTCACTTCTGGCACCAACTGCAAGTTCGGGGGGGAGGGGGGCAAAACCACTCTCAGTTTTGATAATTAACTAAAGGGGCTCACAGAACTCACTGAAAGCTGTTATACTCACAGTTACAGTTTATTACAGGGAAAGAATACAGATTAAAATCAGCCAAGGGAGGAAGCCCG
>NW_012149952.1:0-389 GCF_000956105.1 Propithecus coquereli
AGTGAAAATCGCCGGAGCCAAAGTAAAACTGAGCTGCAGAAACCCGAGCCGGTGTGGAGGCCTCCGATTTTCTTGACGAATGTGTACGGCTCGGTAAGTCAGCGGGGTTACTATGGGCAATACAGACAGTGAGGAAAAGTACCACCCGTATGTCTGTTTATTAAGACACTCATTAAAAGTTGGGGTGGGGGGGAGCTCAGATGAGTGACCATAGACTGCTAGAACTATTCTTGATAGTGGAGAAATATTGCTCATGGTTCCCCACCGTCAGCAGTTTAGAGTTGGGGGAATGGGAAAGGGTAGGAAAGGAACTAAAGAAGTTACATCTAAAAGGGGTTCCCTTACTGGTCGCTATCTGGCCCACATGGACATCGATTAAGTCCCTGTTG
>NW_012149952.1:439-918 GCF_000956105.1 Propithecus coquereli
CTCTTGGTTCAACAAATAAGCCTTATTTTATAGTGGTTTGTGATCGTATTTGAACAAATGTTTTAAGCCTTTGATACTTGACAACCTTTCCAAAATTTAAATTCTAAATCCACCCTTTTGACCTTTAACTAACTTTTTATACATCGGGCCACCGAAAGTCTAAAGCAGACATTAGATGTATTTAGTATGTCAAAATCATACAGGGAACATTGTCAGATATGAAATGGCATTTAACTTTCTTTGGGCTATACTTGTATAAGTATGTTATTAATATATGTTTCAGTATTGTAAAATATTAACATGTCTTAGTGTATGCTATCAGTAATAATTATGGTTATTTTGTAAATTACTATATGTCACAAAATAACCAATTTGGTTTGTCAATTGTCTCTAACCATGGCTAGTCCAAGTTTGATCATCTTTAGAACATTATCATTTTACTTTGATTCATCTCAGAAAGTGGTCCTTTCTGGCTAAGT
>NW_012149952.1:2404-2819 GCF_000956105.1 Propithecus coquereli
CAGGCTTTCTGCTCCCCCTTTTCCTGATTCTTTCAGGATCCCACCCTCTAAGTACGTTCAGGCCTTTGGTGCCTGGGCCCCCCGCCCGGTTTTCTCCATCCTTCCTGCCTGCACACTCTCCTGCAGCTGCCGCATCCTCCATGCCCTTTATCCTGTCTTCTTCCCGAGCTCAGGCATCTGTTCAGCCTCTGCTGGGGTCTTGGTGTCTTCCCGCTGTAACAAACCCCTTGGAGTCTTCCTACCCGGAAAGCTGGCTTCAAGGTCCTCTCAGAGGACGGAGGTGGAGAATTTCCGTTTCCACACTGCCCCCCACCCACTCTCCCCACCCTTGCTGTAACAGCCCCCCAGAACCCTGTTTTGGAGCAAGCTGCCCACATCTCTTCCTGCTTGGCACCGGACACTGGAAAACACTGGC
>NW_012149952.1:2879-6175 GCF_000956105.1 Propithecus coquereli
CAGGCTTTCTGCTCCCCCTTTTCCTGATTCTTTCAGGATCCCACCCTCTAAGTACGTTCAGGCCTTTGGTGCCTGGGCCCCCCGCCCGGTTTTCTGCATCCTTCCTGCCTGCACACTCTCCTGCAGCTGCCGCATCCTCCGTGCCCTTTATCCTGTCTTCTTCCCGAGCTCAGGCATCTGTTCAGCCTCTGCTGGGGTCTTGGTGTCTTCCCCCTGTAACAAACCCCTTGGAGTCTTCCTACCCGGAAAGCTTGCTTCAAGGTCCTCTCAGAGGACGGAGGTGGAGAATTTCCGTTTCCACACTGCCCCCCACCCTTGCTGTAACAGCCCCCCAGAACCCT
Source organism: Propithecus coquereli (assembly GCF_000956105.1). Lineage (NCBI taxonomy): Eukaryota > Metazoa > Chordata > Mammalia > Primates > Indriidae > Propithecus > Propithecus coquereli. The sequence continues at coordinate 3,221 of NW_012149952.1, forward strand.
GTTTTGGAGCAAGCTGCCCACATCTCTTCCTGCTTGGCACCGGACACTGGAAAACACTGGCCCTCCTTCTGGAAATCTCTTTCCTGTGTGTCTACTCCCCAACCAAGGCCCACCCTTCTTTCCCCACCCTTCCCGCAGGCTGGTGGCCGGGCCCCTCCTCTGCTCAGATACTCAAACTCCCTTCCTCCCTTGAAAGCCTTCTTGCCTGAGCTCCACTTGGGCCTCAGTCTTATCAGGATGTCGTCCTCCCTTCCTTATGCTTCGGACTTGTTGATTGCGTAAGATTCTTACCTTCGTGTCACCTTGATCCCTCATGCGCAGACCCTTGTCTTTTCCCTTCATCTGCAGCCCCTCCTCTAAATCTTGTGCTCCTCAGCCCCAGGAGATTTGGGTCTAGACATGCATCAGTCTAACTCCCTAAACACAGAAACACACACACACACACACACCTACACGTGGCCCAATGTCTGCCCCTACCACAAGTCACACTGGCATTGGACCAATCCCTAAGCCTTTGGCTCCTGGCTCTGAGTGTGCCCTCAGTGGACTTCCCTGAAGCCACTTTCCTCTGAGGTGAAATTGGGAAGGGAAGAGAAGGGAAAAACTTCCCTTCTCTTAAGGCCCTGACTTTTACACTGACTATGCTTTGGAGCCTGACAACCTCCCATCTCCCCCCTGCCTAGGACCCCACCTTTCCTTGTCCTCACTGTCCACCTCTCATGGTCCATATCCCACAGATTCCTGTGGAAGATAAAGCAACCCCATCTTGCATGCTGCTCCGCCATGTTGACTTCTGATTAAATCCAGTTCTGGGAATGCTTCTTAGGAAGCAAGGCTTTTGGTTTCCTAAAACTCTGAAAAATTACAGAGGTAAGGCAAATTGATTAATTGGAGAAAAAGACATTTAAAGTTACTTAATGTGTACACATGGGAGCCTTCAGAATGAAGACCCAAAGATATGGGGAAATTGTCCATTCTCATGCTTCAGTATGACAAAGCATGGATAGCCATGTACAAATGTGACTGCACACGCAGGGCGTGATCTAAGGCTAACAGACTGAGCGGGGAAACCCAGCGAGGCCTGTGTGTCTAGATTCTTTTTGGACTCTTTGAGCACGTATTTCTTTTTCCTGGGCCTGGGGCAGGACTCTCTCTTGAATGCGGATCTTATGGCCTACAGTCAAGCAAGCTACATGAGACAATTACCTTTTAGTCTGTTTCTACATAGAAAACTTTTAGGTTTTATGGCTGGCTTTTGGGAAAAGTGGTTCTGGCTTTCATGACCGTCTTTGGGAACAAAGATTCTAGTCTTAGGGCCGGCTGCAGGGAAGACTGGGACTGAGAGGCAGGAGGACAGAAGTCAACTCGGAGAAAACCTTTCATTTCTGAGGGCCTTATTTTGGGTTACTCTCTGCTGAACACCATCACTTCTAAGATTTCTACTTTCACCTACTTACCCTAAATCCTGCCCCCAGGCAAATTCTTGCCTTTCTCTGGGAAGTCAGCTTCAGTTGTTCTGCATTCTTTCCCTCTGGTGTATAAGCCGTGGGCCTGGGAGGGAACAGGGCAGGGATCTGCCATCTCCTGTCCCCCCTGCTACAGACATGGCTTCTGTCCCCAGGTCGCTATTCCCTGTTTCTTCCTGAAAAAGTGGATTTCTCAGCCTCTTTCTTCAGGATCTCTTCTTCTTTGCCCTTTGGGGGTAGGGTGCACACACCTGCTCACCTCGGAACACCTGGCGATCCAGCCGGGAGCCAAGGCACCAAGACAGGGGATGAGGGAATGAGGCACCCGAGGACGATCCCGGGCAGCCCAGCTGCTTCTCTGTGGAGAGATGTGCCCTCCTTTAGACACTTTTGCACCACCATCTGAGTACAAGGATGCCCCAAAGGCCGGCGGGTTTAGAGCAATGGCTCACTGACAGCTCTATCCCACTGCCGTCGAGGCCGCTTCTGCAAGCTGCACGTTTGCTGCCAGGAACACAGCTAGCAGTGGAAGCAAAATGGCTTCAGGAGGAATTACAATCAGCACACAAATTTTTTTAAGTAAGATATGTTTCTGATTAAGAGATTTAGAAAAACATGAGAATGTGGTTTGTGCCTAAGAAAAGATCATTTTGTGTAGTTTAGAGGCCAAGTTGTGAACTAAAAATAAACTCCAATCCTCCCCCACGACCTGATTGGACCCCTTAAAGGGGTATAAGGCATGAGTACACAGGCTCATGCTCCTCTTCTCATAAATGTTCATGATTCCTCCTAAAGCTTGAGAAACATATGTAGCTGGCCATCCCAGTCAGTGTACCTCCTGTGCCCAGTTTCCTGCCTGGACATGTGCATTTCTAGCTTAAGTCCAGGGATCCTGTTTTCCAACCTGCCAGAGTGGCCACCCACAGGGTGCACCCCTTTAGGAGAAATAAAGCTCTCCTCTCCAAATTATGAACCTCGTTATACTGTTTTGGGGGTTAACAAAATGGCGACCTGAGAGGGGACCCTGGAAGAACCCTGGTTTCCCCCACGATGGTCAGAAGTCAAGGCACCAGTGTCTGCAGGAGCCCACTCAGAGCTCCCTTGTCTCCCCTGCGTCGCTGGGGGAAATGCAGGTAAACTGCCCTGGATCTAAGGTCTCCTACTTTTAAGATGAAGGTCTCAGAGACTCTGTTTCTCTCCCCTTAACTCCTCCCCAGTTCTGATTCCCTCCATCAGGACCCTGGAGGGAATGTCTGTGTCACTCCTGCACTGGGGGAAGGCGACATAGTCAGACCCAGCTGGTCCGTAAGGTTTTATGAGGACACTTGCGGAGTCCAGCTCAGCACAGGGAACCCCAAACCAAGCGGCTCCGCAGAAATGAAGACAAAGTAGCCAATTATCAGGACAAGTGGGCGCGGGGACTCGATGCTTCTAAGAGCAAAGAGCCCCGTCCTTGGTGCACACATTGCTTTTATTCTTACAACTCAAG
>NW_012149952.1:7370-11512 GCF_000956105.1 Propithecus coquereli
TGAGAGGCTGACACCTTCAGAGGCGTAAAAAGAAACATTTAAGATCTCTGAGAGCTGCTGCCTCTGAGGCCTCATTTACACAGCAAGACCACATTTTTCTAACAAGTCGAGCCTCTTCCTCTGTCCCTCCCTAACGCTGTTTTTCTGCTTTCAAGCTCCATTCCTTAAAAATCTCTGTATCTCATTGAAGAGCTGAACCTTCATTTTCTGAGACTCCCTGTCTCTGCATGTTACAATAAATTGGATAACTTTTCTGATATTCATCTGCGTTATTGAGAGTTGTGTTTTCCGTGAGCCTTCCTTGGTCTGTCACAGAGAACAGCGTCATCACCACCATGCTGCTCTCCTGGAGGCCACTGCAAAGGGAACCCAGGCCCTGCTACAGCCAGCGAAATGGGTAAGAGCTGCTCACCAGTCAGACTGCTGATTTCTCTCTCTCTGCTTTCCGTTCAAACAGAATGTAAAAATCATGGTTTCCTTTTTTTTTCTTTCTGAATATAAGATTTATGAGAAAAAGCTTTTGCATGACTAGTCTTGCTAAACCAACTTTGGTGCACTGTTTTTTGGTACTTTGTGGTGTGAATATTCACAGTTTGGGTCTCTTTCGTCTCAGAAATAGCCTTTTTTGTTGCTTTCCTTTGCAATGGTCTCTCTGTGTTGTTGAGTCCTAAAGAGTGATACTAGATAAAAATTCCTTGTCATCTTTTATGTCCTTAAGAGCTTGCCTTGTGACCATGTCAGGGCTCTTGCTCTCGCTCTCCACAATAGGGAGATACAAACTCTTGGCTTTGCATTTGGTGGCCAGCATAAAAATGGCTGGCAACTGGAGATTTTTTTTTCAACATGGCAAGCGCTCAGAAGCGTTTGCCATAAGAAGTCCCTTTCATAAAGGGCTTTTGTCATCTCTCCCTAAGCCTATTGGTGGGAAGATGAAGGGATGTTTGAGATTGTTTTGTCAACAGAAAAGAAGACAAACTCTGTAAAATAATTTAAGGAGGTTTACTCTGAGCCAAATTTGAGGACCATAGTCCGGAGCCACACCCAAGAAGCCTTGAGCAAGTGGCCTCGCTGAGGCTGGAAGGGGAACATCAGTATGGCCCAACAGGTGAGACATCTCAATGTGGGGGCTTACAATTCATAGGTGGGTTTAGGCCTTCTTTAGTAGACAATTGGCCGAAAGAGTTAGGCTTTGTCCAAAAGACTAGGAATCAGCGGAAGGAATGCTTGAGTTAAGATCAGGTGTTACAGAAAGCTCAGCCACTTGTGTATGAGGCCGAATCAGAATAATGAGGACAAGCAATTTGAGGAGAAAGGAAAGAGAGTTTTGCCTTGCACACAGAGAGTTGAAATATGACAGACTTTCTTCTCAAAATCCCAAATTTTCCTTAACATGGGCAGAAATACAGAGCTTTCAAAGGGAAGGTTCTGGGCTTGAGGCGATTACTGTAGTTAATCACTCCAAAGCTCCCATCTCTGCCAAAAAGAAAGCCCTTGAATTCCATCAGTGGCCCACCTTGGGGGCTGGTGCCACGTGGCAGTTGTAACAAAAGACTTAACCTGCCTCGGGAACCCAGTCCAGGCTGCAGTTCCCAAAAGAATGAGGGAAGTTTTAAGAAGACAGAAAACTCCTTTGCCCCCCTTTTTTCCCAGGCCATTCCCTCTGCTGCATATTCCCAACTCTCAACATTTCCCTTCCATATCTATCGGGGCAGGGGCAACGTAGTCCTCCAGCTACTTCTTGCTGACATGGGGTGACGTTTCAGGTGGAAGGTTTATGCTTGCGTATGTCATTGCAAAACTTTGGCAGTTTACACCAACAGAAGAAAAACCAATAAATACAACAGTGAGGATTGGCAGGGCAAAATGGACTGTCTCCTTGTGGGCAAATGTGAACAGGGACCCGATGAAGTGAAAATCGCCGGAGCCAAAGTAAAATTGAGCTGCAGAAACCTGAGCCGGTGTGGAGGCCTCCGATTTTCTTGACGAATGTGTGCGGCTCGGTAAGTCAGTGGGGTTACTATGGGCAATACAGACAGTGCGGAAAAGTGCTGCCCGTATGTCTGTTTATTAAGACACTCATTAAAAGTTGGGGTGGGGAGGAGCTCACACGAGTGACCATAGACTGCTAGAATTACTTTTGATAGTGGAGAAATATTGCTCATGGTTCCCCATCGTCAGCAGTTTAGAGTTGGGGGAATGGGAAAGGGTAGGAAAGGAACTAAAGAAGTTACATCTAAAAGGGGTTCCTTTACTGGTCACCATCTGGCTCACACGGACATTGATTAAGTCCCTGTTGGAGCCGATGCAACCTGAAGAAGAAGAAGAAGAGGAAGATGAGACCGAGTTGCCCTCCCCACAAAAGCTGGAATCCCCTAATTTTCCCCTGGACCCTGTGTCCTCGGCACCTCCTATCCCTCATCAGATGGAGGAAGAAGTGGAGTCACCCCCTCCACCGCCTGAGCCAGTAAAGCTGAGTGGGAGTTCACTGGCTCCCCCTTCCCCTTCACAACAGGGAATACCGCAAACTGAGAGCGAGGGTGATAGGGACGCGGTGCAAATGGCTTTTCCGGTCACAATGTGACGAGTGATTGCACCTGGCATGGACCCTCAAAATCCTGATGGTGTTTATCAAGCTAATTATGAATATTTTCCTTTAAAATTATTAAAAGAGCTTAAGTTGGCTGTTCAGCAATATGGGACTCATTCCCCTTTCACATATGGAATAGTGCAAGGGATAGCTGAAGGAAACAGGTTGATTCCTGCATACTGGTCGGCTCTTTCTAAAGCCGTGTAATCTCCCAGTGAATTTATTCAATTTAAAACGTGGTGGATGGATCACGGTGAGACCCAGGCAACTTACAGTCGTAATAACAACGTTAACATTTCTTTAGATCGATTGACAGAGATAGGAAATTGGGCTACCGTGGCTCAGCAGATGTCTGTGACTCATCAGACCCGTTAGTTCAACTGGTCAGAGCGTGGTGCTTATTACACCAAGGCCGCGGGCTTCAATCCTGTAGGGGCCACCAATACACCAGTGACCACCAGCAATCTGGTGCTCAGTCTTTTAGCTGTGTGATGGCTGCTGCTGTAAGTATCCCCTCTGCCCAGGCCAATGAAATCTTTAGGTATTGGGTTTAGCTACCTAATTCTCCTTTCCTGCACTCTGTGTCTTGGACATAACCCTCTATCCCTGTCTATGTCAGTGACTCCACTGGGGTTCCTGGTCCGGTGGATGCTCGTCTGCCTTTACATCTTAATGAGGAAGGCACCTGAGTCCCTGAGAATTTCTCTTGAACTGTTTCCTCCCTGTCTATATGTTGGGGCCCCCTAGAGAACTGTGTTAACACCATCTTGCAAACATGGTTATCGGTACGTATAGATAACCCCTCCATACAATGGTTCTCTCGCCTTCGTCCTCTTCTGGACTCAAATCACTCTCTGCCTCTCCCTTATAAAGACACGTGTCATTCCATCAGGCTCTAGTCAGATAATCCAGCTGATTATCCCAATATTAAGATATTTCACTTTCTCCCAGTTGCAAAAGCCCTTTTGCCACAGCAGGAAACTTTCGCAGGGCACAGGCGACAGTTCCCAGTCACATGGGGGCCTTATTCAGCCCAGCACAGAATTAGAGGAAGTTCAAAATGTTCCGTGTTCATATGCACCGCATTTGGTAAATACCATCCTCTTCCTGTTCACTTGTCCTGTGTCCTGGATCATGGTGAGGTCTTGTCCCCGTAGTCAGACCTCCTTATGCTCCCCCAACCCAATGTGAGGGCCCCACTGCCTCTCACCACCTCTGACGTGGCCGCCATTAGACAACATGGGCGCCGATCTCTTTGGGGACGGTGACTGTAAACAGAAAATGGCGCCGGTCAGCGTGTCACGCGCCGATTGGTCAGGACCACTTCCTGTTGGAGTGACGTCCATGATGAGTGACTTTTAAAGCTGCAGCTCTTCCGGGTGAAGTCAGACCATTGGTGGAAACCATCAGCAGACTACGTGTTCCTTTTTTTTCTGGTCGTGGTTTTTAATTATTTTTATTCTACTTTTTTTTTGCCTAACGAAGTACCTTTGATTTAATTATCATTTTCATTTCTCAGTTCTTTTCATTTTTTTTAACTTTTTAAAATCATTTT
>NW_012149952.1:11562-14827 GCF_000956105.1 Propithecus coquereli
CTACGAAACAATCACATGTGAATTGGAAATTAAATTTAAAAAATTTACTGCAGAGATTGTGGATGAACGACGAATTGTAAATTCTGTACATTATGTTCTGAACTAAAATGAAATCTTAAGGCTCACCACCGCACCGGCTGACTGAATGGACCCCTTCGTGGCCAAAGGAATATCCTACAACTAAATTGCCTGCCAGGTGGAGGGGGATCAGAGGTGCCTCATCATGCCCCCCTCCCTTCTTAGGGGCATCCTTTGTGACCCATTAGCAGGCCTATGAGTATTCAAGACAAACCTGCAGGTCCTCAATTTACACAACAAATCTATGTGCAGTGGCTTATCTCTGATTAAGAGCTTCTTATCTTAAAAGATTCCAAGCCTCTAGACAAAGCTTCATGTCTTTAACCAATTACGAGTTAAAGAATTTTTAAACCCGCCTATAACCTGTAGGCCCTGCTTCGAGATGGCCCACGTTTTCGGGCCAAACCAATGTCTGCCTTCCACGTATTGATTTATGACTCTACCTGTAATTCCTGTCTTCCTGAGATGTATAAAACGAACCTGTAAACCAGCCACACCGAGTCCACTTGCTGAAGGCTTCTTGGGCGCGGCTCCGGGTCATGGTCCTCAAATTGGACTCAGAGTAAATCTCTTTAAAGTTATTTTACAGAGTTTGGATTTTTTTTCTGTTGACGAGATTGGCACTCAGATGTGGGGCTCAGAGAAGACTCAGGACCGCCGAAGGAGCAGCCCGAACTCGGCGCCAGGTACCGGCATGGCCCTCTTGGGCCCTCCGACTCCGATCTTCTCCTTGAGGGGAAAGAGTAAGCCCTCCTGAGCTCCAGACCTCCCCTTTTTGGTTGATGGTCTTGGGTTACTCTGAGCTGGTTCTTTTCCCAGGAATTGTTGTTTAGGATCCTAACTTAGATTTGGAGGTGCATTCTAAAGGATCTTCTCCTTTGTCTTTTTACCTTTTGTCTTTTTATCAGTTGGCTTTTCTGTGCATTTTTGAAAGAGGAAACTGAACTGTCTTGTTTGTAGATAAATGAGAGACTGAGTTCTCAGCTCCGAAGGGCAGGGGCATCTTAATCTCCTCCCATCCTTGGCAGCCCTGGGCGACAGGGGTCCTGGTTGGAGCTGCCTGGCCCGATAAAAAATAATGCACTACAGAAGGTTGTTCTTTAATTTTGGTAATTGACCTAAAAGAAACAAAGATTTTATGCTCTATCATAGAATCCCTGTGCTCTCTTTATTAGGCTTTGACTAACTAGAAAAAGTCAACTTTAAAAGGGTTAAGATTTACACCCATATAATTTTATCACCTTTAGAATCTTTCGACGACTCTCTTGGTTCAACAAATAAGCCTTATTTTATAGTGGTTTGTGATCGTATTTGAACAAATGTTTTAAGCCTTTGATACTTGACAACCTTTCCAAAACTTAAATTCTAAATCCACCCTTTTGACCTTTAACTAACTTTTTATACATTGGGCCACCGAAAGTCTAAAGCAGACATTAGATGTATTTAGTATGTCAAAACCATACAGGGAACGTTGTCAAATGTGAAATGGCATTTTACTTTCTTTGGGCTATACTTGTATAAGTATGTTTTTAATATATGTTCCAGTATTGTAAAATATTGACATGTCTTAGTGTATGTTATCAGTAATAATTATGGTTATTATGTAAATTACTATATGTCACAAAATAACCAATTTGGTTTGTCAATTGTCTCTAACCATGGCTAGTCCAAGTTTGACCATCTTTAGCACATTATCACTTTACTTTGATTCATCTCAGAAAGTGGTCCTTTCTGGCTAAGTCCGAAGTTGGCCTCTTCAAGTAAAGTCATGGAAAAGACTGACAAAGCCACCTGAATACTGACTTCTGAGAACTTTGGAGATTATATACCGTCGGACTAAAACAAAACAAACTTCCAGGACTTTAACTTGAATTAGAAAACTGATACGACCATAAGTATAGCTAACTCAACCTCATGAGACCAAACTAAATTTTCACAAAAAGACTCTTTATTGAAAACATTACTTATTCTTTTGTTTTTTTTCCAGAGTCCTGACAAATTTTAAGTAAATAGCAAGTTTCCCTGATCTCTGAGACCTCGGAACCATGGAATCTGCCAAAGCGCTGTTCAAATATCCTCCCTGTAGGCCCAGGGACTGTCGCGGAAGAGGGGGCGTGTGAGATTGTAAGGGCCGATTCCGAGGGATGGAATCAGTTTATACTCTCCAGATCAAGGAGGGACGCACAGAAGTCTAAAAGAATGCTAACTAAAATACTTTGTCTTCAAGACCACATGCTGCAGACATCCATCCCAATCAGAAGATGTTTTTTTCCTGCTTCCTATAGACTTAGAACTTCCTGAGTATAATTTTTCTCAGTTATGGAATCATACCAAAGGAAATATAATGAGTAATTTATCAGCCACTTAGTATAAATTACTAAAAAGACTAAAATGTTGTCACACAATAAAAGTCTCTAAAATTCCCTTTGCTTCAGTGTTAATGATGCTTACATTTGCTACGAGTCTACCACTAAGCCCAAGAATATAGTAGATCAATACTTACAGGTAAATTAGTTTTATAGATTTGCCTTTGACATTTCGGATGTTACTCTTATGTCAGCTAGAAGATTTTAAAGTGCTGATGAGTGCCTGTCTACCTTAACCATCTTCGGGAGAACACATACACTCCTGTATTGTTTGCTGAGCTGCTAATGCCTGTGTGGTACCATTGACGACTCACAAATGTCCAGCGTGAGCGTTTCTTTCACCTCACACCCTCTGCCTCCCCGACAAAGGCAACACGGAAATAAAGTGTTATTTACCTGCAGTGTGGTCTCATGGCTGTTTCTGTGGTGATCTCCTGCTGAGGTTGGGGTGAGTCTCTGGCCTGTACTTGAGGAGGGGAGGGGTCTCAGTGTGAGGACAACCATGGGATCGGGGAGGAGATCTCCGAGGGGTCTGGGCTGCTGAGGGCTCCGAGCCTGCCTGGATTTAGGGAATGGGGAGGTTTCAGGGGGTGAAATTCTGAAGTTGAGTCCTGAGGGCGTTTTTGAGCCTTGGGCCTCCATGGGGGAAGCTGCAGGGGGGAAGAGGTACAAACCATGGGTGCCTTGAGGGGGCCTGTCCTACCTTCATATGAGGATGGAAGCAGGAACCAGGTAGAAATGGCCTCCTTTAGAACTGAGAATGGGGAATGAATGGGGTGCAGATTCGGGTCTCCTGGGGAGGAAGCCTTCAAGGGCCATTT
>NW_012149952.1:15872-29653 GCF_000956105.1 Propithecus coquereli
GGAGGCTGAGGCAGGAGGATCGCTTGAGCCCAGGAGTGTGAGGTTGCTGTGAGCTAGGATGACGCCACTGCACTCTAGCCCGGGCAAGAGAGTGAGACTCTGTCTGAAAAAAAAAAAAAAGAGAAAGAAAAAGAAAAACAAGAAAAAAAAAGAAATGTCCAGCATGAGCGTTTCTTTCATGTCACCCCCTCTTCCTCCCCGACAAAAGCAACACTGAAATAAAGTATTATTTTATTAAGAGACCACCTGCAGACCACCTGGCTGTTTATGTGGTGATTTCCTGCTGAGGTTGGGGTGAGTCTCTGGCCTGTACTTGAGGAGGGGAGGGGTCTCAGTGTGAGGAGAACCATGGGATGGGGGAGGACATCTCCATGGGTTCTGGGCTGCTGAGGTCTCCCAGCCCGCCTGGGCTTAAGGAATGGGGAGGTTTCAGGGGGTGAAATTCTGCAGTCGAGTCCTGAGGGTATTAGAGAGCCTCAGGCCTCCATGGGGGCAGCTCCAGGGGGGAATAGGTACAAACCATGGGTGCCTTGAGGGGGTCTGTCCTACTTTCTTAGCAGGAATGCAAGCTGGAACCAGGTAGAAATGGCCTCCTTTAGAACTCAGGATGGGGAATGTTGGTTTGTTCCCGGTGAGAATCGGAAAAGTACACATAGGACAGGATGTGGTTAATGCAAAACTTAGGCTTATAAAACAACAGTCTGGAGAGACCCCGGACGTTGTAAATCTAACAGACGGCTGGAACCAGCATTCCTCCCCCTCCCTCCCTGATAGAGACCAAGTTCATCTCTCCCTAGCTCTCCCGATATGAGCGACGCCAGAGCTGAACAATGGATGTGACTGGGGCAGGGGTCTCAGGGGTTGGTTGTTTGCAAAGAATTAATTACAAACGGCTGTTCTGGCCCACTTGCTTACTCCCCCCAAAAACCGTCTATAAAATCAAGGCTCTCCCTTTTTCTCTCATGGACGCTTTTTCCCCTCCACCCATCTGCACCCAGATGCTCAAAATAAACAACATTTTGCTACACATGAGGCTTCGTGCGTCGGCTCCGGACCTAACGGGGAATAAATGGGGCCTGGATTCGGGTCCACTGGGGAGCAAGCCTTCAAGGGCCATTTAGGTTGGGACAGAGGAAACTTGAGGCTCTGCAGCTGCAGCGCAAACCCTGGCAGTGCAAAAGTGACCTCCTAGGGCCCGGCTCACTCAGACATCTTTCCGGCTGTGCATCTCACACCACCACACCCAGCTTCTCCATTCTTCTGGGCCCCAGCACTCCCAGGCCTTCCCCTACAGCTTTTCTTGATACTTTCAGGATCCCACCCTCTAAGTTCATTCAGGCCTCGGTGTCTGACCCCCTGCCCGGTTTTCTCCATCCTTCCTGGCTGCGCACTCTCCTGCAGCTGCTGCATCCTCCGCGCCCTTTATCCTGTCCCTCTCCCAGAGCTCAGGCATCTGTTCAGCCTCTGCGGGGGTCTTGGTGATCTTCCCGCTGTAACAAACCCCTTCGAGTCTTCCTAACCAGCAAGCTTGCTTCAAGGTCCTCTTAGAGGACACAGGTGGAGAATTTGCATTTCCACACTGCCCCCCACCCACTCTCCCCACCCTTGCTGTAACTGCCCCCCCCCAGCACCCTGTTGGAGAGCAAGCTGCCCACATCTCTTCCTGCTTGGCACCGGACACTGGAAAACACTTGCCGTCCTTCTGGAAATCTCTTTCCGGTGTGTCTACTCCCCAACCCAGGCCCACCCTTCTTTCCCCACCCTTCACGCAGGCCGGTGGCCGGGACCCTCCTCTGCTCACACAGCCCTACACTCTAACTCCCTTCCTCCTTTCAAAGGCTTCCTGCCCCAGCTCCACTTGGACCTCAGTCATCAGGATGCCATTCTCCCTTCCTTATGCTTCGGATTTCTTGACTCCTTAGGATTCTCACCTTCCTGCCACCTTCATCCCTCATGCCCAGACCCCTGTCTTGGCCCCTTCATCTGCAGCCCCTCCTCTAACTCCTGAGCTCCTCAGCCCCAGGAGATTTGGGTCTAGACATGCATCACTCTAACTCCCTAAACACACACACATGTGCGGCCCAATGGCTGCCCCTACCGCAAGTCACACTGGCATTGGACTAAGCCCTAGGCCTTTGGCTTCTGGCTCTGAGTGTGCCCACAGTGACCTCCCTGAAGCCACTTCCTTCTGAGGTGGGATTGGAGTTCTTCCCTTCTCTTAAGTCACTGATTTTTACACTGACTATGCTACGGAGCCTGACAACCTCCCATCTCCCCTCTGCCCAGGACCCCACCCTTCCTTGTCCTCACTGTCCACCTCTCATGCCCCATATCCCACAGATTCCAGTGGGGAATAAAGCAACCCCATCTTGGATGCTGCTCCGCTGTGTTGACTTCTGATTAAAACCAGTTCTGGCAATGCTTCTTAGGAAGCAAAGCTTTTGGCTCCCTAAGGTTCTTTGAAAAATTCCTGAAATATGTCAAATGATTAATTGGAGAAAAAGACATTTAAAGTTACTTAATGTGTACACATGGGAGCCTTCAGAATGAAGACCCGAAGATATCGGGAAAATTGTTCATTCTAATATTAAGTATGACGAAGCGTGGATAGCCATGTCCAAATGTGACAGCACAACGAAGGGCGTGATCTAAGGCTCACAGACTGAACGGGGAAACCCAGCGAGGCCTGTGCGTCTAGATTCTTCTTGGCCTCTTTGAGCATGTATTTCTTTCTCCTGGGCCTGGGGCAGGACTCTCTCTGGAATGGGGATCTTATGGCCTACAGTCAAAAAGGTAGGGGAGATAATTACTTTATGGCCAGTTTCTACATAGAAAACCTTTAGGTTTTATGGCTGGCTTTTGGGAAAGGGATTCTGGCTTTCATGACCCTCTTAGGGGAACAGGGGTTCTTGTGTTTAGGGCTGGCTGCAGGGAAGAATGGGACTGAGAGGCAGGAGGACAGAAGTCAACTTGGAGAAAATCTTTCATTTCTGAGGCCTTTATTTTGGGTTACTCTCTGCTGAGCTCCATCACCTCTAAGATTTCTACTTTTACCTACTTACCCTAAATCCTGCCCTCAGGCAAATTCTTGCCTTCCTCTGGGGAGTCAGCTTCAGTTGTCCTGCATTCTTTCCCCCTGGGGTATAAGCACTGGGCCTGGGAGGGAACAGGGCAGGGATCTGCCATCTCCTGTCCCCACTGCTCTAGACATGGCTTCTGTCCCCAAGTCCCTATTCGATGTTTCTTCCCGAGAAAGTGGATTTCTCAGCCTCTTTCTTCAGCCTCTCTGCTTCCTTGCCCTTTGGGGGTAGGGTGCACACATCTGCTCACCTTGGAACACCCGGCGATCCAGCCGGGAGCTGAGCGACCAAGACACGGGATGAGGGAATGAGGCACCTGAGGGCGATCCCGGGCAACCCAGCTGCTTCTCTGTGGAGAGATGTGCCCACCTCTTAGACACTTGCGTACCACCATCTGAGTACAAGGATGCCCCAAAGGCCGGCGGGTTTAGAGCAATGGCTCACTGACAGCCCTTGTCCCACTGCCGTCCAGGCCACTTGTGCAGGCTGCACCTTTGCTTCCAGGAACCCAGCTAGCAGTGGAAGCAAAATGGCTTCAGGAGGAATAATAATCAGGAGATAGATTTTTTTTAAGTGAGGTATGTTTCTGATTAAGAGATTTATAAAAAACATGAGAATGTGGTTTGTGCCAAAGAAAAGGTCATTTCGTCTAGTTTAGAGGCCATTCAAAGGTTGTGAACTAAAAATAAACTCCGATCCCCCCCACCTGACTGGACTCCATAAAGGGGTATGAGGCATGAGTACACGGGCTCAGGTTCCTCTTCTTATAAATCCTCATGATTCCTCCTAAAGCTTGAGAAACATATGTAGCTGGCCATCCTGGTCAGCGTACCCCCTGTTCCCAGTTTCCTGCCTGGACACACGCATTCCTGCTTTATGTCCAGGGGAGGGGCCCTGTTTTCCAGCCTGCCAGAATGGTCATCCTCAGGGTGCACCCCTTTAGGAGAAATAAAGCTCTCCTCTCCAGATTATGAACCTCGTTATACTTTTTTGGGGGTTAATGAAATGGTGACCTAAGATGGGACCCTGGGAGAACACTGGTTACCCCCAGCATGATCAGAAGTCAAGGCACCAATGTCTGCAGCAGCCCACTCAGATCTCCCTTGACTCCCCTGTGTCGCTGGGGGAAATGCAGGTAAGCTGTCCTGGATCTACAGTCTCCCACTTTTAAGATGAAGGTCTCAGAGACTCTGTTTCCCTCCCCTTCACTCCTCCCCAGTTCTGATTGCCTCCATCCGGACCCTGGAGGGAATGTCTGTGTCACTCCTCCACTGGAGGGAGGGGATATCGTCAGACCCAGCTGGTCCGTAAGGTTTTATGAGGACACTTGCGGAGTCCAGCTCAGCACAGGGAACCCCAAACCAAGTGGCTCCGCAGAAATGAAGACAAAGTAGCCAATTATCAGGACAAGTGGGCATGGGGACTCAATGTTTCTAAGAGCAAAGAGCCCCATCCTTGGTGCGCACATTGCTTTTATTCTTACAACTCAAGAGGAAGGAGGGAATTCAAGGGCAGGAAACAGATGGCCCCTTACTCCCCAGTCTCTGTATTTTGAGAATGCTCTGTTCAAAGAGCATTCCCAGACCTCCCCTGTGACTGCAGTCACTGGAGACATGGCTGTTTGCTTCAGCCTCTCAAGTGCTGACCAGAGGGCTGTTTGCCAGGTCAGACTGAGCTTTCCTTCCTCCACACCGTTCAGCATGAAGGAAACAGCCAGCTCACAGCTCCTGCTCCTACAGACACTCACATGAAGGGCAGGGGAGGGAGGCCTTTGTAAGGTCAGTGCGGTTATGGAACACCTTAGTTCTAAGGGGACAGTATAGAAAACTAAGGGACGGTATAAAAGAGCTTGCTCCTAAGAAGACTGTCTCTGATCACCTACTTTTAGGGATTCTAGAAGTTAACATGTTTGAAAAATATGAAAAACTTCTTGTAGATATTTGGGATCCAGAATAAAGCTAACGTGAGATGATTTAAACATTTGCTGGCCACGATGGAAATTTTTAGATCTCTCGTTTATCTGTGCACTCAATTAAATCAAAGAGGCAATCAAATGTCCCCAAACAATGAAAATCATTCTGTAATTAGTATTTCACACCTCCAAATAAAATCAAGTCTTTCATAGCCTCGCTTCAAGAGAATAATTTGAAAATAAACCAGGAGACTCCATAAACTAGAAAAAAAAAAAAAACACCTGAAAGTAAAATGGCGCTTGCGAAATATTTAAGGTTGACTCTTCTTCCTACTTCAGACCCTACCTCCCCTCCTCCTCCCTCTCTTGCCCCTCCTTTCATCTCTGCCCCTAGAACTATTGTTTTCTTCTTCCCCTCCCTATAAGACCAAAAATGTGACCACATTCTCCAAGTTCTAGGAAAGGAGTTTAAAAATGGTTCCAAATATCAACCTCTGTTTTTCTTCTGTTTTAAAGCTCCCTGCACTGCCCATTCATGGAAGGGACAGGGCTGTGTAATAAACTGATCTATTCACATAACTAAGAGAGAGACAAAAGAAGATAGGGTACGATACGTTTAAATTTGCTTTTCTTTTTCCGTTTATCCCACTTTGTTTCCTTCACTCCATGTTAGAGGATCTCTAACATCCTCTAACCCAGCTTTCTCCAAAACCATCAGCTTGGCTTTCAACGTATGAAATTTTTAAGTTTCACAGCGGGGACTGAGGAAATGAAAAAGATTTTACCCCCAAATACCTTTTCTTGACATATTTGGGGAGGGTTGGCATGAGTTCACAGATAGCAATGACCCCACAAAGCTGCTTTTTTGTGGGGAGAGTTGACATCTGTGGAAAATGCAGCCAGATCTATCATTTCCTGATCTAGAAAAGAGTAACTGAGAGGCTGACACCTTCAGAGGTGTAAAAAGAAACATTTAAGATCTCTGAGAGCTGGTGCCTCTGAGGCCTCATTTACACAGCAAACCACCTTTTTCTAACAAGTGAAGTCTCCTCCTCTGTCCCTCCCTAATGCTGTTTTTCTGCTTTCAAGCTCCATTCCTTAAAAACCTCTGTATCTCATTGAAGAGCTGAACCTTCATTTTCTGAGAGTTCCTGTCTCTACATGTTACAATAAATTGGATAACTTTTCTGATATTCATCTGCGTTGTTGACAGTTGTGTTTTCCGTGAGCCTTCCTAGGTCTGGCACAGAGAACAGGGTCATCACCGCCATGCTGCTCTCCCGGAGGCCACTGCAAAGGGAACCCAGGCCCTGCTACAGCCAGTGAAATGGGTAAGAGCTGCTCACCTATAAGACTCTTGATTTCTCTCTCTCTCTCGTCTCCGTTCGAGCAGAATGTAAAAATCATGGTTTCCTTTTTTTTTCTTTCTGAATATAAGATTTATGAGAGAAAAGGTTTTGCATGACTAGTCTTGCTAAACCAACTTTGGAATATTGTTTTTTGGTACTTTGTGGTGTGAATATTCACAGTTGGGTCCCTTTCCTCTCAGAAATAGCCTTTTTTATTGCTTTCCTTTGCAATGGTCTCTCTGTGTTGTTGAGTCCTAAAGAGTGATATTAGATAAAAATTTCCTCTCATCTTTTATGTCTTTAAGAGCTTGCCTTGTGACCATGTCGGGCCCTTCCTCTTGGTCTCTACAATAGGGAGATGCAAACTGTTGGCTTTGCACTCCGTGGCCAGCATAAAAATGGCTGGAAACTGGAGATTTTGTTTTGAACATGGCAAGCTCTCAGGAGGGTTTGGCATAAGAAGTGCCATTCATAAGGGGCTTTTGTCATCTCTACCTAAGCCTATTGCTGGGAAGATGAGGGGATCTTTGAGATTGTTTTGTCAACAGAAAAGAAGACAAATTCTGTAAAATAATTTAAGGAAGTTTACCCTGAGCCAAATTTGAGGACCATAGTCCGGAGCCACACCCAAGAAGCCTTGAGCAAGTGGACTCGCTGTGGCTGGAAGGCGAACATCAGTTTGGCCCAACAGGTGGCACATCTCAACGTGGGGCCTTAGGAGTCAAAGGTGGGTTTAGGGATTCTTTAGTTCACAATTGGCCGAAAGAGTTAGGCTTTGTCCAGAAGACTAGGAATTGGAGGAAAGGAATCCTTGAGTTAAGATAGGGTGTTACAGAAAGTTCATTCACTTGTCCATGAGGCTGAATTCAAAGAATGCAGACAAGCGGTTTGAGGAGGAAGAAAAGAGAGTTTTACTTTGTTCACAAAGGAGGAAATATGATAGACCTTCTTGTCTCAAAATGCGAAATTTTCCTGAACATGGGCAGAAACACAGAACTTTTAAAGGGAAGGGTCTGGGTTTCAGGCAATTACTGTGGTTACCTATTCTAATCCTGCCATGTCTGCCAAAAACAAAGCCTGTGAATTCGACCAGTGGGCCACCTGGGGGCTAGTGCCATGTGGGAATTTTAACAAAAGATTTAACCTGCCTCAGGCTGCAGTTCCCAAAAGAGTGGGGGAAGTTTTAAGAAGACAGAAAATCTCTTTGTCCCCTTTTTTCCCAGGCCATTCCCTCTGCTACATATTCCCCACTCTCTTCATTTCCCTTCCATATCTATGGGGGCAGGGGCGACGTAGTCCTCCAACTACTTCTTGCTGAAATGGGGCGATGTTTCAGATGGAAGGTTCATGCTTGTGTACGTCATTGAAAAGCTTTGGCAATTTACAACAAGAGAAGAAAAAGCAATAAATACAACAGTGAGGATTGTCAGGGCAAAATGGGCTATCATCTTGTGGGCAATGTGAACAGGGACTTGATCAAGTGAAAATCGCCGGAGTGAAAGCAAAGTTTAGCTACAGAAACCCGAGCCTATGTGGAGGCCTCTGAATTTTCTTGATGAACATGTGTGACTTGGTAAGTCAGTGGGGTTACTATGGGCAATACAGACAGTGCTGAAAAGTACCACCTGTATGTCTGTTTATTAACACAGTCATTAAAATGGGGGGGAGAGTAAGACGAGTGACCGTAGACTGCTAGAACTACTCTTGATAGTGGAGAAATATTGCTCATGGTTCCCCACCATCAGCAGTTTAGAGTTGGGGGAATGGGAAAGGGTAGGAAAGGAACTAAAGAAGTTACATCTACAAGGGGTTCCCTTACTGGTCGCTATCTGGCCCACACAACATTGATTAAGTCCCTGTTGGAGCCGATGCAACCTGAAGAAGAAGAAGAAGAGGAAGATGAGACAGAGTTGCCCTCCCCACAAAAGCTGGAATCCCCTAATTTTCCCCTGGACCCTGTGCCCTCGGCACCTCCTATCCCTCATCAGATGGAGGAAGAAGTGGAGTCACCCCCTCCACCGCCTGAGCCAGTAAAGCTGAGTGGGAGTTCACTGGCTCCCCCTTTCCCTTCTCAACAGGGAGTACCGCAAGCTGAGAGAGAGGGAGATAGGGACGCGGTGCAAATGGCTTTTTCAGTCACAATTAGATGAGTGATTTCACCTGGCGTGGACCCTCAAAACCCTGATGGTGTTCATGAAGCTAATTATGAACGTTTTCCTTTGAAATTGTTAAAAGAGCTTAAGTTGGCTGTTCAGCAATATGGGACTGATTCCCCTTTCACATATGGAATAGTTCAAGGGATAGCTGAAGGAAACAGGTGGATTCCTGCACACTGGTCGGCTATTTCTAAAGCCGTGTTATCTCCAGGTGAATTTATTCAATTTGAAACGTGGTGGATGGATCACGGTGGGACCCAGGCAACTTATAGCAGTAATAACGATGTAAATTAACGTTTCTTTAGATGAATTAACAGGGACAGGAAATTGGACTACTGTGGCTCAGCAGCTGCCTGTGACTGATCAGACCAGTTAGTTCAACTGGTCAGAGCGTGGTGCTTATTACACCAAGGCCGCGGGCTTTGATCCCAAAGGGGCCACCGATATACCAGTGACTGCCAGCAATCTGGTGCTCAGTCTTTCAGCTGTAGTGACAGTTCCTGCTGTAAGTATCCCCTCTGCCCAGGCCAATGAAAACTTTACGTATTGTGTTTAGGTACCTAATCTTCCTTTACTGCAATCTGTGTCTTGGACAGAACCCTCTATCCCTGTGTATGTCAGTGACTCCACTTGGGTGCCTGGTCCGGTGGATGCCCGTCTGCCTTTACATCCTAATGAGGAAGGCACCTGAGTCCCTGAGAATTTCTCTTGAACTGTTTCCTCCCTTTCTATATGTTGGGGCCCCCCTAGAAAACTGTGTTAACACCACCTTGCAAGCACGGTTATCGATAACCCCTCAACACAATGGTTCTCTTGCTAAATTACATCTTCTGTCAGGTCGTATTTTTTCCTATACAGACCCCAATGCCACCCTGTCCGACTGACGTGGCTGCCATCAGAACACCCGCTGGTCAGAGAAAGGTCAGCACAACTATTGGGAGAACTGTAGAGGAGGAAAACCAGTTGTTTTACTAAACAACAATAAAGGAATTGTTATTGACTGGTCTCCAAGGGGATATGCCACAAAGAACTTCAGTGGTCGGGGCAGAAACTGTAAGCAACATGAAGCCTTGAAATGGTCTGTGAGAATCTTCAATACCTGTATGCTAAATGGGACAGAGATCTCTTCCCAAAAGAGACATTATAGACATTCCATTAATTATTCTCTAAGCTTTAATAGTTCTGTTTTTCATTATGTGCAAGGCTGTGTTCGTAGCCCTTATGTTATATTAGTAGGTACTATTGCTTGGAACTCCACCACTTGAGAGATTTTGTGTAGTAGCCACACTTCTTGTAAGTTGTTTTCTTCTTTAAATGTCTCTGTACAAAATTCTAATCATTCTCACTTCCTTTGATGATGTAGACTAGGAGTATGGATTCCTGTAAATCAAACCAGATCTTGGGAAGGATCCCCAGATATGCATGCCTTGGTGGAGATAATGCATGGGTTATTGAAACGGTCCAAAAGGTTTCTGGGATTATTGATAGCATCATAGCCTTGATGGCTATGGTAGCTGTCTCTGGGATGGCATTACATCAGAGTATCCAAACCACAGAATGTGTACAACAATGCCATGCCAATGCTAGTCAAGCTTGGGGAGCACAAGCAAAGATTGACCGAGAGATAGAAGGAACCAGTAAGTAGGACAGAGAGATGTAAAGAAAGTTAAAGATATGAGAATGAATTTTTGATAAGCAAAGTTAAAAAGAAAGAGAATAATTTTGTATAGAAAGGAAATTTATATGAAAATTTTTGTCCTAAATATAACTGGTGGTTTAAGAAAGAAAATTTCGGCCCAAAACAGAAAGTCCAAGCGTGTTGAAGATAGTCCACGCAAGTCAAGATAAGGTTCATGGAGGAGAATTTATTAAAGAATTTTGTATGTGATTAAATTGGCTATAGTTAAAAGTCAATCTCTAGATAAAAACAACAAAGTTCTCTGGTTTCAGTTTATAAGACTTATGTATGAGGCCTTTTGTATTTCTATTCTTCTATACATGTTTAAACAAATGGACAAAATACATCAAAAATTCAGAACTCAAAGCATTAATCTACCACTATAGAGTTAAAAGGTAAAGTTTATTAAACTTTCTGTCTATCTTTTGCCTGCTAAAACTGCAGTTACTAAGTTACTGACATTGAAATAAAGCTCACTGAACTATGTTTTGTGATAAATTCAAGGCCAACCGGGAATAGCCAGTTACTCATTCAAAACTGAAAAAAGAAAAAAAAAGAGAGAGATAAAAAGATCCCTTACACTGCTGTGATTCCTGTCCTGCCTCTATTCCCTAACAGTGAAACATTGGCTGGAATTACAAACGGGTTACAGTCTCTGAACCCTGTTGCTTGGGTTCAAAGGCCGGGAGGACAGTTACTGGGAAATGTCTTAATCACATTCATTTGTATTCTCTCTCTTTGTCTAGTCCTCCAATGCATCTGATGATGCCTTAGAGGGCTCCTCTGGTGGGAAACTGCAAAGGCCACCTTTCTAACTCTGCAATCAAAATGAAAAGGGGGAGATGTAGGAGTAGGAACTGTGAGCTGGTTGTTTCCTTAATGCTCAACGGGTGGGAAGGAAGGAAAGCCAAGTCTGACCTGGCGCAAAGCTGTCTGGTCAGCGCCTGAGAGTTTGAAGTAAACAGCCATGTCTCCAGTGACTGCACTCACAGAGGAGGTCTGGGAATGTTCTTTGAACAGAGCATTCTCAAAATACAGACACTGGGGAGTAAAGGGGCCATCTGTTTCCTGCCCTTGAATTCCCTCCTTCCTCTTGAGTTGTTAGAATAAAAGCAATGTGCACATCAAGGACCGGGGCTCTTTGCTCTTAGAGGCATCGAGTCCCCCGTGCCCACTTGTCCTGATAATTGGCTACTTTGCCTTCATTTCTGTGGAGCCACCTGGTTTGGGGTTCCCTATGCTGAGCTGGTCTCGGCAAGTGTCCTCATAAAACCTATGGACCAGCTGGGTCTGACTATGTCCCCTCCCCCCTGCACAGGACTGACACAGACATTCCCTCCAGGGTCGGCATGGAGGGAGCCAGAACTAGGGAGAAGTGAAGGGGAGGGATGGAGAGAAACAGAGTCTCTGAGACCTTCATCTTAAAAGTAGGAGACCTTAGATCCAGGGCAGCTTACCTGCATTTCCCCCAGCGAGGCAGGGGAGACGACGGAGCTCTGAGTGGGCTCCTGCAGACACTGGTGCCTTGACTTCTGACCACCCTGGGGGAAACCAGGGTTCTCCCTGGGTCCCATGTCAGGTCGCCATTTTGTTAACCCCAAAAACAGTATAATGAGGTTCATAATTTGGAAAGGACAGCATGGTTTCTCCTAAAGGGGTGCACCTTGCGGGTGGCCATTCTGGCAGGCTGGAAAACAGGGCCCCAGGACATAAGGCAGGAATGCGTGTGTCCAGGCAGGAAACTGGGAACAGGAGGTACACTGACCAGGATGGCCAGCTACATATGTTTCTCAAGCTTTAGGAGGAATCATGAGGATTTATAAGAAGAACATGAGCCCGTGTACTCATGCCTTATACCCCTTTATGGGGTCCAGTCAGGTGGGGGGGATTGCAGTTTATTTTTAGTTCACAACCTTTGAATGGCCTCTAAACTAGACGAAATGACCTTTTCTTTGGCACACACCACGTTCTCATGTTTTTTATAAATCTCTTAATCAGAAACATACCTTACTTAAAAAAAATCTATCTCCTGATTGTAATTCCTCCTGAAGCCATTTTGCTTCCACTGCTAGCTGTGTTCCTGGCAGCAAAGGTGCAGCCTGCACAAGTGGCCTCGACAGCAGTGGGACAAGGGCTGTCAGTGAGCCATTGCTCTAAACCTGCCGGCCTTTGGGGCATCCTTGTACTCAGACAGTGGTACGCAAGCGTCTAAGAGGTGGGCACATCTCTCCACAGAGAAGCAGCTGGGCTGCCCGGGATGGCCCTCAGGTGCCTCATTCCCTCATTCCGTGTCTTGGTGGCTCAGGTCCCGGCTTGATCGCCAGCTGTTGCGAGGTGAGCAGGTGTGTGCACCCTACCCCCAAAGGGCAAGGAAGCAGAAAGCCTGAAGAAAGAGGCTGAGAAATCCACTTTCTCAGGAAGAAACATGAAATAGCGACCTGGGGACAGAAGCCATGTCTGGGGCAGTGGGGACAGGAGATGGCAGATCCCTGCCCTGTACAACTGAAGGTGACTCCCCAGAGAAAGGCAAGAATTTGCCTGCGGGCAGGATTTAGGGTAAGTAGGTGAAAGTAGAAATCTTAGAAGTGATGAAGCTCAGCAGAGAGTAACCCAAAATAAAGGCCTCAGAAATGAAAGATTTTCTCCGAGTTGACTTCTGTCCTCTTGCCTCTCAGTCCCATTCTTCCCTGCAGCTGGCCCTAAGACTAGATCCTCTGTTCCCCTAAGAGAGTCATGAAAGCCAGAATCCCTTTCCCAAAAGCCAGCCATAAAACCTAAAGGTTTTCTATGTAGAAACCGGCCATAAAGGAATTGTCTCACCTACCTTGTTTGACTGTAGGCCATAAGATCCCCATTCAAGAGAGAGTCCTGCCCCAGGTCCAAGAAAAAGAAATACATTCTCGAAGAGGTCAAGAAGAATCTAGACACAAGGCCTCACTGGGTTTCCCCGCTCAGTCTGTAAGCCTTAGATCACGCCCTTCGTGTGCAGTCACATTTGGACATGGCTATCCATGCTTTGTCATACTGAAGCATGAGAATGGACAATTTCCCCATATCTTTGGGTCTTCATTCTGAAGGCTCCCATGTGTACACATTAAGTAACTTTAAATGTCTTTTTCTCCAATTAATCAATTTGCCTTACCTCTGTACTTTTTCAAAGAACCTTAGGGAGCCAAGAGCCAGCCTTGCATCCGAAGAAGCATTCCCAGAACCGGTTTTAATCAGAAGTCAACACAGCGGAGCAGCATCCAAGATGGGGTTGCTTTGTCCCCCACAGGAATCTGTGGGATATGGACCATGAGAGGTGGACAGTGAGGACAAGGAAGGGTGGGGACCTGGGCAGAGGGGAGATGGGAGGTTGGAAGGCTCCAAAGCATAGTCAGTGTAAAAGTCAGTGCCTTAAGGGAAAGGAAGAAACACAATCCCAGCTCAGGAGGAAGTGGCTTCAGGGAGGTCCACTGTCAAAGGCCTGGGGCTTATGTTGTAGTGTGGAGGGCGCGAACAGACCACGAGAGAATTCAATGGAGCCAAATTGAGAGTCTTTATTAGCTGGCCAGCGACCACTTTGCCCGCGTAAAAGCGGTATGAGAGGATGGCAGCGTCTCA
>NW_012149952.1:29703-30497 GCF_000956105.1 Propithecus coquereli
AGGCCATTCAAAGGTTGTGAACTAAAAATAAACTGCAATCCCCCCCACCTGACTGGACCCCATAAAGGGGTATAAGGCATGAGTACACGGGCTCAGGTTCCTCTTCTTATAAATCCTCATGATTCCTCCTAAAGCTTGAGAAACATACGTAGCTGGCCATCCTGGTCAGTGTACCTCCTGTTCCCAGTTTCCTGCCTGGACACACGCGTTCCTGCTTTACGTCCAGGGGAGGGGCCCTGTTTTCCAGCCTGCCAGAATGGTCATCCTCAGGGCGCGCCCCTTTAGGAGGAATAAAGCTCTCCTCTCCAGATTATGAACCTCGTTATACTTTTTTGGGGGTTAACAAAATGGCGACCTAAGATGGGACAGTGGGAGAACGATGGTTACCCCCAACATGGTCAGAAGTCAAGGCACCAATGTCTGCAGGGCCCCACTCAGATCTCCCTTGACTCCCCTGCGTCGCTGGGGGAAATGCAGGTAAGCTGTCCTGGATCTACAGTCTCCCACTTTTAACATGAAGGTCTCAGAGACTCTATTTCTCTCCCCTTCACTCCTCCTCCGTTCTGCCTCCCTCCATCCGGACCCTGGAGGGAATGTCTGTGTCACTCCTCCACTGGGGGGAGGCGACATAGTCAGACCCAGCTGGTCCGTAAGGTTTTATGAGGACACTTGCGGAGTCCAGCTCAGCACAGGGAACCTCAAACCAAGCGGCTCCGCAGAAATGAAGACAAAGTAGCCAATTATCAGGACAAGTGGGCGCAGGGGACTCGATGCTTCTAAGAGCAAAGAGCCCC
>NW_012149952.1:36574-67579 GCF_000956105.1 Propithecus coquereli
GCAGCGTGTCACAGGTCTCACACCCACCAGGCACAGGAGTCTCCGGGCAGCCCTTTCGACAGGTCCAAGACTAACCCGGGAGCCCCTGATCTCACTCGAAAAGCTTCTTTCGGCAGAAGGACCAAAGGGGAAGTGATCGTTAATCTTAAGCGTAACACGGTGTTGAGAAGAAAACGGTAGAAGAAACCGTTTTTCCTTTCTCTTCTTCTTTCTCGTAACACACAGAGTTACTGCGACTTATTTGGTCTCTTTGAGCCAAGGGGCAGAAAGTCTGTTTTGTTTCACTAATTTGAAGGGCACTTAACAGTGTTCAACACTCTACAGCAAAAGCCTTCACTCCAAGGACCTGATCTCTACAATGAGGGTGAGAGTGAACACCAAGGGCTTTTTCCACACACGGACATTGGTGAATATGATCTCAGCCCTGGGATCCCAGCCCGGAGGTTTCCCTGGAGAAATGAGTCCCCCGAGGGCTTGCTGTCTGGAAGCTTCTGCTGGCTCTGTGACTCAAGGGTGTGTGGCACAGCACGGTGTCCTTCCCAAAGGAATCAAAAGCAAAGACTTTCAGAGCCCTTCCCTAAGTTTCACTTTGACTCCCCCCCGGCATGCCTGGTCAGTGTATTGGTGCTAAGGAGGGCGACCGGTATTTCTTTTCCTTTTGTCATGTGGATGTGGCTGTTTCTTGTTACTGTGATAGTTCTCTATTGTGGCAGTCCTTGCCCATGGTGGGCCCCATCAGGATGACAATAGCAAGGCTCCAGGCGGGACTGGAGCTGGGAACTACTTCTCCAGGTCTCACCAGTCCCCCAGCTCAGTAAAGGCATGGGTGGAGCTTCCCACGCAGAATCCAGGGGAGGGGACCAGGGCCTCAGGGAGGGTAGAGTCTGGCTGGGGGCTCAGAGTTGGGAAAGCAAGATGGGGAGAAGGGAGGGAGTATAAATACCCTGCAGGGTGATGGCGGCTGAGCCAGGGGTGTGAGGCCATTCCAGAGGGGACCCGCGTTTCATCCTGGTGGTTTCTCAGCAGACCTGCTTCCAGGATACCAGCCTGGAAAAAGCGTGGCAATGCAGGGTGAGGGCATGGGTCAGGGACATAAATTTTCCTCCTCTGGTTATTAGTGACCCCTGGCCAAATTGACCTTTCTGTTGGGAGAGGCCATCCTAAACCCTGAGTCATAATCTAGTGGGCGTGGAGGGATTGCTCACGTCTTACCCCCCAGGCTGCTCCTTCAGTGTCCAGATGGCTGCAGGGAGCATTAGTTGCCCCACTCTGGACTCCAGACTCCCTGTGCAGGACTGTTTCCCAAACCGGCTACTGGCCTCTGTCAGAGGGCAGATCAGTGCAGGCTTGAGCTTGAGGTTCCATCCTGCAGAGTGCTCCAACACTCCTGACCCCCTCTCAGGCAGTTGGCACACCTCCCCACCCTGGCACATGCACGGCTGGGGATGGGGGCAGTCGGGCGACAAGTACTCCCCAGTCCTCTTGCTGCATGGCAGTGGGCCGTGCTTACTGATTCCCCCTTCTCCCAGGGGAATCCGACTGTTTAACTAAAACAAAGTATACCGTTAACTTTACTCCGGGCCTTTAAGATTATATTAGGTCATTAAACATGAAATGTCCAACCTCGAACCAAATAAGGAAATTGAACATTTCCTACCCAATAACCCAACACACAAGGGACCTCATCTCATTTACCTTACCTTTGACAAACTAATTGCAGTTATAAGACAGTATAATTCAAGGTTTCATTTAACAGCCACTTCTCATGCTTCAGCACATATATTGGATTGCAATAATACCATTTTCCTTAGACATAGGTTTGTAGCTATAAGTTAACCATTCAGCCAAAATTTTTTCCAAGGGACATTTAGATGGAACTTTTCTATGTTGCAACAAAACCAACAAATAACAAACAAGGACAACACAGAGAATTCGAAACACAAAATGCCAGGCCTATCAAACAAATGGGAATCCAAAGGAGACAGACATCACCCCAAAATGCCCTGCTATAGGGCTCCAAACAACTGCCCTGCCACAGGGCTAAAAGGTTCAAAACCCTCCCCAGATGGTGGCTTAGTCTCCCTGTTCCCTGAGAACTGCAAATGAGCTCCATCCAAACCAGGTCCCCTAGTTCCACTTAACCCCGTGATTTCACCCCACAAACGGTGTGTCTCTGAAACCAATAGAAAAGTATGAAAACTCTCCCTAAATGGGTAAAATTGGGGTCTCTTGGTGTACCCTGGGGAACTTACCAAACAGACAAATGGCCATGGTGTTTGGACATTTCCCTAATCCACTTCCTTTATCTCAACTCGGTACAGGTTGCAGGGAGCTGTGTCTACTTCGGGGAGACAGAGACAGGAGTTCCCTGGAGTTAAAACAGGCTACAGCAGCTGCTGGGACCATCCCATACTCTCTCACCTTAAAAAGAAGCTGTTCCTCCCAGTAAAGACCCACAGTGTGGCCAGAGCTATTCCCCTGTTCTGGGGTGCCATTTCACTGGGCTGTCAATTGGTCCCACCCAAGGAAGCCAAAATATGTTATCAAAACTTGGAGCTTGTCCACAAGGCCACATCAGAAGAATGAGGAAAAAGAAAGAGAAATCTATTACTTTGCCAGAAAAGGAAGAAAAATGGCAGATTATCATTTCGAAATCCAAATTCCTGTATACAAGTTCAAATACAGAGCTTTTAGAGGGAGGACCCTCAGTTCTAGGCTATTGTCATTAATGATTCTAATCATCGTATCTCTGCTGAAGTCAAAGCTGCGACCTCCGCCCACCTGGGAGGCCCGCCCAGACCTCCAGAGGCCAGGTGCTGGACCTGGGTTGGAGCCACACTTCGGCAAAGCAACCTCCTATAGTACAGAGAACAAAAGAAATTCCCCTGCCCCTCCCAATCACCTACATGAGACAAGGCCTCAGTTCCCAAAAAGGCTAGGGGAAGTTTTAAAGAGACAGAAAACATCTTTTGCCATTTTTTTTCCCCAGGCCATTCCCTCTGTTACAAAATCAAGGCCAGAGTATAGACTACTGTGGCCTAGGGGCTGAGCTGGAGCAAAAATTGGGGTAGGACCCAGGCCGGAGGAGACCATTTGAAAAGCGTGGTGCCAGTGAAACCCCTTCCTCCCCCACCCTCTGGCAGGGACAGGAGAACCCCTGCACGGGTAGAGCAGTGGCCCTGGAGTGGGTGTGCGGGCTACATGGAAAGGGTGTGAGTGTAGCCTTCTTTCCCATGGAAACACCCAAGCTCCTTAGGGCAATCTCCGCTGGTGCAGCCTGCAGTGTTCTGACTCTTTACCTCTTGAGCTCTTGTGCATCAGCTACAGGCCAGAGGGCTTCTCTCTCCTCAAAGCTGGGCTGTCATCTCACAGACTCTTGGCCATCTCCTCAGAGTTACAGGCTCCTGGTGGCCTGGCTTCAGACACTTTCAGATCCTAACAGGGAACTGGATTAGTAAGACAGATGCCTGCATGAGCCTGCTCCCCCAGGGTGGAGCAGAAGGGCATGGAGTCACGGCCCCCAGTGCACTGGGGAAGGATGACTCTGGATGGTGCTTGGCATTTGCTGATCCTCTGATGTTCCCTTTTCTGGAAGAAAAGAACCCCCTTCTCTTTTCTCTTAACCCATTTCTATCCTAACCCTTTAGTTGCCTACATGGAGCGCACAATGGACATGCCCTCGACGCAGCTGACGGGGCAGTCCTCGGAAGCCCCCAAACCCACACTGCATGGAATGGAAAATCAGAGAATATACGTCCTCTGGCCCGTGCACCAGTGCCACAGCTCACTGGACTGCTCTCTGTTGTCACTGTCCCTTGCACAGTCTCACCTGCCCAGCCCAGCCCTCCTGTCCTGCCAGGTCCACATCCACCTCCCACGGACGTGCCTGCCCCTATCTCTTCTGATTGTGGTCAGAAATGACCAGCTGCTTCTGGACACCTCTACCTTCCTCTCCCTGGGATTCAATGGGAGCAGGGATTGTTGCTGTTTAAATGACTGACTTCCTCTTTTTCATGTGCAAAATACATTTCTCATCAGTGTTTAACTAATATGCCAAATAACTCTTTTCTGCATGTGGCCTTAGGACTAGCTGTGACTTATGACTGATTGCTCTGGTAATGCTCCCTATGTTTCCATAAATTTCTCCTGCCTGGGGTAAAAAAAAGGCAATGATATGTGCTGCGCCCTCTGTTGGACAAACAGATTCCTGCACCCCACATTCTCCGTGGTTCCCACCCAGAGACCCTCACGCCCCCGTTGGGGGTCCCAGGCAGACAGGAGCCTTGCCCCTCCAGGTCCTCATTTACATCCCTGATGTCCCCACCAGTGCACTCGCCTTGTGGTTTTCAGCAATTCAGCATGCCTCTCTGAAACAGAGTCAATAAACAGGATATATGGAATAGGAAATAGGATCCACCCTTTGGGATACGTGGTTCTTGCAGCTCAGGTGGTCTTCTGTGTCTTGAGCTGAGCCCTTGAGAGACATGGTGGTGAGGGAGAGTTTGGACACAAGAGGGGGCTGAGAATGGGGACCTGCTGCGACCGGTCCATGATGCATATTGTGGAGTGACAAGGCTGGATGACAGGGGCTGGCAGTCATGGGCGAGACTCAGTGAGTTGGGACATGGATTGTGATCCTTTGAGTCCGTGAGTGTCCACTGCAGTGACCCAATCACCCTGAATGTTCTCTGTGAGTATCTAAGTTCCTCCATGGCCCAGGCTGCCAACCCAAATCCACATGGCCAGACCCAGGCCACTCAGTCCCTCTCAGGTCCAAGTACACAGAACCTCACCCTGGGACACCCAGGCTGGCTATGACTTTTTGTCCCAGGCAAACTCAGATCCTTCCTTGGTCAAGAATAGGAGGGAGGGGCTGCTCCCGTCCTGGGCTGTTCGTGTCCTGGGGGCCACAATGATGGAAGCAACAGGTTAATGTCTCAGGTTCATTGAGCACAGGGTGGGTATGGTTGGGACACTTTAAAACAAGGTTAGGACAGGCCTCAGAGGGATAGTGTCGCTCTTGTACAGACCAGAAGCTTCCCCTTCCCTCTGAGGACATTATTTGTGGCTTCATTCTGTTTGCCCCTGATGGTCCCTCATCCTCATGGTTTCCCCTCCAGACTTGTATTACTGTCTGGGGCAAAGCTCAGGGTTTCCCGCGACACAGCCTCTAACCCACCTGCACAGTCTTCTTGGCTTATCAATGGGCATCTCCACCAGTCCACACAAGAGTCCTTTATCCCTAATATCACTGCAAATAACAGCAGATCCTATGCCTAATTACAGAATTACATCCATAATTCTGTCACTGGTCTCAATAGAACCATATCAAGAGTATCAAAGGCTCTGGTAAGTGAATCTCTGGACCCTAGGCACTGACCTCTGGGGTGGAGTCTATTGGAGTTATTTCCCAACCTGTGTCCCACAAGCATTACAAATTCCAAATGCTCACCTGGGACCTTCCCTCTTCATCTCTGCATACTCTCCACCCCTTGCTTTTCTGATTTCTCCTGGCTGACTTTGGGCCCAGCCTGGAATGTGGGGAGGGGGTTTTCCTAGCCCAAGAATGTCCCACATATGCAAGGGGCTTTGTGGAGAAGGAAGGAAGAAGTGTCCTCAAGGTCAAGTTGTTGCTTTTTGTCATTGAAATGCAGGAATTCTTTATATATTCTGTATATTAATCTCTTATCAGATATATATTTGCAAATGTTTTCTCCCATTCTATTGGTTGCCTTTTCAGTCTCTTGGTTGGTCCTTTGAAACCTAGAAGTTTTTTATTTTTGTTTTCAGTTTTTTAAATTTTTATTTAATTTCAAAATATTAAGGGGGTACAAATATTTTTGTTACATGAATACCTTGTATGAGGCTTAAGTTGGGGCTTTTAGTGTGCTATCACCAGAACAGTATTCACTGTACCTGATAGGTAAGTTTTTACCCCCCCTCCCTCCCACTTTCCCCCCTTCTTGGATTCCAAAGATCTCTACATCACTTTGTGCCATGAATGCCCATCATTTAGCTAACAATTATTAAAGAGTACATGTGGTGTTAGTTTCTCTAGTCCTAAGATACTTCACTTAGGATAATGGTCTCCAGTTCCATCCAAGTTGCTGCAAAAGACATTATTTCATTCCTTTTTAGGGCTGAGTAGTACTCCATGCAGTGTATCTACCACCTTTTCTTTATCCACTCATGAGTTGTCAAGCATTTAGGTTGATTTCATATCTCTGCAATTGTAAATAGTGCGGCAATAAACATTCATGTGCAGGTATATTTTTAATAAAATGACTACTTTTCCCATGGGTGAATCCCAGTAGTGGGATTGCTGGATTGAGTAGTAGGTCTACATTTATTTCTTTGAGGAATCTCCACATTGTTTTCCATAGAGGCTGCACTAACCTACAGCCCCACCAACAGTGTATAAGCATTTCTATCTCTCTGCATCTACACCAGCATCTATTGTTTTTTGATTTTTTAATAATAGCCATTCTGATGAGGGTAAGGTGATATCTCATTGTAGTTTTTTTTTTTTTTTTGAGACACAGTCTCACTCTGGTGCCCAGACTAGAGTGCTGTGGTGTCAGCCTAGCTCACAGCAACCTCAAACTCCTGGGCTCAAGTGATCCTCCTGCCTCAGCCTCCCGAGTAGCTGGGACTATAGACATGCGCCACCATGCCTGGTTAATTTTTTCCATATATTTTTAGTTGTCCAGCTAATTTATTTCTATTTTTTTAGTAGAGACAGGGGTCTTGCTCTTGCTCAGGCTGGTCTCAAACTCCTGAGCTCAAACAATCCACCCACCTCGGCCTCCCAGAGTGCTAAAATTACAGGCATGAGCCACCATGCTCGGCCTCATTGTAGTTTTAATATACATTTCCCTGATGATTAGTGATTTTTGAGCATTTTATCATACATTTGTTGACCATTTGTCTATCTTATTTTGAAAAACATCTGTTGATGTCTTTTGGCCACATTTTAATGGGGTTGTTTGCTTTTTCCTTGCTGACTTATTTGAGTTCTTTGTAGATTCTGGACATTAGCCCTTTATCAGATGTATAGATTGCAAATATTTCCTCCCATTCTGTAGGTTGTCCATTAACTCTCTAGATTATTTCCTTTGCTGTGTAGAAGCTTTTTAATTTAATTAAGTCCTATTCATTTATTTTTGTTGTTGCTGTATTTGCCTTTGGAGTCTTAGTCATAAACTCTTTGCCTAGGCCAATGTCTGGAAGAGTTTTACCCATGTTTTCTTCTAGAATTTTTATGGTTTCACACTGTATAATTAAGTCTTTTATCCATCTTGAATTCATTTTTGTATATAGTGAGAGATAGGCATCCTGTTTCATTCTTCTGCATGTGGCTATCCAGTTTTCCCAGCACCATTTATTGTATAGGCCTTCCTTTTCCCGGTGTATGTTGTTGTCTGCTTTGTCAAAGATCAGGTGGTTGTAGGTAAATGATTTTATTACTGAGTTCTCTATTCTGTTCCATTGGTCTATGTTTCTACATTTATATCAGTACCATGCTGTTGTGGTGACTATAGCCTTATAGTAAAATTTGAAGTCTGGTAATTAGATGCCTCCAGATTTGTTCTTTTTGCTTAAGATTGCTTTGGCTGTTCAGGCTTTTTATGTTGTTCCAAATGAAGTGAAGTATTACTTTTTCCAAATCTGTGAAATATGATGTTGGTATTTTGAAGGAGATCACATTGAATCTGTAAATCACTCTGGCCACTATGTACAATTTTAACAATGTTGATTTTACCAATTCATGAGCATGAGATGTTTTCTCATTTGTTTGTGTCATCTATGACTTTTTTCATCAATGTTTTATAGTTCTTCTTGTCTTCTTGTAGAGATCTTTCACCTCCTTGGTTAAGTATATTCCTAGATATTTTATTGTCTTTGTAGCTATTTTAAATGGTATTGAGCCCTCAATTTGACTCTCAGTTTGACTATTGTTAATATATAGAAATGCTACTGATTTTTCAACACTGATTTTGTAACTTGAGACTTTGCTAGATTTATTTATCAATTCTAGGAGTCTTTTGTTGGAGTCTTTAGGGTTTCCTAGATACAAGATCATACCATCAGTGAACAGAGATAGTTTGACCCCCCTCTTTCCTGATTTGGATACCCTTTATTTTTTTCTCTTGCCTCATTGCTTCTGGCTAGGACTTACACTACTATGTTGAATAGAAGTGGTGACACTGGGCATCTTGCTCTTGTTCCAGTTCTTAGGGGGAATGCTTTCAGCTTTTCCCCATTCAGTATGATGTTGACTGTGAGTTTGTCAAAAATGGCTTTTATAATTTTGAGGTCTACTCCCTTTATGCCTTGTTTGTTGAGGGATTCATAAAGAAAGTGTGCTGAATTTCATCAAATGCTTTTCTGGCACCTATTGCGATAATCATATGGTCTTTGTTTTTGCTTCTGTTTATGTGGTGAATCACATTTACTCATTTGCGTGTGTTGAAGTATCCTTGCATCCCTGAAATGAAACCCACTTGATCATGGTGAATTTTCTTTTTGATGTGCTGCTGAATTCGGTTTGCTAGTACTTTGTTGAGGATTTTTGCATCTATGTTCATAAGCGATATTGGTCTGTAGTTTTCTTCTTTCATTGTGCCCTTTCCTGGCTTTGATATCAAGGTGATACTGGCTTCACAGAATGAGTTAGGGAGGATTTCCTCCTTCTCAATGCTATAGAATTATTTCTACAGTATAGGTATCTCTTCTTCTTTGTAGGTCCGGTAGAATTCTGCTGTGAATGTGTCTGGTCGGGGGCTTCTTTTTTTGAAAGTTTTTTATTCTTGCTTAAGTCTTGTTGCTTGTTATTGGTCTGTTCAGGGTTTCTATTTCTTCCTGATTCAGGCTTGATGTGTTTCCAGGAATTTATCCAATTTCTCTATGCTTCCGAGTTATTGTGTGCAGAATGTTTGGTAGTATTCACAGGTGATATTTTGTATTTCTCTGGTGTCAGTTGTAATTTCTTCTTTTTCACTTCTGATTGAGTTCCTTCTCTTCTATTTCTGTTTAATCTAGCTAGTGGTCTACTGATTTTTTTTGTTTTTTCAAAGAACCACCTTTTTGTTTCCTTGATCCTTTGTATTGTTTTTTCCCCCCCATTTCATATAGTTCTGCTCTGAGCTTTGTTATTTCTTTTCTTCTCTCAGCTTTGGATTTGGTTTGTTCTTCTTTTAATAGCTCCTTCAGATGTGACATTAGGTTGTTAAATTGTGATCTTTTTGTCTTTTTTATGTAGGCATTTTGAGGCTATGAATTTTCACCTTAGGACTGATTCTGCTATATCCCATAAATTATGAAAGCTTGGGTCCCCTTTATCATTCAGGTCAATCAATCTTTTGATTTGCATTTTAATTTCATCATTGACTCAAGGATCATTAAGCAGCAAGTTGTTTAATTTCTATGATTTTGTGTAGAATTGAGTGTTTCCCTTGGAATTGATTTCTAGTTTTATTCCACTGTATTCTGAGGAGGAACATGATATGATTTCAATTTTTTTAAATTTTATGAGACTTGTTTTGTATCCTAAGATATGATCAATCTTGGAAAATATCCCATGTGCTGATGAGAAGAATGTATATTCAGTAGTTTTTGGGTAGAATGTTTTGTAACGGTCCGTTAGGTCCATTTGTTCTAGAGTCTCATTTAAGTCCAGTGTTTCTTTATTTATGTTCTGTTTTGATGATCTATCCAACTCTGTCAATGGGGTGTTGAAGTCCCTGGCAATTATGATGCTACTGTTTATTTGTTTTCTTAGTTTTAGTAGAATTTGCTTTATGAATCTGGGAGCTTCTGTGTTATATGTATATATATTAATATTTAGATTATTATGTCTTATTGTTGAATTGCTTCCTTCACCATTATAAGATGACCATCTTAGTCTATTTTTAACCGTTATTGATTTAAAGTCTATTTGATCTGATATGAGAATGGCTATACCTGCTCATTTTTGGTTTCCATTTGCATGGAATATTGCTTTCCATCCCTCCACCTTGAGTTTGTGTGAGTCCTTCTGAGTTAGATGCATTTTTTGGAGACAGTGTATGCTTGGGGTATGTTTTTTCATCCATTCAGCCAGTCCATGTCTTCTAAGTGGGGCATTCAGACAATTCACTTTCAGTGTTAGTATTGATATGTGGGACACTGTTCTGTTCATCATGTTGGATGATATCTTGTTGTTTCATTTTCTCTCTAGTGCTATTGTTTTATTAGAACTGTGAGATTCAAATTTATGCTGTTTTTACACTGGTAAGTATCTACTGTGCTATTCTATGTAGAGTATAGTTTTCAGTATTTCCTGGGCAGGTCTAGTAGTGACAAATTCCCTTAGTGTTTGCTTGTCTGGAAAAGTCTTTGTTTCTCCATTGGTCATGAAACTTAGTTTTGTGGAAAACAAAAAATTCGTGGCTGGTAGTTTTCCTGTTTAGGAAGACTAAAAATAGGGCTCTAATCCCTTCTGGCTTGTAAGGTCTCTGCTGAGTAGTCTGTTATTATCCTGATGGGTTTTCCTTTGTATGTTAGTTGTTGCTTTC
The DNA here is from genome assembly GCF_000956105.1 of Propithecus coquereli. Classification (NCBI taxonomy): domain Eukaryota; kingdom Metazoa; phylum Chordata; class Mammalia; order Primates; family Indriidae; genus Propithecus; species Propithecus coquereli. Next base: position 47,131 of record NW_012149952.1, read on the forward strand.
ATTTTGCAGATGGTAGAATTTCTCCTTCATTTTGACTTTGACCAGGTTGATGCCTGTATGTCTTAAAGATGTCCTATTTGCTATTAATCTTTTCAGCGTTTGATGACCATCTTGTATCTGGATATCTGACTCTCTGGTCATACCAGGGCAGTTTTCCTCAATAATTCCCTTGAATAGATTTTCCATACTTTTCACTTTTTCTTCTTCTCCCTCTGGAATATCCGTAATTCATATGCCGGCCTGCTTTGCCTTTTCCCATACTTCTCTGAGTGATTTTTCATTTCTTCTTTAATCTCCTTTTTCTGTATCTTTGACTGACTGGGTTCATTGGAAAGCCTTGTTTTCAAGCCCTGAAATTCCTTCTTCTGCTTGATCTAGCCTGTTGTTGAGGTTTTCTGCTATATTTTGAAATTCTCTAAATGACTGTTTCATATTTTTAAGTTCTGTTATATTTTTTCTAATGGTGCCTATCTCTTTAGCAACTATTGCATTTTTTATTCAGGTCCTGAAACTTTTTTTTTTTCTTCATGTTGGCGTTCAATTTTCTCTTCAATCCCATTCATTTTATTTGCCATCCATATTTTGAATTCCATCTCTGACACTTTGACCATTTTCTGTAGGTTGGTCCATTGCTTGAGACCTATTGACACTCTTTGGGGGTGTCAAAACAGCTTCTTTTTTTCATGTTGCCAGAGTTCTTATTCTGGTTCCTTCTCATCTGATATCAATTCTCTCAGCTCAAGACAGATAAGCATGTAGTGCACTTGTTCTCCCCTGCTGGGATTCTCCTATGTAATGCAAAGAAGAGGTCCCTGGATGGTACACATGCGTCATACTCTTGAGCATTGACATGGCCAAAGATAGGTGGATGTACTGTGAGTGTTTAACACTACTGCTCTCCTGTGTCTCCTGCCTCACCATTCCCCTGTGGTTGTCACTGGTGGTCCCAACATTGCAGAGTGAGTGAATGCCCCACCTAGTTCTGTCAGCTATTGGGAATGTCAGCCCAAGCCAGCTTGAGAGCTGCTCCACTGAGATCCATAGGCAGTGGCATTTGTCAGGTTGCACCAGCTTGACCACAGCCCTACCCACACCTGTGGGTGGCACTGATTTTCTGCCCACATTGGCTTAGCAGCTGCCCTGCTCAAATCCACAGATGGCAGAATTTGTTGTCCCATGTGGCTTGAGTGTAGTCGTTCTCAGGCCCTCCAGTAGTGGCAATTGACAACCTCAACCAGCTTGATGGCCAACCACTCAGATCTACAGATGGCAGCATTTGTTGGCTGTGGGCCAGCTTGAGCACAGCTCCACCTGTGCCTGTAGGGGTGATGACTATCAGCCACTCTGGCTTGAGAGCTGCCCTGTTCAGATCCTCTGCCTACAGCGTTTGTGAGCAGGAAGCTGGCTTAGGCCCAGCCCACCCACATCGACAGGGAGCAGTGATTATCAGACTGCACAGGGTCCCCCACTTGCAGTGGGGGGCATGTGGCACCTGCCCACAGGACTCAGAACAGTGCCTGGCCTCCCTGCTCCCAATCCATCCCACAGACTGGCAGGGGCGATAAGGAGGCAGCAGCAATGAAACTGACACCTGGGTAAAGGCAGCACTCCGGGTCTAGGGTTTTAAAATGGCACCAGCCACAGCACCCAGGGTTTACAAGCCAGTGGGCCACTGCTGTGCCCTCTCTCCAGAGCAATGCCTCTGCAGTCTCCAGATAGCTCCCTATGTCAGTCCTGTGGTCTTCTGCAGTGCTGGGTCCCTCCCACAGGTTGGATAGCAATGATTGTGGGGGAGTGTGGAGCCCCGGGATTCTTCCCTCTGTGCTTTCCCCACATGTGTGCTCATCTTCCCTGTGTACCTCCAAACCACAGCACAGGTCACCCATCTTCTCCTTCTTCATTTTGGGTGCCTGCTGTCACCTCTCCTTTGATTCACAGTGCGATCTGGAGGTGGATACCATACTTACCACCTTCAAGCCTCTCCAGGACAGTGGCATGTGCAGGCTGCTCCTAGTCCACCATATTGGCCCCAAGCCTGAAAGGTTTTTATTTTGATGTACTCCAATTTATCTACTTTTTCTTCTGTTGTCTGCACTTTTGGTGTCCTAACAAAGAAACCATTGCCAAATCCAATATTATGAAGTTTTTGCCCTATGTTCCTCTTGGGCTTTTGTAGTTTTAGGTCTTACATTTAGGTCTGTGGTCCATTTTGAGTTCATTCTTGTGTGAGGTAAGGGTCCAATGTTGGCATTACGTGGAGAATATAAAATCCTCATACATGACAGGTGGGAATATAAAATGGTGCAGCCACTTTTGGAAACACTTTGGCTGTTCTTCAAAAACTAAAGATACAATTATCATATGAAACAGCATCGACTCCTGGGTACATACCCAAAGAACTGAAGACAGAGACTCAGATACTTGCATGGAATATTCACTGTAGCAATTTTCCCAACAGGTAAAATGCGGAAACAATCCACGTGCCCAGCAGCAGATGAGGGATGAACACATCTGGCGCATTGATACAACAGAATGTTAGTTACCCATAAAAGGGAATGAAGCTCTGATGCATGCTACAACATGGATGGACCTTGGAAACAGTATACTAAGTGAAATAAGCCAGAAACAAAATGACATTTGTTGTATGATTCCACATATATGAAATATCAAGAATAGGTAACTTCACAGACACAGAAAGTAGATTAGAGTTTATCAAAGTCTGGAGGCAGGGAGGAATGGGGGGTCACTGTTTAATGGATACAGAGTTTCTTTTGGGATGATGAAAGTTTTCTGTAGGAAAATACTGGTGATGGTTGTTTAACTTTATGACTATAGTTCATTCCACTTAATTACTCACTGAAAAATGTGTTGCAAATTTTTCGTATATATTTTAAAACAATTTTTTAAAGTCTTTGGTGGAAAAATAACCCACCACGTAAAACACACTCACCCTGATCAGAGAGTCCTCATTATACTCATGGACAGACTACAGACCCCTCATAACCCTCTGTAAGAAACATCCAAACATTTAGCGACATGAGGCTGACCAGCCAACTGCAGATGCACAGAGTAAATGTATTTGCAAAGAGACTGAGAGTTAAGCTGGAGGAGCAGACCACAGCATTCCCAGGACATGAACCCTTCCAGTGAATTCTGACTTTATCTGTCCCCAATCACCATTCAGATCTTCTTGTGGGGTTCAGATAGGGAAGATAATGGTCCTGTCCCCTGGACACTCTGTGTGAGGACACAGGGCCCTCCACTAGGGCTCCACACACAGCTCTGACCATCTGGACATTGTGAGGAGGACTCTAGGAGGAGCTCAGGGACAACACAAGAGAATCAGCTATGGAGAGGAACCTGGAGCTGGAAGAGCTGGTCGATGAACCAGAACTCGGTCCCTGCAGGTCATGAGCCCAGCCCACCCTGAAGCAGGACCCCTTGCGATCCAGGCACCCCTGAGACACAGCTCCCGCCTGGGGCCTCCTTCCTGGTGACACATCAGGGTCCCTCAGGATCAAGCTGTCCAGAGAGTGCAGCACCATGGACAGCGCCAATCTCAGCTCCACGCTTCCCCGCTCACAGGGATCAGGCCTCAGAACACATGGCAGAGGCCAGTGAGGCCAGAGATTGAGAGGAGGCGGCGACCACAGGGGCAGCTGCCTGGAACAGGAGCAGGTGAGGGCACTGGCCGAGGCAGCAGCAGAGACCCAGGAGAAGGTGGTGCAGGAAGGAAAACCCAGGCGTGGGCAGGAGAGGGGAGGCGGACCCAGGCTCTGTGGGGTGCAGCGCAGTGTGGGACAGTGAGTGTGACGCCATCTCAGGCAAGGCCAGGCGCAGGTGAACAGGAGAAGAAGCACCTCCCACCTCCCCTGATCCAGGACATGGAGTGTGTGGTGCTGTTTCCCCAGAGTCTGGGTCCCCTGTTCTGGCCCCTGGGAGTGAGAAGTGAAGTTGCCCTGCCCCTCCTTCCCCTTCTGCTCCCCTGACCCTGACCTTCCTCTCCTGCCCCTCCACCTTCCACTTCCCGACCTCCGCTCAGTGCTCAGGCCCAGACATTGCTGTCCCCCCTGCCCCAGGACACGCACAGTGCAACCTCCGGCAGACACGGACAGATTGGGACTCACAGAGCTCGAACTTGATGGCGCTTTGACAACACATACGCAAGACCCCACGGGAAATGTCTACACGTGGATGCTGAACAAAACACGCCGCCTGGCCCCGCGCCTCTGCCCTCTACACTTCCCCCACGGGCCACCAGGGGGCGGCAACGTCCCAAAGCTGGAGCCTCCAGGGGCGCCGACCTCCCTCAGCGCCGCCCTCAGCCCTGCAGGGACTGACCCTCACTGGTCGCGCCTCAGCCCACGGCGCTCCTCGCTCTCCAAGCTCCCCACACCACTCTGTCACCTCCTCCGCCACCAGTGGTCGACCACCTGAAGGCCGCTCCCCCTGCAGGCGGCTCCTGCCCTGCGCACCTGCGTCCTTCCCAAAAGGGCGCTTTCCCTCACGACCTTCTCTCCAGGTCATCACCTATCTCTGCACCTACTCACTAGATGCCGCCGGCTCCGCCTGTCCTGTTCCTGCGGGATCAGGGCCCAGCCCGGGCCGACACACAAGAGGGGCTCCTTGACGGTGGAAGCAAATGGAGCAGACACAGGGCGACCTGCCCGCAGGGTGCAAAGGCAGGACACGGGCACCGGGAGGGTGTGACCACCTGAGCCCTGCTCTCTGGCAGATGTGGGACCTCCAACCCTCATGACTCGGGAGGGAGGACAGAGCTGGACAGGTGGACAGGGGTGAGGGAGACCCCTTCAGCTCCCAGAACGCAGCCCACACCCACCGCCCCTCTGAGTTGTGAGCAACTTGCCCCACACACGGGCTCTCTGGCCACTGCCTGTCCTTCCTCTGCACAGAGGGGCTTGACCAGGCTCCAAAACCCTCGAGGCCAGACCCCAGGTGAGTCAGCCCGGGGAGGCTGAGCCCATCCTGGCCGCAGAGGCAGTCAGGAGCTAGTATGGGTGTATCCAGGTCTGAGCCCCTGCTCTGCCCCACCGGCCCCCTCCTGAGTCTCTAAGAGCCTCGTTCTGCAGGGTCCCTGTGCAGCTGCCCACCCCCCTGCACCATCCATGGGAAGGCAGGGTCACCACAGGACAGTCGGCAGCACAAAGGACAGAGGCCACACAGGACGGTCAGGGAGAACTTGGAGGGGCCCTGAGTCGCAGCTCAGCCACCAGACCCCAGGTAGCCAGACAGTGCCTGAGACCTGCCCCTGGTGACCTTAGGGCCCACAGCCCCCAACTGACCAAACAACACAGGCCTCTCCTCGCAGGACGAATGAGAGCCTCACACTGCACACCTCCAGGAAGGACAGTTCCCCCTGGGACACCTGGGTCCTGGAAGCTGTGTCCAAGCTAGACCCAATGAGAGAGGGAGGGTCCCTGTCACTAGTCATCACTCAGCTTGCCGGATGAACAACCTCTGTGTCCGTGTGTATGTGTGAGTCTGCTTTGGTTGTACCTGTGTGTGTGTGTCTGTGTGTGCATCTATCTCTGTGTGCATGTGTTGTATATGTGGTGGGTAGGTTGGGGTGACAGAATCCTTGCTGAAAAAGGAAAAGGCCTCAGGAGTTTTCAGGGGCGTGAAATGTGGACAGAGGGAAAGGGGAAGGATGGACAAGGGAAGCAGGACTGAGAGGGGAGGGGTCAAGGAGGCTTCCTGGGCTCAGACCCCGCCCCAGCCCCATGACCCTGGGAAGTGCTCCTGCCCCAGGAGGAGGCTCAGCACAGAGGGAGGAAGGACAGCAGAGCTGACAGGTCAGACCAGTCGTGCTCAAAAGCATTCCCGGAGCCAAAGCTCTTCTGCACAGAGGACAGAACAGGCGGCAGAGACCATGGAGCCCCCCACAGCCCCCCCGCATAGAGGACGCATCCCCTGGCAGGGGCTCCTGCTCACAGGTGAGAGGGACAATGCCCTGGGGATCGGTGCAAGGAGGGAGCACAGACACTGGCTGGGTCTCCTGGGGAGGACAGTGCTCTGAGAGGGACAGAGGACTTCAATTGGAGCCTGAAGAGGGGAGGGGACACCAAAGCGGAAGAGGAGGTCACAACCTGAAGGTCACATTGAACTGGAATTGGAAAGGTGCAGAACAGTCTCAATTGCTCTGTGTTCTCCAGGTTAATCATCAATAGTCACTACATTTTGAAAATGGTAATAACAATATCAGGGTGACACTTCAAGTAAACATAACTAGGGGCACTAAACATGGCCCTTTCCCCCAAAGTCAGATACTATCTTATGTTCACTGTAAAATAAACACCAGGACGTGGAGGGCCCTGGGAACGCTCATTCACTCACCCGCAGGTGTCCGCAGCCTGTCCCAGGCTCTGGGGCACAACAAAGGTCAGACACGTCCCTGTCCTCACAGAGCTCACGTCCTAGCGGGAGGAAGACAGACAAGCAGAGAGATCTCGAATGTGAGGTCAACTGTGGACAAGAGCCACAGAGGGAACAGGCAGGGAAAGGTCAGGAAGGGAAGACCCAGAGTCCCTAGAGGAGGTGGCCAGGGAAGGTCCCTCCCAAAGATGCTCCTGAGTGTGAGCAGGGATCTGAGGGCAGTGGGGGGAGAGCCCTGCAGACACCTGGGAAGAGGACTCCAAGCAGGGGCATGGCCAGTCCAGAGGCGCTGGAGTGATGGTGGTCACACTGCTGACCTTGACCCAGAGCACACACACACACACTCACACACACACACACACACTCACACACTCACACACACACACACGCATACACTCACACACTCACACACACACACACTCCTCAAGGCTGAGGGTGAAGAGACCTGCTCAGGATCCAGGGACCATCTTTCAATCCCAATTCCAAGGTCCCAATACGGATTGATTCTCTCTCCTTCCTCCTAGTCTCACTTTTAACCTCCTGGAACCCACCCGCCACTGGCCAAGTCACTATGGAATCTGTGCCGCTCAGTGTTGTGGAGGGGAAGGACGTTCTTCTACTCGTCCACAATATGCCGCAGGATACTATAGGCTACAGGTGGTACAAAGGGCATCAGACAGACCGCAACCGCACAATACTAACGTATATGATAAATGCTACAACTATTTTGATTGGGCCTGAACACACTGATCGAGAGACAATATACTCCAATGGATCCCTGCTGTTCCACAATGTCACCCAGGAGGACAAAGGATACTACACCCTACACCTTATAAGCAAAAATCCTCTAAGTAAAGCAGTAACTGGACAGTTCCACGTGTACCGTGAGTGATCCCTCTGTGACCTTTGGGTGTTGGGGGGTTAGTTCTACTTCACACACACGAGGTGGTCAGGCCTGGACTGTCCCTACTTCCCCCTCTGCATTATGTCCCATGTTGGGGTTTGAGCTCTTAGTACAGGAGACACAGTGAGGGACAAATGTCAGAATATCAGATGCTTTTCCTACGTCCAGACCCTGTAGACACTGCCTGCAGAGGAAGGACCAGTGTGACAGGTAACTCGGCAGGGGCAGATCAGTCTCAGACCAGCCCCTGTGCCCTTCACATGAACATGACCTTACAAAAACCCTGTAGGATACAGTCAGGGCCTGGCCTGAGGGGCCCCCTGGGATCCTCACAAAGAAGCTCACACCCAGGGCTCCTGAGTCCAGGTGACCCTGGGGAGCCCGTGGTCAAGGTTGGGTTCGGCCACCTGAGCAGGGCTGACTGGGAGCCACGATCTCCCAGCTGCCTGAGGACTGAGGTTCCAGAAGCTGGTCACCAGCCAGGGCCTGACCCCACAGCCTCATCTGGGCAATCACCATGCCCAGAAAGTCACCTGAGACTCAGTGTGGGTGGCATAGACGGACACTTTCCTCAGGCCACCAGCTCACTGCCCTGGGGGACTTAAGAGACTTCAGGGAAGCCACTGTCTCCAGGGGGAGGGACAGAGGACAGAGGACGCTCCTGGAAGCCGCCTGTCCACCAGGGATCAGGCCGCGGGACTCTCATGGATGCAGCAACAATCGATGCTGTTTATTTGGGCAGCTCCTCTGTACGAAGCTGTAGGTCAGCTAATCGTGAATATTTTAAGGTTAATTGACAGACAAGATAAGGCAGAGACCGTTTACCATGTATCCTATTTTACTGAGGGGAAACTGAGGCACGGCGCAACAGAGTCACTGAATTAGAGTCACACAAAACATGACTGAAGATCAGAGTCACAGGAGGCCTGTCTGCAGCGCAGCCTCAACCTCCCTCAACTCCAGGGGCCTTATTAGGCATCCGGGGACCCCAACGCCAGTGCTGGGTTCAGCTGCATCGGCAGCTCAGAGGGGGAGATTCCGGTCTGGGGAGTGAGGAGCAAATGGAGAATTAGTCAGTTTCACTCTAGAACTGAACCACCTGCCTCAACAAGCAGAGTCAGTGTCAGGAATGCCCAGGCCTCCCCCTCAGCCACACCCCCCTCCCTGGACTCTAAACCAGGTGTTTCCTGGTGTGTCCGTGTCACTCCCACAGAGGGGACAGGAAAGGATGTGGCTTTCTCTCTCCCCACTCACACCCTGCACCAGCACAGGGTCCGACATGTGACATACTCTCAGTAGTTCTCTGATGAAGGAGGGAGGGAAGGAATGAATGAATGAGTGAATGATCCATGACCTCTTCGGAGACTGGATCCTGGACGCAGAACACTAGGAGGTTCTTACCGCGCCTGTTCCCTGTCCCTCAGGGGCTGAGACCCGAGCTCCATCCCTCTGACCCCTGCCCCAAAGCCACCAGGAACCCGTCTCATGTGACTTTGGGGCTTCCCAGCTGTGGGGGGTTTCAGGGCTCCCTGGTCCTGCTCCTGGGGTCTCTGAAGTCCCCGCAACCTCCGTGCTCACTGCCATGGCATGTCTGGCTCTTTCTGCTCCTCCATATCCCTCATCTTCCTCCCCCTTCATTCCAGCCTGCGTCTACCCTGCACAGCTTCCTCCACCCTTAAGCCTTCCCCTGACACTCCCACTGACAACAGCTGCCTGTCCTCGTCCCTTCCTGCTAACCCTGTGGACAGACCCACCTCCCAGGCAATAGTAAAGGCACAGAAATCAGTCAGAGCAGCTGCCCCTGCCAGGCTCCATCACAAGCCAATGTCCCCAGGTCACCAGGAGAACAACCATCCACTATGTCCCCACCCAAGGCTCTTTCCTTCTGTGAGGCCAAAAAGTGGGACAGGCCGGGCGACAGGCCATGGGACAAAGATGGGTGACCCTCCATCTACTCTCAAGCCTGAATCACCAGGGGTCAGAGGAGAAAGACAGGTCTGCAACCCCCAAAGCCACAGGCTCATTTCACTGACTGATTCCTGACTGCAGCCTCGTCCTGGCGTGGGGCTCATGTTCTCCATGGTTCCTCGGACCTTCCCAGGTGGAGCTGGCTAGACCGGTGCTGTCTGAGGGGTGACAGCCTGCTCCACAGGCACCTGTGTCCCGCATGATGACACCGATACCAGAAGGTGGGGTCCCTGAGATGGTGAGATGCACGAGCCAGGGTGTCTCACTTAGAATCTGCTCAGTTTGCACAAATTTGACCAAACCCTAGTTGTGTTTCCTGAGGTCAAGAGAAAGGAAGAAAGCATTTCACATGCCTTGTGGGGCTCCTCCACATTTTGCCTAACTCTCCATGGGAATTAGGGACGTGGAGGTCTTTCTAAATTTATTACCATCACACACATCACTTCTTCTAATTTGGTATCTTTCTCTTCTTATTACTGTTGAGACACCTCAGACTTCCCTCTGACCAGTTCTGTCCTCCTAACGGCACTCGCCTGTCTCTCTCTACCCAGGGAGTCACTGATTCCAAACCGACTTCAGCATCTTCCTTTGAGCGTAATGTGACCTGCTGGACTTCAGAGCTTGGTCCAAGACCTCGTCGTGCTCTCTACAGAAATATTCCTCTCAGCAATTGGTCTTAGATCCTGAGTATTAATAATACTTTTCAGACATGGAAGAAACTTAACGTCTCCTATTCCTATCCCGTCTGCCCATCATACGAGGTCCATGAGTCCAGATTCCAGCACGTTCGTGCTCCCCCCTTTGCACCAGTCAGGTCTGCGTTTGCAAACGTCCACATGTGTTTCCCGAATGATCCACACACAGTCCTCACCTGCCCTCTGCAGGGGGACAAGGGACATTAAGGACCAAGGGCAGGGAACATGGTTCTGCTCCAAACCACCAGCTCCTACCTGTTCCCTCACTCTTTTCTAGATCATTCCTTGGACTCCACTCTACCTTTTAGGAGTCACTGGCTCATGTGATTCGCCATCAAGCAGCTGGGAAAAACTGCCCCCACCTGTGGCCCCATAGCCTGACTGCTGAGCTGATCTCCAGGCTGCCTCCTGCTCTCCCTGAGTTATTTGTGCTCAAACACCCAGTCCCAGGCCAGGCTGCCCAGTACCCTCAGGGTCTAAGGACAATGGGAAGTCCCATCAGTACCCGTCTCTGGGATATCTGAGGACAGCCTCAGAGAAACACACCTAGGGGGCCAAAGTAGGACTACGAAGCTAGAAGGGACCTAACGTCCGCACATTCCAGGTGAGAACCACAAGGTCACTCAGGCAGTCAGGGAAGGACCAGGAGAGGCGCCAGGGTCGGGGTGGAGGGGCACTCTGGCTCCAGGTCCTGTGTCTGTCCACCACCCCATGCTGCTGCTCAACTGAGAAAGTCTGTGCATCTCCCAGACACAGAGCAGGGGGCCTCACGTTCTCTGAGCCCTCAGATCGTCATGCATCTGTCTTGTGACACACGCACCTGCCTTGTCTTTTAATCACTCAGGTTGGCTGAGAGGTGAGATGCCAAGATGACTTTAGGGGAATCAAAGGTACCACACAGGGCAACCTTCTCTCTGTTATCTGCGCAGCCGAGTTACCCAAACCCTCCGTCGCAAGCAACAACTCCAGCCCCGTGGAGGATGAGGACTCTGTAGCCTTAACCTGCGAACCTGAGACTCAGGACACAACCTACCTGTGGTGGATAAACGGTCACAGGCTCAAAGACAATGACAGGGTAGTGATGTCCCCGGACAACAGGACCCTCATTTTACTCAATATCTCAAGGAATGACACAGGACCCTATCAGTGTGGAAACTGGAACCCAGTGAGTGCCAGCTGCAGTGACCCAGTCACCCTGAATGTGCTCTGTGAGTATTTTCTGTTCCTCCACAGCCCAGGTTGCAGCCCAAATTCACACAGCCAGAGACCAGGCCATTCAGTTCCTCTCGGGTCCAAGTACACAGACCCTCACCCCTCGACACCCAGGCTGGCCAAGACTTCCTGCCCCAGGCAAACCCGGGCAGGCCCAGCCTTGACCAAGAATAGGAGGGAGGGGCTGCTCCTGTCTTGAGATGCTCATGGTCAACAACCTGTGACAAGAGAAACAGGTCAGTGTCTCAATGTCTCAGACACGGGTTATAGTTAGGAGTTTGGGTTTTTTGTTTGTTTGTTTGTTTTTAGGAGACAGGGTCTCACTCTGTTGCCCAGGCAGAAGTGCACTGGTGGGATCATAGCTCATTGTAACCTCAAACTCCTGGGCTCTAGCAATCCTGCTGCCTCAGGAGCAGGTGATTGTGAATATTTTAAGGTTAATTGACAGACAAGGTAAGCCAGAGACCATTTACCATGTATCCTATTTTACTGAGGGGAAACTGAGGCACGGGGCAACAGAGTCATTGATTTAGAGTCACACAAAACATGACTGAAGATCAGAGTCACAGGAGGCCTGTCTGCAGCTAGAACTACAGGGACACACATCCAAGTCCAGTTAGTATTTTTAGTTTCCTGTAGATACCAGTGTCACTATCTTGCCCAGGCTGGTCTTGAACTCCTGGCCTCCCACCTTAGCCTCCAAAAGCACTAGGATTACAGGTGTGACCTGCGACACCTGGCCAGGTTGTAACTTTTTAAACAAGATTGTGTAGCCCTTCTACAAACCAGAAGCTTCCCCTTTCCTCTGATGACATCACATGTGGCTTTATTCTTTGTCCAGATGGCCCCGACGTCCCCACTATTTCCCCCTCAGACTCCTATTACCAACCAGGTGCAAACCTCAACCTCTCCTGCCACGCGGCCTCTAACCCTGCTGCACAGTATTCCTGGCTTATCAATGGGAGTCTCCAGCAAACCACACAAGAGCTCTTCATCCCCAACGTCACTGTGAATAACAGCGGATCCTATGCCTGTGTGGCCCACAACTCTGCCACTGGCCACAAAAGGACCACAGTGAAGACTATCACAGTCAAGATTCTCGTACTTTCCAGTAAGTGAATCCCTGGAGGGTTGGCATTAAGTTTTGGCATGGACTATGCGTGGTGTTCAGAGAAGGGCCATAAAGAAGTTTTCTTTCCCAGCCTGAGTCCTGGGCACAAACAAGTCCCAGCTTCCCCCTGAGCCCTCCCACTCGTCTCTGCAGACTGTCTCCTCCCCTGGCTTCTCTGATTTCGCACACCTGACCTTGGGTCCAGCCTGGAGTGTGGGGAGGGGGTTCCCTCAGCCCTAGAGAGCCCCATCTAGTGGGAGGGGCTTCACCGAGAGGAGAGGAGGAAGGGTCCTCAAGGACAAGTGGCTTCTCTCTGTCACCAACATGTCCCTTTCTGCCACATTTTTCTTTTCTTTTACCTACCCCATGAGCTCCAAGGAACATAGGAGGTTTTAACATAGGCTCACATTATTTTTCCCCAAATGAGAAGATAAAACCCCCCTGGAGGAGGGATGAGCATCTCGGAGCTCTGCTCCCTGCTCTGCTTCCGGCTCGCCTGGTTACCAGCTGTGCTGTGACTTCATCCAGGTGGACAGGTGTTTACAGAGAGGGTGAAGGTACCAGCCACTATATAGTATATATAGTGGTGAAATATACATAACATGATTTACCATTGTAACCATTTTAAGTGGAAGGTTCTGTGCTATTAAGTACATTTATAGTGTTGAACAACTGTCACCGCTATCCATTTCCAGAACTTTTTCATCTTACCATATTGAACCTCTGTGCCCACTAAAGGTAATTCTCTACTCCATGTCCCCAGAGTCCCAGGCCCACCATTCTATTAATACTTCCTTTCTATATGTAGTCAACTATTCCAAGTACCTCATAAAGGGAATCATACAGTATTTGTCCTTTCGAGTCAGTCTTATTTTGCTTAGCATGACGTCTTCAAAGTTCAACCCTGTTGTAGTGCGTATCACAATGGTGTTCCTTGTTCAGACTGCATAACATTCCATTGTATGGATATACCTCATTTTGCCTATCCACTTATCTTTTGATGGACTTTTGAGTTGTTTGCACAATTTGTCTATTGTGAGTACATGGGTGTGAACATGGGTGTGGAAATATCTGTTTGAATTCTTACTTTTGATTCTTTTGAGTATTTGGCCAGAACTGGAATTGCTGGATCACATGGTAATTCTTTGTTTAATTTTTTGAGGAATTGCCATACCATTTTCCACAGTGGCTGGACTATTTCACATTCCCACTGGCAATGCCTAAGAGTTCCAATTTTCCCACCTCCTCGAAAACACTTGTTTGAGTTTTCTTTTTTTTATCGAAGCCATCCTAAAGTATGTGAAGTCATATATCATTGTGATTTTGATTTGCATCTCCCTAAGTGTTAGCGGTGTTGAGCATCTTTTCATGTTTTTATTGGCCATTTGTATATCTTCCTTGAAGAAATGTCTGTTTTACTCCTTTGCCCATTTTTAATTGGATTTTTGTTGTTATTGAGCTCTAATAGTTCTTTATATATTCTGGAAATTTCTCCCCTATCAGATATATGATTTGCAAATATTTTTCCCATTCCTTGGGTTGCCTGTTCACTTTGTTGCTAGTGTCCTTTCACATACAAACATTTCTAGTCTTCATGAAGTGCAATTTATCTACTTTTTCTTTCACTGCCTATGCTTTTGGTGTCATAGCCAAGGAATCACTGCCAAATCCAATGTCATGAAGCTTTTACCCGATGTTTTCTTCTAAGAGTTGTATAGTTTTAGCTCTTACATTTAAGTCTTTGATCCTTCTTGAGTTTATTTTTGTATTGCTGTAGGTAAAGATTCAACTCATCTTTTTGCATGTATACTCAGTTTTCCCAAAATCACTTGTTGAAAAGACTATCCTTTCCCCATTGAATAGTCTTGGTACCCTTGTCAAAAATCATTTAGCCATACATACTAGCATTTACTTCTGGGCTTTCTATTCTTTTCCATTGGTTTCTATGTCTGTACCAAACTGTATTGATTTGGCTTTGTAGTAAATTTTGAAATCAGGGTTGAGTCCTCCAGCTATACTCTCCCTTTTCAAGACTGTTTTGATTACTAGAGTCCCTGAGATTCCATATGAATTTTAGTATACATTTTTCTATTTCTGCAAAAAGTGTCCCTGGGATTCTGACAGGGATTGCATTGACTCTGTAGATCACTTTGGGTGGTATTGTCATCCAAATAATAAGTCTTCCAACCCATGAAAATAAAATATCTTTCTATCCATTTACATCATCTTTAATTGCTTTTGGCAATGTTTTCCAGTTTTCAGGGTACAATTCCTTCACCTCCTAAGTACTTCATCATTTTTTATACTAATGGGAATTCAACTATTTTCTTAATTTCATTTCAGATTGCTTAGTGTTAATGTACAGAAATACAACTCATTTTTGGATGTTGATTTTGTATCCTGTAGTTCATTGATTATGTTTATTAGTTCTAACAGTTTTTGAAAAAATTGTTGGGGTTTTCTACATAAATATTATGACATCTGCAAACAGAGATAATTTTACTTCTTGTTTCCAATTTGGATGTCCTTGTTTTTTCTTGCCTAATTCTCCAGCTAAGGATTCCAATACTATGTTGAATAGAAGTGTCAAAAGCAGGCATCCTTGTCTTGTTCCTATTGTAAAGGAAAAGCTGTCAGTCTTTCACCATTGAGTATATGATGTTGGCTTCGGACTTTTCATATGTTGCCTTCATTATGTTGAGGTAGTTTCCTTCTATTTATACTTAGTGTGTTTTTACTAGGAAAGAATGTTGAATTTTGTCAAATGCTCTCATTGATGTAATCTCCTTGCTAGTTATAGATTTATTCAGATTTTCTGTTTCTTCATGATTCCATCATGGTAGAGTTTGTGTTTCTAGGAATTTCTTCATTTCATCTAGTTATCCCATTTGATGGCAAAAATTATTTCTAGTACTCTAGTAATCTTTATTATTTCTGTAGATTTCATAGTGTCTCCACTTTCGTTTCTGATTTTTGTGATCTGAATCTTCTCTATTTTTTTCCTTAGTCAATCTAGTTAAAGACTGTCAATCTTTTTTGAAGAACCAAGTTTTCGTTTTCTCGATTTTCTCTATCGTTTTTCTCTTTTCCACTCTAATCTTTATTATTTCCTTCATCTGCTATCTTTGAGTTTAGTTTGCACTTTTTTGCGGGGGGTTGGGGGACAGATTCTCACTCTGTCACCCTGGGTAGAGTGCAGTGGCGTCATCATAGCTCATTGCAACCTCAAACTCCTGACCTCAAGTCATCCTCCTGCCTCAGCCTTCCTAGTGGCTGTGACTACAGGCACAAGCCACAACACCCCCCTAATTTTTCTGTTTTTAGTAGAAATGGGGTCTCACTCTCATTGAGGCTTGTATAGAACTCCTGAACACAAGTAATCCTCCCACCTCCGTCTCCCAGAGTGCTGGGATTGCAAGTGTGAGCCACGGCACTCAGCCTGTTCTTATTCTCTCACCTTACATTGTAAAGCTAGCTGTTGGTTTGGATCTTTCTTCTTTTTAAATGTGTTTACAGTTATAAATTTCTTTCGCAAGAGTCTTAACTTCTCTGAGCGTCAAATTCCTCAACCAAAAATTGCAATAAGAGTACCTGTTTCATAGTATTGTTTTAAAGATTTAAACATTAATAGTCAATTAAACCTTTAGCAAAATGCCACACAGATGAAACGTTCTATAAATGTTAGCTGCTATTATTACTGCTATTATCATTAGCCTCGAAGTCAGGTAGTCCTGGAGTCAAATCCCAGATCCACCTTTCACCAGCCATATGACTTTGGGTAAGTTTTTTCACCACTGTAAGCCTTTGTTTTTTTCATTTGCAAAATGGAAATAATATATCTCTAACACAGTTATTGCACATGAGATAATGAGATACACATAGTGGGCTTAGCATAGGGCCTAGCACACAGTAAGTACCCCACAACAGTAGCTAACATTAGCATTAATTGTCAGCCTTGAATTGACGGCTAAAGGCTAAGCCCCAAATTGTTATAACAAAAATAAAGAAAAAACAGAAACAAAACATATTTTCTGTGTGTGTGTGTGTGTGTGTGTGTGTGTGTGTATGAATGGGGGGACATTACAGAAAAAAAAGCCACTGGGACATGGTTACTGACTAAATATGGAAGGGGAAAAAAGGAGCTAAGTGCAGTCTCAAGCCTGGTACATTCATTTTCATCCACTGAGATAGAGACATAGTGGGATTACACACACACAGAGGATAATTTATTGGGGAAAATGCCTGTGAGGGAGGGTGTGGCAGGAGTGGGAGGAGCCTGGGAGAGCCCTCAGACCACACTGCAGATCTGATGCCTGTGAGGGAGAAAGAGAAGGGAGTTTTAGGCTGCAGTGCAGTTCTAAGGGAGTTTTTGGAAGGCTGATGGGGAGTCCTCAAGCCAGTCACCCATCAGAGGAAACCAGAGCCTGGCAGAACTGGGCTTGCCTTCATACCCGTGCTGGGAGCCCCTGGGAAGTGAGGTCTCTGTGCAAAGGAGGTGGTGAACCCAGAGGATACTGGCCTGGCCCTTCTGTCAACTCAGTCCCTGTGATAGAGACCTGACAGACTCGTATTCATGGCTCTTGGATCCTGAGAAAAAGATGCAACCACAAAGAGATGAAAAGTTGTAATAACATACAAAAATTGCAATGAACCTTTCTCATATTTCAAAGCCTTCAAAAATATCTGAGTGCAGAAATTGCACTCAATCTGAGTGCAATTGAGTGGCAATCTGAGATTGAACACAGGCTGATCACCAACCTAGATACACAGTGAGAGGGAAAAATAATTGCAAGGATATGGTTGCCTAATCACCTCCCAGGACCATTTCCACACACACACAAAAGTATTGCTTGAAGGAACAAGTAGAGACTACTTCATGCTGAGAGTTGTTTTCCGGGGCACCCCCACTGTAAAACAATTCCACCTTCATTCCTCCTCTTTTCTTCCCATGCAGGTGGTTCATCACAAGGAAATTCTCCGGGCCTGTCCGTTGGAGCCATTGTTGGCATTGTGATTGGAGTCCTGGCTGTGGTGGCACTGATAGCAGCCCTGGTGTATTTTCTGTACTTCAAAAAGAATGGTGGGTATGATGGCCTTTTCTCTGTTAGGTTTCTGCCAGGCTAACTGCCATGCTCTGGAGAGGGAAAGAAGTTCTTCACCTATCCCTGGGCCTGGAGCTCCTCCTCCTCCCCCTGAAATCCTGTTTCTCAGCACTAATTCCTGCAGGTCTCTTCTTCCCTGGTCTTCATGGTCCCTGAACCCCACCTTCTCCTGGACATGGTTATTCCCCAGGCCCTGCTCATTTGTTCCCCACATTCAGCACATTGTCAGAGCCTCTCAATGCTTTTGTAACATCTCCCACTTATGTCGTTCTCTCCACTTCCATAAATCTAACTAACCCAGGCCCTCAACAACTGCTCCCAGCACTGCATGACTTCCTGTCTCCCGTCTCTCTGAATCCTCCTTGCACACCGCTGCCTCACTACCTTCTTGAAAACTAGCTCACTCTCCTACTCAAGAGTCCGAAGTGGCCTACTCTGGCCTATTCGATAGGTTCAAATTTCTTCTCTTTACTTATCCTTCTTACTTCTTTACCACTATGCCCTAGTATAAGCCTCCATCCTACTTAGATCTGTCTCCCTACGAGCCCTGCCCCTCCACCCCATACGCACATATAATTCTTAGTCCTAAGGCTATGCCTAAAACCATTCCAAAAAGGGCAATCTCCCCTCCACTGTCTGCAGTGGGAAGTTACCCACACCTTCATCACAACAAACAACACTGATCTCAGGGAGGACAAAGACTGTAGCATAAACTGTGACCCTGACACTCAGGATGCAACCTACCTGTGGCTGAGAATCTTTTGCTGATGAGTAATTCCTGTGTTTTTCATTTACAAACTTTATATCCCTCAGGGAAAATAATGCCTAAGGCCAAAGAGAATATCCGAGAAGTTCCTATTCATAATGTTCAAATAATTATCATACAAAAATAGAAAAGGATAAATACCACAAGAAGACAGAGAAATCTATTGGGAAACATGGCTACACATGTGAATCACTGGGAAACTTTTTAAAAGATCAACTGATGCTCAGGCCCAATCCACAATTTCCAATTTAAGTGGTCTGCAGTGGGACCCAGGCATTCATAATTTTTAAACCTTCCCACATGCTACTAACATGTAGCCAAGATGGAGACCCCACTATTATATGTAGGACCAGGGCCTAAATCAGTGGTTTTTAGCCAGGAGTATGCATCAGAATTACCTAGGGAACTTTTTCAACATACAGAAGCCTATACTTTGATGGACCTATTCATTAATGGGCTCCACCCTGAACTCAATAATCCAATTAAGAAACACTAAATTGAGAAGCCACCTTATTTGATATGTTAAATTATATGGGAAGAATTGTCAAATATGTGATGCTAAACCTTCTCTAAGTTATCATATTTATGGCTATGTTATTGATGTGAGGGTTCCAAAAGTTATATGAGATTCCCAGACATCTAATATGTTATCAGTCATAATGTCATACGCCACAGAAATAATCAGATTTCCTTGTGGGTTGTGTCATTATCGTAATGAACTTGCATCAGATTTTTAACCACAGACATCTTAAGTCTTTGTCATTCACAGATTGTTGCTTTGATTCTTTTCTAAAAGCATTTGCAATCAGCTACAGTCCAAAATTACTTCTTCTTCAAGGAGATTTATGGAAAAGACTCTGACAAGTGTTCTTGAATACAGGTTTCTGATAACTTTAAGATTACATCATTGGACTATGCAGGAATTTCCAAAACTTTAATGAAGAGACTGATAGCTTCCTGAAGCTGCTAACCAAGATCAAGCAGGGAAAAAAGTTAACTACATGGGACTAAATGAACTAATGAGCACATTGTTTCTGTGACTTTTTATTTAGAATTTTGCTCATTCTTTCAATGTTTCATTTTCCAGATTTAAGGAAACCTTTTTTCTTTTAAGCTATTTACACCTTACAGCTATTTGGTAAAGTACACTTCGGGAACAAATATAGAATCATTTCCTTTTTTTCCCTACCTGGTCCCTCCCCCAAATTGGGAAACTATTCAGAAGTATTAATATTTTTATGGTAATAGAACTATTTGCATACAAATAGAACTATTTGCATACAAATCTGCTCTCTTTGTAAAAGGATACATTTGAAAATATTGGTTAAGTTACCAAGGCTTTCACTGGGATGCCCTGCTTCAGAATGTACCTGGAATGCACCCATAGGTACAGCATGGAAAGTCTGAAGTCTGCCTTGGTTTGGCTTCCTAGTCTTGAGACTTTTTCAAAAGTTTAATCTGAGATTTCTTATCAAAAGTTCCAGAAAAATGAATTTAAAAAGAACCTATGTAGTCAATTGCTATTCTTGCTGCACTTATGTAAATAACCAGGCGAACTGTGATGAGACTAAACCTATTTTGCAAACAAATTAGTCTTATTCTGATTACCTCTGGTAGATACATGGATAACCACGGAGAGAAACATTATGTTTCAAAATAAAAATTACAGTACACCTGTTATTCGACTGTAGCTCTGTTCATTGTTTTCGAGGTTTTATTATCTACCTGTAGACTGGATCCCGAACTCTTCTAGTTCCTCCAATCCAATTTTCTCCCATGGAATCAGTAAGAACAAGAACTTCTGTGTTCCTGAAGCCCTAGAAGTCAGAGCTGGACAGCTCAGTGTAAATTTCCAGGCACAACTTTTGTGCCTAGTGTGCGGGCCACTCAGAAAGTTCACAGAATGTCCAATACCATAACTAGAGATACGCAAACTGCAAACCAGGACAAGAAGCCAATGACCACACTGTGGACACAAGATTCCCCATGATAATGATACTCTCACCTCTCTTAATGTTTCCCTGCCCATGCCCACCCATTTCATTTGCCAAGATAATGCTGTAATTACAATTTTACAGTCAGTAGCTTGTGCAGGTCAGTTGAGGGAGTGTTGGATCTGTCAAGTCATCATGTCAAACCCGAATCTTTACATGACCTAAGGGATCCTCTATTCCATTCAGCAAGCAACGTTAGCAGCATCCCTAACACAAGTGCTTATTCAAATTGAACTAGGGGTCCCTTTTGCAGTCAGACTTCTAGACCATTTGTTCTCCTTGTTTTAACTCAACCCAGCCATGC